>NW_024070203.1:74219376-74622304 GCF_014754425.2 Oryx dammah
GGCTTTGGCATAGTCAATAAAGCAGAAATAGATGTTTTTCTGGAACTTTCTTGCTTTTTCCATGATCCAGCAGATGTTGGCAATTTGATCTCTGGTTCCTCTGCCTTTTCTAAAACCAGCTTGAACATCAGGGAGTTCACAGTTCACGTATTGCTGAAGTCTGGCTTGGAGAATTTTGAGCATTACTTTACTAGCATGTGAGATGAGTGCAATTGTGCGGTAGTTTGAGCATTCTTTTGCATTGCCTTTCTTTGGAATTGGAATGAAAACTGGCCTTTTCCAGTCCTGTGGCCACTGCTGACTTTTCCAAACTTGCTGGCATATTGAGTGCAGCACTTTCACAGCATCATTTTTCAGGATTTGAAACAGCTCCACTGGAATTCCATCTCCTCCACTAGCTTTGTTTGTAGTGATGCTTTCTAAGGCCCACTTGACTTCACATTCCAAGATGTCTGGCTCTAGATTAGTGATCACATGATCATGATTATCTGGATCATGAAGATCTTTTTTGTACAGTTCTTCCGTGTATTCTTGCCAACTCTTCTTAATATCTTCTGCTTCTGTTCGGTCCAGACCATTTCTGTCCTTTATCGAGCCCATCTTTGCATGAAATGTTCCCTTGGTATCTCTAATCTTCTTGAAAAGATCTCTAGTCTTTCCCATTCTGTTGTTTTCCTCTATTTCTTTGTATTGATCGCTGAAGAAGGCTTTCTTACCTCATCTTGCTATTCTTTGGAACTCTGCATTCAGATGCTTATATCTTTGCTTTTTGCCTCTCTTCTTTTCACAGCTATTTGTAAGGGCTCCCCAGATAGCCATTTTGCTTTTTTTGCATTTCTTTTCCATGGGGATGGTCTTGATCCCTGTCTCCTGTACAACGTCACGAACCTCATTCCATAGTTCATCAGGCACTCTATCTATCAGATCTAGACTCTTAAGTCCATTTCTCACTTCCACTGTATAATCATAAGGGATTTGATTTAGGTCATACCTGAATGGTCTAGCGGTTTTCCCTACTTTCTTTAATTTAAATCTGAATTTGGCAATAAGGAGTTCATGATCTGAGCCACAGTCAGCTCCTGGTCTTGTTTTTGTTGACTGTATAGAGCTTCTCCATCTTTGGCTGCAAAAAATAAAATCAATCTGATTTTGGTGTTGACCATCTGGTGATGTCCATGTGTAGAGTCTTCTCTTGTGTTGTTAGAAGAGGGTGTTTGCTATGACCAGTGCATTTTCTTGGCAAAACTCTATTAGTCTTTGCCCTGCTTCATTCCGCATTCCAAGGCCAAATATGCCTGTTACTCCAGGTGTTTCTTGACTTCCTCCTTTTGCATTCCAGTCCCCTGTAATGAAAAGGACATCTTTTTGGGGTGTTAGTTCTAAAAGGTCTTGTAGGTCTTCATAAAACTGTTCAACTTCAGTTTCTTCAGTGTTACTGGTTGGGGCATAGACTTGGATAACTGTGATATTGAATGGTTTGCCTTGGAGACGAACAGAGATCATTCTGTCGTTTTTGAGACTGCATCCAAGTACTGCATTTTGAACTCTTTTGTTGACCATGATGGCTACTCCATTTCTTCTGAGGGATTCCTGCCTGCAGTAGTAGGTGTAATGGTCATCTGAGTTAAATTCACCCATTCCAGTCCATTTTAGTTCGCTGATTCCTAAAATGTTGATGTTCACCCTTGCCATCTCTTGTTTGACCACTTCCAATTTGCCTTGATTCATGGACCTGACATTCCAGGTTCCTATGCAATATTGCTCTTTACAGCATCAGATCTTACTTCTGTCACCAGTCACATGCACAACTGGGCATTGTTTTTGCTTTGGCTCCATCCCTTCATTCTTTCTGGAGTTAATTCTCCACTGATCTCCAGTAGCATATTGGGCACCTAATGACCTGGGGAGTTCCTCTTTTGGTATCCTATCATTTTGCCTTTTCATACTGTTCATGGGCTTCTCAAGGCAAGAATACTGAAGGGGCTTGCCATTCCCTTTTCCAGTGGACCACATTCTGTCAGGCCTCTCCACCATGACCCACCCATCTTGGGTTGCCCCATAAGCATGGCTTGGTTTCATTGAGTTAGACAAGGCTGTGGTCCTAGTGTGATAAGATTGACTAGTTTTCTGTGAGTATGGTTTCCTTCTTGAGTGAGCCTCAAATATACTTTACTTCATCTGTGATTTATGCAGAGCAACAGGAGGTTGAGTTTGTGCCAGAGGTTTGAGGCATCTGCCAGACTCAAAGGAGAAGGATTGAATAAGAAATTAACTAGAAAGTTCTTGAGGCAGTAAAGGAACCACTTCCTGCTCAACTACTGTTGGCTTGAAGGGGAAGGCAAGGCAAGGGTGAGGATGACCTCTTGAATAGAGATTAAACTTTCTAAGCATTCCAAAAGAGTGGCCTAAGGTAGCAAACATTGACCCAATTTCGTTTCTAGAGTTTTGTTCAATTCCAGACTTGTAAAAGTCACCTAGTGACAGAGTTCCTGACAACAATAGATAGGAAAGATATATGTAAAAAACTATCTGAAAGTGAAGTATATGAATAGACTCTAGATTTACAATCATTTTTGATTTGCTATTGTCTGAGTATCTCTCTTTATCTCCCTTAGCTAGAATTATTTTGTCTGGATCCCCAAGAAGTTCATACTCTTCCCCAAGGCTTCCTATATGACTAACTTCTCAGTTACATGGATTTTTATTTTTCTACAGTTTTCTGCACTAAAGACCTCTTTCCTCCTCCTCTTAAAAAATGCTATTTTAATCCTCTTAGCCCTGGAGCTTACTACTTTTTATTTTCAATGTCACATAAATCCTCTTTTATTAAAAAAAATCTGCTTCATCAATAGCATATCTTTTGTTCAGGAGTAGTAATGGAGAGAGATTATCTCAGAGCTAAGAGCATAGGATACTACATATCTAGAGGATAATTAAGTATCCATCCATATGTTTTCAAATAGAGACAAATACTGATTGTTCAGATAATTGATTCCCTGCAATGATTTTCCATTTAGTCATGTTTTTAAGGCCAAAACATCTAGCAAAGTCAATGCTTTTTTTAGAAAAAAGAATAGAGTGTAGATGACTTCTCAGCAATTTTGCAGTAAGTTCTTTGAGTATCATGGATACTTAGGAGAATGTTGTTTGTGGTAGATAACTGATGATTCCAATTAACCAAAAAGTACAGGTGATGCTACTGGTAAAGAACATACCTGCAATGCAGAAGATGTAAGAGACTTGTGTTCAATCCCTGGGTCAGGAGATTTCCCTGAAGGAGGGCATAGCAACCCACTCCAGTATTCTTGCCTGGAGAATCCCATGGACAAAGGAGCCTGGCAGGCTATAGTTCATAGGATCACAAAGAGTTGAACATGACGGAAGCGGCTTAGCACACATGTATGCACTGATTAAACACCTACTAACTTGAGCCCTAGTGGAGAATGATATAGTATAACATGACTCATATATTTAATAATAGATCATGTTCCTCGAAACCTAATTCATTTACCCATTCAGTAAATATTGAGTGCTTGCTCTATTTTAATAATAGGCATTGTGTTAAATGATGAGGATTTGAATGGAGAACACAGCAGGGACGGTTTCTGTCTCCAGTTGAGTGGTGTAGGGATGTTAATCGAATAATTACAGAAATATTCTTTACAAATGTGATCAATACTATGATGGGAGGAAAGAGCACAAAGAAAGATGGGAAACCAAGACTATAAAATAGAGGCACTACATCTAGTTGAAATGGTGATAGGGAAGGCTTCCCTGAAGAAATCTGAAGAGGTGGACAGTGGGGAGGAGAATGTTCTAGGCCAAGACTCCGAGGTAGGAGGGAGCTCGGAGCTTACTGGGAATTGAACCAAGGCCAGTGTTGCTAGAGAACAGAGCGAGCAAGGTGTGAGGGAAAGCAGAGTGGTGGCAGGGGCAGATCATGAAAGACTTGGTAGAGAATGAATGAAAGCATGAATGCATGCACGGACAAATGAACATACCATGGATTAGTCCTGTTGTCTCCTGTCGTTAGAGTGAAAATAAAAAGGAGTTTGCAACTGTATAATGAGTCTGCTATTTGGGAGAAAGTATTCATTGATTCATTCACTCATTCAGCCAGTAAATACAAGACAAAATTCCCTGTTCACGTGGATCTTAAATTCTAGTTGAACCAGCAGACAATATGACAGAAAGCAAATATATAGGTTTATAGTAATGTTTTGTCTATGAATAAATGGTGTAAGTGGTCTTTAGATGGAATTTAAAAAATTATTTCAAATATATATTAAATTGTATCTGTGTATGGTTATTCCCCTGTTTAGTTAAATAAAGTTATGTCCTCTAGCAGAGCTAGGACCATGCTCAGCACAGGTGTTCTTCAGAGTACTCAACCCACAGTCAAAGACTTCAGAGAAATTCCAAGAAAATGAAACAAAAGAAGGAGGGCCTCCCTGGTGGCTCAGTAGTAAAGAATCAGTCTGCCAATGTAGGAGACATGGATTCAACCTCTGGTCTTTAGGAAGATCTCACACACTGTGGAGTAACTAAGTCTGTGCATCACGGTTATTGAGTCTGAGCTCTAGATTCCAGGAGCCACAACTACTGAAGCTGGAGAACCTAGAACCTGTGCTCCACAACAAGAGAAACCACTGGAGTGAGAAGCCAAAGCACTGCAAATAGAGAGTAGCCTGCACAGCAGTGAAGACCCTGCACAGCCAAAAATAAATAAATAAAAATGAAAGACACCTCTGTCTTAAAAAACTAAGAGAAGGAAGCTGAGAGATTTGTATTTGCTCTTGGTTCTGAGAAGCTAGTGATAGCACTGCCCACTGGCACCTGACCGTCTCTTCCTGGAGTGGTGGGGGCAGGAGGAGGAGAGCAATGAAAAGATTTAAATACAAACAGCTGAGTTCTTTAATCCTTTTGAGTTTATTTTTGTGTAAGGTGTTAGAAAGTATTCTACTTTCATTCTTTTACAAGTGGTTGACCAGTTTTCCCAGCACCACTTGTTAAAGAGATTGTCTTTACTCCATTGTATATTCTTGCCTCCTTTGTCAAAGATAAGGTGACCATAGGTGCATGGATTTATCTCTGGGCTTTCTATTTTGTTCCATTGATCTATATTTCTGTCTTTGTGCCAGTGCCATACTGTCTTGATGACTGTGGCTTTGTAGGAGAGCCTGAAGTCAGGCAGGTTGATGCCTCCAGTTCCATTCTTCCTTCTCAAGATTGCTTTGGCTATTTGAGATTTTTTGTATTTCCATACAAATTGTGAAATTATTTGTTCTAGCTCTGTGAAAAATACCGTTGGTAGCTTGATAGGGATTGCATTGAATCTATAGATAGCTTTGAGTAGTATACTCATTTTCACTATATTGATTCTTCCTATCCATGACCATGGTATACTTCTCCATCTATTAGTGTCCTCTTTGATTTCTTTCACCAGTGTTTTATAATTTCCTATATATAGGTCTTTAGTTTCTTTAGGTAGATATATTCCTAAGTATTTTATTCTTTTCATTGCAGTGGTGAATGGAATTGTTTCCTTAATTTCTCTTTCTATTTTCTCATTATTAGTGTATAGGAATGCAAGGGATTTCTGTGTGTTGATTTTATATCGTGCAACATTACTATATTCATTGATTAGTTCTAGCAATTTTATGGTAGAGTCTTTAGGGTTTTCTATGTAGAGGATCATGTCATCTGCAAACAGTGAGAGTTTTACTTCTTCTTTTCAAATTTGGATTCTGTTTATCTCTTTTTCTGCTCTGATTGCTACGGCCAAAACTTCCAAAACTATGTTGAATAGTAGTGGTGAGAGTGGGCACCCTTGTCTTGTTCCTGACTTTAGGGGAAATGCTTTCAGTTTTTCACCATTGAGGATAATGTTTGCTGTGGATTTGTCATAGATAGCTTTTATTATGTTGAGGTATGTTCCTTCTATTCCTGCTTTCTGGAGAGTTTTTATCATAAATGGATGTAGGACCAGAAACTGCAAAACTCCTAGAGGAGAACATAGGCAAAACATTCTCCAACATAAATCACAGCAGGATACTCTATGACCCACCTCCAAGAATATTGGAAATAAAAGCAAAAATAAGCAAGTGGGACCTAATTAAAAAAAAAAAAAGCTTCTGAACAACAAAGATGACTGAACTGAACTGAACAACAAAGAAAACTATAAGCAAGGTGAAAAGACAGCCTTCAGAATGGGAGAAAATAATAGCATATGAAGTAACTGACAAAGAATTAATCCCAAAAATATACAAGCAACTCCTGCAGCTCAATTCCAGAAAAATAAATGACCCAATGAAAAAATGGGCCAAGGAACTAAACAGACGTTTCTCCGAAGAAGACATTCAGATGGCTGACAAACACATGAAAAGATGCTCAACATCACTCATTATCAGAGAAATGCAAATCAAAACCACAATGAGGTACCATTTCACGCCAGTCAGAATGGCTGTGATCCAAAAGTCTACAAGCAATAAATGCTGGAGGCGGTGTGGAGAAAAGGGAACCCTCTTACACTGTTGGTGGGAATGCAAACTAGTACAGCCACTATGGAGAACAGTGTGGAGATTCCTTAAAAAACTGGAAATAGAACTGCCATATGACTCAGCAATCCCACTCTTGGGCATATATACACACCGAGGAAACCAGAATTGAAAGAGACACGTGTACCCCAATGTTCATTGCAGCACTGTTTATAATAGCCAGGACATGGAAACAACCTAGATGTCCGTCAGCAGATGAATGGATAAGAAAGCTGTGGTACATATACACAATGGAATATTAGACTACATTTGACTGAGTTCTAATGAGGTGGATGAAACTGGAGCCTATTATACAGAGTGAAGTAAGCCAGAAAGAAAAACACCAATACAGTATGTGTAAGTGTGAAGTCACTCAGTCGTGTCTGACTCTTTGCAACCCCATGGACTGTAGCCTACCAGGCTCCTCCCTCCATGGGATTCTCCAGGCAAGAGTACTGGAGTGGGTTGCCATTTCACTCTCCAGGGGATCTTCCCGACCCAGGGATCGAACCCGGGTCTCCAGCATTCCAGGCAGATGCTTTAACCTCTGAGCCACCAGGGAAGCCCAATACTAATGCATATATATGGAATTTAGAAAGATGGTAATGATAACCTTTTATCGAGGCAGCAAAAGAGAGACAGATGTATAGAACAGTCTGTTGGACTCTGTGGGAGAGGGAGACGGTGGGATGATTTGGGAGAATGGCACTGAAACATGTATAATATCATATATGAAATGAATCGCCAGTCCAGGTTCAATGCAGGATGCAGGATGCTTGGGGCTGGTGCACTGGGATGACCTAGAGGGATGGTACAGGGAGGGAGGTGGGAGGGGGTTTCAGGATGGGGAACACGTATACACCTGTGGTGGATTCATGTTGATGTATGGCAAAACCAATACAATATTGTAAAGTAATTAACCTCCAATTAAAATAAATAAATTTATATTAAAAAAATAGCTGAGTTGACACCAATGGGAAAGGATTTAAGAGGGAGTCTTTCTATTTCTTTTTACAGAAATAGAGCTACATATATCTTATTGTACACTCAAGAGGCTTTGTAGATTTTGCACACATTATCTCAATAAAAGGTTCACATCGTAAAATCAACATACACATTTAAGGAGAGATGGTTCTTTGCCACATTCCTCAAAGCTGTTATTTAACTGATAGTGCATGTTACAATCATCAGTGACTTACATTCAGAAAATAATACTTACCTGGAACCTTGTTTGCATTTTCAGTCATGCCTGTCTTTTCTGCTTGAAGATTTCCATGTGATACTATTTGCATATTTGCATATAAATTATTACCATTGATGGAATTAATAAACCAGAGCACCTGTGGGGTCACCTTCAGGTCTTGCTTGCCAAAATCAGAGAGTAGTTGATGGATCAAAGGGAGGCATAATGCATATCTGTTTTAATTTTCAGGAATTTCCTGCTTTCTGATTTCCAGATTACACGAATCAAAGTGATTATTTCTATATAAGACATGAGGAATAATTGAAATGTTGTTAGTGTGATCCTTTAGTGCAGGATTTCTTAGCTGCGGCAATGTTAACATTTTGGACTAGATAATTCTTTTGTGAAGGGCTATCCTATGCATGGTAGGATGCTTAGTGGCCTCATGGTACCAGTAGTATCTCCCAAGTATGACAACTACCTCTGGACATTGCCAAATGTCTTCTTGGGGGAGCAAAATCACTCTCATTGAGAACCACTTTTTCAGTACATCATCATCAGGAGCTTGCAGAGCTGTTTTAACTTTGTGTTATGTTGCAAATACATCCAACTCCAAGTGCATAGCTTTCAGTTTAACAGCATGGTTTCTTTCTAATTCTGTAGTTCTTATATCACAATCAAAAATTATATCATGAAACCAGAATTAGATTTTTATTCAGCCAAATGTGTGCAATCCTGACATGGTAATGTGTTCCGTAGGGAGGGAGGGGGTGGTTTACACTTTGAGGGCCTTGTTTCAATCATTAAAAGCCTTACAAAATTTTATCCTCAAAGATTAAAACTTACTTAGCTGC
The DNA here is from genome assembly GCF_014754425.2 of Oryx dammah. Classification (NCBI taxonomy): domain Eukaryota; kingdom Metazoa; phylum Chordata; class Mammalia; order Artiodactyla; family Bovidae; genus Oryx; species Oryx dammah. The sequence goes on from NW_024070203.1 coordinate 74,227,950, forward strand.
TCAACTATTTTTTTAAAGAGACATTTATAGGAATCTTAAGCCCTAGCATGTGAGATGAGTGCAATTGTGCGGTAGTTTGAGCATTCTTTGGCATTGCCTTTCTTTGGGATTGGAGTGAAAACTGACCTTTTCCAGTTCTGTGGCCACTGCTAAGTTTTCCAAATTTGCTGGCATATTGAGTGCAGCACTTTCACAGCATCATCTTTTAGGATTTTAAATAGCTCAACTGGAATCCCATCACCTCAACTAGCTTTGTTCATAGTGACCTGCCTCCTGAGAAATCTGTATGCAGGTCAAGAAGCAACAGTTACAACCAGACATGGAACAACTGGACATGGAACAAACAGACTGGTTCCAAATCAGGAAAGGAATACATCAAGGCTGTATATTGTCACCCTGCTTATTTAACTTATATGCAGAGTACATCATGAGAAACACTGGGCTGTAGAGGAAAACACAGGCAAAACACTCTCCAACATAAATCACAGCAGGATCCTCTATGACCCACCTCCCAGAATATTGGAAATAAAAGCAAAAATAAGAAAATGGGACCTAATTTAAAAAAAAAAAAAGCTTCTGAACAACAAAGGAAACTATAAGCAAGGTGAAAAGACAGCCTTCAGAATGGGAGAAAATAATAGCAAATGAAGCAATGACAATCTCAAAAATATACAAGCAACTCCTGCAGCTCAATTCCAGAAAAATAAATGACCTAATCAAAAAATGGGCCAAAGAACTAAATAGACATTTCTCCAAAGAAGACATACAGATGGCTAACAAACGCATGAAAAGATGCTCAACATCACTCATTATCAGAGAAATGCAAATCAAAACCACAATGAGGTACCATTTCATGCCAGTCAGAATGGCTACTATCCAAAAGTCTACAAGCAGTAAATGCTGGAGAAGGTGTGGAGAAAAGGGAACCCTCTTACACTGTTGATGGGAATGCAAACTAGTACAGCCACTATGGAGAACAGTGTGGAGATTCCTTAAAAAACTGAAAATAGAACTGCCTTATGACCCAGCAATCCCACTGCTGGGCATACACACTGAGGAAACCAGAATAGAAAGAGACACGTGTACCCCAATGTTCATTGCAGCACTGTTTATAATAGCCAGGACATGGAAACAACCTAGATGTCCATCAGCAGATGAATGGATAAGAAAGCTGTGGTACATATACACAATAGAATATTAGATTAAAAAGAATACATTTGACTGAGTTCTAATGAGATGGATGAAACTGGAGCCTATTTTACAGAATGAAGTAGCCAGAAAGAAAAACACCAATACAGTATACTAACACATATATATGGAATTCAGAAAGATGGTAAAGATAACCCTGTATGCAAGGCAGCAAAAGAGACACAGATGTATAGAACAATCTGTTCGACTCTGTGGGAGAGGGAGACAGTGGGATGATTTGGGAGAATGGCATTGAAACATGTATAATATCATATATGAAATGAATTGCCAGTCCAGGTTCAATGCATGATACAGGATGTTTGGGACTGGTGCACTGGGATGACCTAGAGGGATGGTACGGGGAGGGAGGAGGGAGGGGGTTTCAGGATAGGGAACACGTGTACACCTGTGGCAGATTCATGTTGATGTATGGCAAAACCAATACAATATTGTAAAGTAGTTAACCTCCAATTAAAATAAATAAATTTATATTAAAAAAAGAAAAATCAAAGCAAAACCAAATATATATATATATATATAAAATATAAATAAATAAAATACAAAAAAAGAGAGAGAGAGAAACACTGGGCTGGATGAAGCACAAGCTGGAATCAAGATTGCCTGGAGAAATAACCTCAGATATGCAGATGACACCACTCTTATGGCAGAAAATGAAGAAAAACTAAAGAGCTTCTTCATGAAAGTGAAAGAGGAGAGTGAAAAATTTGGCTTAAAGTTCAACATTCAGAAAACTAAGATCATGGAATCTGGTCCCATCACTTCATGGCAAATAGATGGGGAAACAGTGGAAACAGTGAGACTTTATTTTTGAGGGCTCCAAAATCACTGCAGATGGTGATTGCTGCCAAGACATGAAAAGACACTTGCTCCTTGGAAGAAAAGTTATGACCAACCTAGATAGCATATTAAATAGTAGAGACATTACTTTGCTAACAAAGGTCTGTCTAGTCAAAGCTATAGTTTTTCCAGTGGTCATGTATGTATGTGAGAGTTGGACTATAAAGAAAGCTGAACGCCAACGAGTTGATGCTTTTGAACTATGGTGTTGGATAAGACTCTTGAGAGTCCCTTGGACTGCAAGGAGATCCAACCAGTCCATCCTGAAGGAAATCAGTCCTGAATATTCATTGGAAGGACTGATGCTGAAGCTGAAACTCCAATACTTTGGCCACCTAATGCAAAGAGCTGTCTCATTGGAAAAGACCCTGATGCTGGGAAAGATTGAAGGCGGAGGAGAAGGGGAAGACAGAGGATGAGATGGTTGGAAGGCATCACCGACTCAATAGACATGAGTTTGAGTAAACTCCAGGAGTTGGTGATGGACAGGGAGGCCTGGAGTGCTGCAGTCCATGGGGCCGCAAAGAGACATGACTGAGCGACTGAACTGAACTGAACTGGTGATACATAGAAACTTACATGAGGCACATTCAACAAGTTTTTCTGGTTTTATAGGAAGTTGAAAACAGCAGAGAGAAAAAAGTGCCACCCTTGTATCCTTTGGTGATGGTTCTTGACATTTTAGTGTAAGTTATTACAATAGCATATTGGTTTAATGTTCCCTTAACATCTGTGGTTTATTCAAAGTTTCTGAAAATGGGAAAAATGTGTGTTCTGTCATTGTTCAGCTAAGAAATGGCATTTCCAGATCACTTTAATCATATATGATTGAATCTTCGAAAGTGGATTTTACTATGCTGTGGTGCCTGGGAAGACACAGATTGCATAAATTCACTTAGACTCATGACTAATATATGACACCATTAAGAGAATTTTATTTTGAATTCCTTTTTACTGTTATTATTTACTTTGCTTAAAGGCCTCTTGACTCAAAGTGTTTCACAGATCTCAAATGAGACCCATGTTATTTTGTTAAACAGAACTTTCTTTCATGTTGCTATTATGTTCAGGAATATTTAAGAGCTTCCAACTGTCAAAAATAAAGTTCTAACTCTTTTCCATGGCACTTAAAGCCTTTCCTAACTGGGCAACAATCCATCTTTTCAGATTTGTCTCCTTTACCTCCATTTGCTCATCTCCATATCACACTTCAGCGGCAATGAACTCAGTTGCCCAGGACATCCTTGCGTTTTTCTACCTTTATAGCTTTTCTCATGTTATGATCTCTATTCCACAGATTCCAATCCATGTTTCAGAATTTTTTCCATGAAATTTCCCCAACTTTTCTCAGTTGGAATTAATCTCTCTGTGTATCCTATAATATTTGGAAAGCACTGCTGCTGCTGCTGCTGCTGCTGCTAAGTTGCTTCAGTCATGTCTGACTCTGTGCAACCCCATAGACGGCAGCCCACGGGCTCCGCCGTCCCTGGGATTCTCCAGGCAAGAACACTGGAGTGGGTTGCCATTTCCTTCTCCAGTGCATGAAAGTGAAAAGTGAAAATGAAGTCACTCAATCATGTCTGACTCTTAGCAACCCCATGGACTGCAGCCTACCAGGCTCCTCCACCCTACCAGGCTCCTCCACTCGTGGGATTTTCCTGGCAAGGGTACTGGAGTGGGTTGCCACTGCCTTCTCCATTGGAAAGCACTATACTAGTGTTTTTTCAAATTTTCTATGGGAAGAACTAGATTTTTTCAAAATTTCTTATTTACTACAGGGCAATATGTATTCTCCTGTCTATGACCAGTACTGAGATAGCGCCATGTAAAATTCACAGATCTGAACTGTCTAGACCCCATTCAAAGAGCCAAGTCCACTTGATCACACAGGTAGTGGTGCAGCTATGTCCAATGCTGTCAATGTGTCTAAACAATTACTCACAATCTCTGTAGTGGTTCTGTTGCTGTCTGATGAGAAATAGTTCATGAGGTGGTGCTGGTTCAGAGACTACACTTTAAATAGCTCTGCCCTAGATGATAAGCTCTGCAAGACAGGGCCCATGTCTGCTTTTTTCATCATTATTACCCTAGCATCTGGCATCACCATCACATGGTGAGCACACTTATTCCACATAGAAGTGTCATATTACAGATAAAAGTACCAAAGTAGCTTGGATCCGATCTTGATCACTTTTTAGCATTTACAGGATGATTATGTCTAACCTGTATTAATAGGAAAGATCAGACTGAAAATAGAAATGAATGAGACTATCAGTCTGTTCTCTTTTAAACATACATTCTCTTTAGTATAAAATCTATTAAAATGGAACATCCAACCTGCTAGTGCTGGTATAACATTTAAGAACGAAGCTCACTTAATGATTTCATTTTCTTTCCCTAAATTGTTGTAAAAACTCACTGTATTCAACTTAATATAAGTGAAATAAATGCAGATAAAAAAAATCTAAAACACTTCACCTGTTAAATAACAGTGTTGAAAAACTAAGAGAAATGTATTTCTTGTAGGAAAAAAAAACGCACAGAAAGAAAACTATATTTGAAATCAAAATGGCACCTCAAGGGGATACTAAATAGTCCAAAATTTTGGTTTTGAAAATGAGAATCACATGGAGTTAGTTTAACATCTACTGCTATAATTTTCTACTGGGGAAAACACCTGGCATATGAGTCATGTTTTCAAATTTTAGAATTTAAGGGATATAGAATACTTGTCAATGCTGGTTTTGAACACAGATTTCTAACTTTTAGTAGTTCAAGAGTGTCTTTCTGAAGTGGTAAGTAGTTGTAATTGAATGCTCATATTTTTCATTGACTGTTTCATTGTATTAAAACTGACAGTCAAGAAAAACATGAACACTTACTATATGGTTTCCCCACCCTTATTGGCCACCAAGTTTTCCATGGAATGTCTGTTATTTCTGGGAAACATGTGGCATATGACCAGAACCATAATTAGTAACAATTTGATGTTATAGGAATTGAGATTTTGGCAATTTCTAACTTTTTCGTTGGAAATACAAAAGCAGTGAATACAGATCCTAAGGGTGAATTCTGGAGTCAGCTTTTCCCTCCTTTACAAACTGTGATATTGTTTTGAAGACTCACAAACACATTTATAGCTCTGCCCTAGACCCAGAAGGTGCCAGAAGGAGGTGCTGTTCTAAGCACTTTACACACGTCAACTTATCTAATCATCACAATAACGGGAGAAAACAACAGCATGAAGACATTAATTTGCCAAAATCACTTCCATGAGAAATTGTGTAACTGAGATTCCCCTCAGGGAGTCTGGCTCCAGATTCTGTGCTCTTTCATAGAGTAGTGTCTTGTGCTGCATTGCTCCTGTAAGTAGAGATTGTATTGGTAGAATCCTGCTGAAGAGTTTATTTTCTTGTTGACTGTCTCTGGGAAATGCTAGATGACTGTGAATGATGGGTAACTGGGAATTCTGGGTAACCAAGGAATCCTGGGTGACTAGGGAATGCTGGGTAACTGGGGGAAAGGGGTACAAAGCCCTTAGTTATCTGCTTACTCTGAGCAACTTTCTAGCATCTGAAAACCAAAGAATTGTTGTCAATACAAGGTCGGGGACTGTCCTACAGAGTCTGTCACTCTCACATAGGATCCCTAAAAACAGTGTTATCTTTGAATCAGAAGGATGAATATTTGTAGTAATCACCTTTGCTTTGTGTTGGAAGCCATGGCTGCTGGGGCTAATTATTCACAGAAGTAAGGCATCCCATGTTACTAATGGAGTAACTGAGGACTGAAACTGAGACATTGCCTAGCAACAGGCATCATAGTATTTCCTCTTTTGAGCAGGAGCAGCAAAAGGAACTGGTATGTCTTATCAATGTCCTGGCAGGCATTCTTATTTTCCTTTCCAACTAACACTGCTTGTATCCACTGTCCTGGTATTAGCAAAGTGCTTAGACTGCGGCTTGGTGGGGCTTGATTTCGGTAAATTCGCTTAAGTACAGAGATCAACCCTGAAAGCTGGCTTTAAACCAATAGAACCAAAAAGAAATTAGGCTGCAGGTAAGGAAAAGGAGCAAAAGATTCCTGCAGCTCTGATGTTCTGAGTGCTCAGTCTCTCAGTTGTGTCCAACTCTTTTGTGACCCTGTGGATTCCAGGCTCCTCTATCCATGGGATTTTCCAGGCAGAAATACTAGAGTGAATTGCCACTTCCTACTCCAGGTTAATGTTCTATATAAGTGAAAGTGAAGCCACTCAGTCATGTCCAATTCTTCGGGACCCTATGGACTATATATCCTACCAGGCTCCTCTGTCCATGGAATTTTCCAGGCAAGAGTACTGGAGTGGGTTGCCATTTCCTTCTCCAAGGGATCTTCCCGACACAGGGATTGAACCCGGGTCTCCTGTACTGCAGGCAGACGCTTTACCCTCTGAGCCACCAAGGCTTCTAATTTTCACTCCTGGCAAGTATGTGATGGTAAGTAATATCACTCCCATAAGATGCGGGAACTTGCTGAAATACTCTTCTGACTTATTGTTTTGTTGGCCTTGATCTTCCAGGCACTGACAGAATCCATAACTAAAAGCGAACATAATCCATGTTTCCTCCTAATAAAAATGTAATGCTTTCACTAATAACAGTGCTAGCTTTCCCCTGTCATTTACCCAAGCCCTCCTTTCATCTTCAAATTCAGAGTAGCTGTACATCTGAGAAGCCTGGCATTCTTCTACTATCTTTTCTTTCTCTGCCCCCAAAGTCATCCTAGCTTGGTATCTTAAATTACAGTGTTCTAACTTGACTTCTGCTCTGATAATGAGCAAGAAATTCCAAGGATTGAGGCCATCTTAAAGGAAAGACTCTCTTAAGTGGCTTGAACAGTTGTGGGAGGAAAGAGGAGCTAATGTTCCTACATGAAGACAGTGGGGAAAGAATCAGGTCACCCCTGGAACAGAGGCAGCTGTTCGTCCCGGAGCGGGGAGATGTTCCACTTGGATTGTCATCCATTGATTAATGACTGTTTGGTCCCAAGATAGACGGAGAAGTTTGGAATTCAGTCGAGCATATTGTTCAGTTCTTTGTCCCTCTTGGGAAAGGGTCCTGGAATGTGTAATTTTTCTTCTTGTTTCAGTTTGCAGGGCTTTCCACAGGCTTGGCTTTGCTTTTGTTATGTTGTGTCCTAGAATCACTAATTAATTATGGACCCAGTTCCTTCTGTGCACTTTGCTAATTGGATGTCTTGAAAATTGCTCCATGCTGGCTTAAATAATGAGGAGAGAATTAAAAGGCTGAGAGGTACTGGGAAAGATAGAGAGACCGTGACCATTGGAAATTCAGCAAGTATCACAGCTGATATCTGTTACCCCAGTAAACAGGTGAGACAGAGCACTGGGACCGCAGAGCTATCAAAAGTACATACAATGAAGCGATGAAAGGGGACACGGTCAGCAAGAGCATCCATTGTTGAGGAAAACATTTTTGCGGATGGAAATCCTGTCTGAAGATTGTACGGTCTGGGCGGCTCCAGTCAGTTAATGCCTCCTGTTGGGCAAGTAGAAGGGAGAGTGTTCCCTGAGAACAGAGAAAGAGCCAGGACTTCGGAGTCCAACATCCTGACATCTGTGTCTGGACTCTGCCATTTGCTAGCTGTGGGATTTGGAGCAAATGACTTTACCTCTCTAAGCATCCAGCTCTTCATCTGTGAAGTGAAAAATAATGGTACTTGTCTCAGAATTGTGGTGAGGAGTAAGTGGGAGCAAATTGGTTAGTGTCTAGACCACTTCCTGGCACACAGCAAACTCTCAGTAGTGGCTCGCCATTATTGTTATGTAGTTATGTTCTCAACGTAATGATTTAATAACAGTAAAAATATTAATGACAGGTAAGGTGCTTAGCCTGGCACAGCTCAGGAATGGTTGGCTTTAAAATCCATTAGAGGAGAGTCATTATTGCCATTCTGTCTTCTCCATTCTCCTCCTGGCCAGTTTGGTTTTCCCTCTTACCCCCAATCCCCACCTCACCCCCACCTCACTCTTCCTCTTAGGGAAGAAGAAGAGTTTTAAAAACTGGATGAGAAAAGTGCAGCTGTTCAGCTGTGGCCTTTGGTTATTGGAAAGGAGGCCCCCAGACCACAGCTGGCCAAATAACCCCTGGAAACCATTCAACGTGCATTCTATTAGCCTCCGCTGCTATTTATGTCATTTAGACACAGGTGATTTGCAATTTCAGATTCCAAACTTTTCTTCCGCATTAGAATGACAGTCTTCAAGATAGGAAGGATTTTTGTCTCTTTTGTTCACTGCCGTTTCTCTAGGGTTTTGTTTGGTGTTATTTCTCTAGTGTTTAGAACTATGCCACGCACATGTATGTGTCCAGTGAGTATTTGTTGGAGGGAAGAGGGAAGGAAGGAAGGAAAGGAGGAAGGACAGATGAATTTCACCCAGCAGAGCTTGAAGCCAAAAGCAAAATGTCTTAGAAAGGAGGTCTCCCGGCTAGTCTCTTCTAATGGATTGACAGAGAAGGCCTGTGGGTGTTCAAGTCAACAAGCATTTAGTGAGCACCTACCCTGCACCTGGTGCTGCGCCAGGTGGTAGGGATACAACAAAGAAGATGCTGTCTTTGCCACCAGTGACAGAGGTCTAGGAGGGATCCAGGCAGTCTTAAATGTGGTGTAACTGAGGAACGTTTTGGAGGAAAATGGATCATTTGTGCATTACCAGTATGTACAGGGTAAAAACAGTACAACTTGATCGGTGCTGTATTGGTGATGGACAGAGAGGCCTGGCGTGCTGCAGTTCATGGGATCGCAAAGAGTCAGACATGACTGAGTGACTGAACTGAAGAGCTGCCATAACAACGTATCATAAACTGGCAGCTTAAAACAACAGAGAATTATTCTCTCACAGTTCTGGAGGCTAGACGTTTGCAATCAAGGTGTTGTCGGGACCATATTCCCCCCAGAGAATCTAGAGAAGAAGGCTGCCTTGTTTCTTCCAACTTCTGGTAGCCCAGGTACCAGGTGCTGGTTTGTGGTAGCATAACTCGAGTCTCTAGCTCTGTCTTCACGTGGCCGTCTCCCTTGTGTGTCTCTGGCTTCTCTTAGAGGGACTCCCATCATGTTGGATTAAGACTCCATCCTGCTCCAGTCTGACTTCATCTTAACTGATTAAATCTGCAACTACCCTATTTTCAAATCAGGTCACTCTGAGATACTGAGGATTAAGATTTCAACATATCTTTTTGAGGAGACACAATGCTGACTAGGGTTTTATTTATTCTCACTAGGATTTTAGACGCAAGGTAGAGGCTTTAAGGTGACCCTGGGTGTCAACATTAGGCAAGTTGTTTCAAAGTCACAGAGTCATATCTGAGGATATCAGTAAATCTTGTATTTATACTGATATACCTTGGGGCTGGTACACAGGGATGACCCAGAGAGATGTTGTGGGGAGGGGGGTGGGAGGGGGGTTCATGTTTGGGAACGCATGTACACCCATGGTGGATTCATGTCAATGTATGGCAAAACCAATACAGAATTGTAAAATAAAAAATAAATTAATTAATTAATTTAAAAAAAAGATTAATAGACATATGTATGTATATATACACAACTATGTTCTTATATGTAGACGTATGTATATCACACATATACACATGTACATATTTATATACACATGCAGATAAATAGATACAGAAATTAATATTGATATGTATGTATTGATGGGTTCATGTACATACATGTATTTTCTAGCTCTTCTGAACGAATCTAGAAGCAATGATGCCCAGTAAGAAGGAACACACCCAGCTCCCACATCTTGGTTTCTAAATACCATTCTCCAAATGGAGGAATGGCTGATTTTAGAGCTGAGGCAGGGGAAAATACAAGATGAATTTGGGGTACTCTGTAGTGCTAGAATGTTTAAAAGTGATTTTTTTTTTAAAGGATAGAGCATGTCAAAAGATACAGGAGTCAACTTGAAAGCTCCCTGTAGCCAAAGCTGGATTAATTTAAGATAAAGAAGAAAAGGAGAAATTCCCTGATGGTCCAGTGGTTAGGATTCTGAGGTCCCACTGCAGGGGCACAATTCAGTCCCTGGTTAGGGAACCAAGATCCTGCAAGCTGCATGCATGGATGAAAAAAGGAAAGAAAGGAAGATAATGATAGTATTAGTATAGGTTATAGAAAAAAGAATGAAATACACCCATATGTCCATACTGGTATAAACAAATGATAGAATGAATAAATAAATAGAAGCAAATCTTTCTTACAGAAGAATTCAAACTACAAATGTGGAAGATATGAGGGCAAAAAAAAAAGAAAACTCATCCTTAGAGCACTTAAGCAGACAAGTTGCTACAGACAAGATCTACTGATGAATCCTAAGATTAATGGGCAAATCTTTAGGAGAAAAAGGGTGCTTGCATAGTCTCAGAGTCTCTCTCCCAAAGACTTATTGATTATTGTGGTAGTTTTCATTTAATGCACAGATTGTTTGATAGTTCTCCAGCCAGGAGGTGGAGCTTAATTTTCTTTGGGTTTACACTGGACTTACTGACATACTTCTAAGATGTAGAGTATGAAAGAAGAACTTTCCAGTGGTAAACTTCACAGATACTACTTAAGCAAGGAGTCGAGATGAATATCACTGTTGATAAGCAATAGCATCTAATCCTTGAAATAAAGGGCACTTTACCTTGGTGATATCCTTCCTCCAATTCCCTAAACCTAATCATGAGGAAATACCAGACAAACTCAAACTGACAGAAAGTACATAACACCTGACCTCTTCTAAAGTGTTAAAGTCATGAAAAACAAGGGGAAGTCCAGAAACTGTCACAGACTGGAGAAGACTAAGGCGACATGGAGACAGATGCACTGTGGTATCCTCGGTTACATCCTGGAACAACAACAACAAAATAATGGGAAAACTGGGGAAATCCAAATAAAGCCCGTAATGTACTTGATAGTATTGTACCAATGTTAATTTCTTAGTTTTGATAAATATGCCATGGCAATTAAAGGTGTTAGAAATAGGAGAAGCTGGGAAATTCTCTGTACTACCTTTGTAGCTTTTTTGTATGTCTAAAACTATTCCAAAAAAAAAAAAGTTAAAAAAAGAAGGCTCTAAGAGGAGAATCCCATAGCAATAATATCAGATTGTTCCAGGGACCGTTCTGAGTGCTTACATCACTTATTCTGGCTGTGTAGTCTAGATAAGATGCAGCTATCAGCTCTCCCTTTGGGCTGGACCCCACAAAGTCCTCACACTGCCCTGAAATCCTGACAGTGTGTCCCTCCCAATATCCATGTTATCCCTCGGATTTTATCTGCTACTACTCTCTTAAATATTGTTGTTGTTGTGTTAGTCATTAAGTCGTGTCCAACTCTTTGAGACACTGTGGACTGTAGCCTGCCAGGCTCCTCTGTCCATGGGACTTCCCAGGCAAGAATACTGGAGTGGGTTTCCCTTTCCTTCTCCAGGGGATCTTCCCAACCCAGGGATCGAATCTGTGTCTTCTGCATTGAAGACAGATTCTTTACCACTGAGCCACCAGGGAAGCCCTCTGTTAAATATAGCTAGATATAATTAGGAATAGATAAGACTTTCGGGGCATTGGAGAGACTAATCTAGCAGAAGTAATGTAATAGAAAGATTTAGAATGAGTAAACTTTGGGGTTTGAGTTCTAATTCTGCTGCTCTTCACTGGGGAGATATGGGCCAAGTCATGTGATTTTTCTGGCTTTTTAGCCTCTAAACGGAAAGAGTTGAGCCAGAATGCTTCTAACTGTAAATTCGATGGCAATGTTATCCTTGGTTACAGAAGGATATGAATTTGATTTATCCATTCAGAAAAAATTCTGCATAGTTTGGTCCCTAGTGTGAAATTGTGAATCCTCGCCTGGGTAACAGCTGTGTTCCCACTCTCTGCCCCAAGCTCAGGGCTTTGCAAGGAAGAAGGAAGCATATCCAGAAGCTGACCTCATGCCCCATTTTCTCTGGTTACAAGTCATTTTCATCAAATGAAAATGCTTTAATCATTCATGTTCTATCTTCATGATTTTTATTATACCTATATACACTACTATTTTTTACTTAATATCTTTTTAAACCACTTTATATTTTAACTTACAATTGCTTACATTTTAACTTGCATTCACAGTAATAGCTGTGAAATTGCAGACTTGATATGCCCTCTATATTTTTTCTAATGTACATTTCATAATTACACAATACAAATCCACCATAACTAGGCACTACCCCAAATGCTCTCTACACTTTGGGAAACCCCTCCATGAAGTGAAGGGAAGAGCCCTAGAGGTGTTAGGGCCATCTGTGACTTTCTTCCCAAGATCTTAGAACTTGGGAGGATTTAAAAAGCTTTTCCAATCAGCGAGAATATTGGGGATCCCACTCTAGGACACTGGGGACTCCTCATTTTATTTTGGTTTGGAATGAAATATAGGAGTGACTAAGCCTTCCCTTTGAGGGAAAAGCCCAAAAGGAGCTGGAAGGAGGGAAAAACAGGTTGTTTTTTGTTTTTTTTTTTTGGTTTAAAAAATAGAAGTCAATGGCAGAAGAAAGGGCTGGAGAGAAAGAGCAATTAACTGGAGTAAGACAAAGTATCAGGAAAACGATAGGGTGATGAGGGAAAACTCCGGATGGGAAAGCGGCTGCTCAAAGAGTTGTTGCACAGTTGCTAAGTCGTGTCCAGCTCTTTGCAACCCCATGGACTGCAGCATGCCAGGCTTCCCTGTCCTTCACCATCTCCTGGAGTTTGCTCAGATTCATGTTCATTGAGTTGGTGATGCCATCCAACCATCTCATTCTCTGTCTCCCTCTTCTCCTTTGCCTTCAGTTTTTCCCAGCATCAGCGTCTTTTTCAATGGGTCAACTTTTTGCATCAGGTGGCCAAAGTACTGGAGCTTCAGATTCAATACTTCAAAGAGGCAGAGTGTAAAATGAAAGATGAGAGACTTTGTAGAGGTCCTGACATCTTTCATCCTTTTTAACTTTTAGACTCTCACTCATGGTGTGAGAACTGATTAGATACACCAGAGGGCCAGCTTGAAGGGCCAAAGGGATCATAGTGTCCAAGAAACTTCCTGATAATGGAATCAGGCTCTGTACAGTTTCGTTTCTCCTTGACATGCAACCTTGGCATAAGAGATAGATTTAATACTGTCAGATAGAAGGGGTTAGCAAAGAGTCTAGATTTTCCCTGGCATCCTTTCATACTTCAGAAAGAAAGGAGAGGACCTTAGCCTGTATCACAATACAGATCTGCTTGATTCAAACCCACACATCTGCTTGATTCAAACCCACACATCTGGAAGGGTCAGTTAGATTTAGAGTAAATTTTCTTTTTTCAAAATCTAAATTCCAGAGGATTAAAATATTTCTGTTTGGGAACATCTTCCCTGGCACACAGCTGAAGTAAGTGTCTGCAGATGGTCACAGCCCTGGTGGGCAGAGGTATAGTACTGGGGTACAGCATGTGTTGGACTGGACTCCAGGAGAAGCTGATGATCCTTGTACCACAGAATCTTAACTGAGGATGGGGCTGGGGGTCAGGGGTATGTTAGGAGCCAAGTCAGCTGCCCAAGGGCCAATTAGGAAAAATTTCCATGTTATCTTGTGCCTTTCCAGATTTTTCTGTTTTAGAATTGTGCTGTCTGAGAGGGAGTGCTGATACGGTTTCCATCCTTTCCAAAAGAGGACAGGAACTGAGAGGCTCTGAGAAGACTGGGTATGGTCTATATATCCGAAAGAACAGATACGGTTAAAAGATAAGACAGTCTTTGTCAAACTATGCCAAGAATGCTATTGATTACCTCTTCCATAGATGAATTTAGGAAAAGCCCCCAAATGAAACTGCGCTCGAAACACATGACATGCAGTCTTATATACTGCCCTTCTAAAACATCAAGTGGGATATTTATAATAAAGTTTTGGTTTCTTTCCAGACTTAGGAGAACATTCATCCAAAATCACATTTTCAGGTCAACTTCTGCCAGATGTATTAATATTTCAGATAATGTATGACAACTTTTTTCCCTTCAGTTTTCTTCTCCTCTCCTTCTCCTTTTCTTTTTTTCTTTTTTTTCCCCTCAGAATATTGTCCCTTGAAGGTCCTCTTGTCTCTTTCCCTACTTATTTTCTCTTCTCTGTTTTACAGTGGGTTCTCTTTAGAGGTAGACCCATGGATATCATCTTTTCCAGTTCTTTCACCTCCAAAAAAAAAAAAAGAGAGAAAGAGAGGCCATTTTTGTATATACCTTGTCATTTCAGAATTTTCAAGAATATGTCAATGTTTGGACCAAGTCAAACCTTCCTCATGGGCTTCCCTGATAGCTCAGTTGGTAAAGAATCCACCTGCAATGTGAGAGACCTGGGTTTGATCCCTGGGTTAGAAAGATCCCCTTGAGAAGGGAAAGGCTACCCATTCCAGTATTCTGGCCTGGACAATTCCATGGACTGTATAGTCCCTGGGGTTACAAAGAGTTGGACATGACTGAGTGACTTTCACTTCACAAACCTTCCTGAGCAACAGCCATGGTAAGCTGGCTTCTTCCAGAACATTTAGCCTGTGGTGTGGGCCTCTGAGTTCCTGTGCATCTGACAGCTTAGCTCACTGCCCTTGGCTGGCTCTTGGAATGATTCAAGCAAAGTAACAGCTTAGATTATTGGACCAGAAAACTAAAACGAGATTCTTTCATATGATTTTGATTCTTGTCTGTTTCGTATGAACTTTATGTGAACAAAGTAACTTGTGGTGATTATATATACAATCAAGTCAAAACTTAAAGAGAATCCCGTAAGATAAAATAGAAACTGTGGGGAAATGTTTATTTTATTAGGTATTTGTTTTGCCCATCCTCCAAACACTCATTTCTAGCACTTCTTTCTGGTTGGGAAAAGAGTTTTGTTTTGTAGATCTAAAGCACTGTAGCAATCACATTTTTGATAGGAAAAATTTTTTTAAGTGTATGAATTGAGGGGAGTTGTAGGAGGATCAGGACATTAATTTAGTCCTCCCTGCTTTTCATGGATTAGCATCATGCCCATGCCAATGGCCTGGTGTATTTTCTGTTTTTAATTTCCTCAATTTTTCAACTGTAGAATAATATATCAAAGTGTCTTGTTTCCTGGGAACAGAAAACACAAGTAAATATTTGAGAAATTTGATACAGGGAAATTTGGTTTGAAGCTTGTCAAAAAGATGCATGAAATCAAGCCCCAATAAAATACCATTCTTGCTTGCATCTGGTTTATTAGGATTTGATGAAATTCTTCTTTGTAGCCCACTCCTAAATAATTTTATGACTAATACGTAAGTGGATGGATTACTTAAACACTGTTGTGCTAACAATACCTGGCATTTTGGCTACTACTGCACAGATGAGACACATAAAGCTTAGATTGCGTTTATAGACTTTTATCTATAGGTTTAAGTCTTTTAAAGGTTTAAGTCTTATTGAAAAAATATCTTTTGATTCTATATTATTATAAATTAATATTTGAGGTTGCCTGAGACAAGAGTACTGCCCTTCATCTTCCAGCCTCTCAGGAGAGGCCTTCCATGCAAGCAAACTGTAAGCAGGTCAGTTTACTTTCTTGCTTTTCTGAAAGTCAGAAGTCTGAAGTCAAGGTCTCAGCAGGGAAGCATTTCTTTTGGAGACCTTGAGGGACTAATCCATTCCCTTACTTTTTTTAGTCTTCAGAAGCTGCCTACATTCCTTGGCCCATGGCCCCTTTCTCTCAATCATTCCAACCTCTTGGTTTTGTCATTATTTTCTACTACTCTTACCTACCTGCCCCCGTCTTATAAGAGCGCTTATGATTACAGTGGGCCCACCCAGCCAATCCAGCATAATCTTTGCAGCCTAAGTCCTTACCTTCATATGTCTGTCAAGTCCTTTAATCACGCAAGGCAGCATGTTTACAGATTCTGGGGACCGGGAGGTAAAGACCTTTGGGAGGGCTACCATGCATATGATCTCTCTAGTCCTGTGTTTTCAAACTCTTTCCTCTAACCGCCTCTTCCACACACATATACAGGGATGCTCTGTCTGCCTTTGGGAAGGTCAACCTGGACAAGGGTTCACAGAGTCCTACAGGAGGCTTGGACGAGCTGGACAGGATAGTCTGGGATCCTGGGCAGTGGGAACGTGGTCTTCGTTAGGAGAAGGTCAGTACAAGCTCAGTGTAGGCATATGCTCTTGGCTGTCAGATTCCTTGATCCATAAGGAGGAGTGTCGTCCAAAGAAGGCCAGAGTAGGGTTCTCTAGGGCTAGAGGCTCAGAACAGGGCCTGTTGTTCAGATCCATAAGCAGCATTGCCTCCAGCAGCCAGACAGGTGACAGAATGGGGTGGCTGGAGCGGGACTGTGGGAAAAGGGAGACTGTCTGCCCTGCTAAAGGGGGCAGTGCATACACTGTCCCAGAGGAGGGTGACCCAGTGCTGCTACCTCTGCTGAGAGTTTTGAACAAAACTAGAAATCTGTTTCTGTTTTATTTTAAACATGACGTGAGACAAAAAAATGTGCACCAAGGCCATTCAGCTCTCTACTTTATGACTGACCTCTGGTTTAATGGAAAAAGCACAGAATCCCTAGGAATAGACAACACTATGTTGAATGAATGAACAATAAACGTCAGTGCTAATTTCAGAGATGATGCTTCAATTAAATTACTCAAAGCTGAAAAATTCATCCCTCATCGTGCCACATTGTCCTATAATAGGCTCATCGGAAATTTGGCAGGGACTTTAAATGACATTATTAAGATAGATATTAATGAAGGGCCAACAGTAAGGTGATGACTTTTATTTGGTATATTTCTTTTTTTTTTGTATTATGAATTTCATAGAAAAAAGAGTAAAGTCTATAAATTAAAATGCCAAAATAAAGCCCCAAAGAATTAAGATCCAAAATCCAAATCTTTTACTCTTCTGAGTTAAAACCTCAAAGGAATCAAAGCCCTAATTATTAAGGCAATGTTTAAAATCACTTCAGAAATTTCTAAGAAATGACTTCACAATCATTTAGTCAATCAACAAATAATAATTGAGCTTCTACTATGTGTCAGGCCCTGTATGAGATACTCAGGATAGAACAGTGAACAGAACATAAGAACATCTTGCTCTTATGGAGTTTATATTTAAGGTAACACAAATAAGTAAAATTTATAACATTTCAGTGATGGTTGCTAAGGAGAAAACAAATTAGGGAAACTGGGAGTAAGAGCAATTTAGGATTTTAGAGAAAGGCCAATGATGGTCTCATGGAGAAGGTGACTTTTAAGTAAAACTTGAAGGCTATGAGGGAGGTAGCCTGGCAGAAGTTTGGAGGAAGGTCGTGCTGGGTACAAGGAGTACAAAGACTGAGGCTCTGCAGAAGGTGTGGGCCTGGAGTGTTTGAGGAGCAGTGGACGTCCAGAGTGGCCAGAGCAGAGAGCAGAGGGGAAGGCAGGAGGTGGTGATCAGAGAGGAAATGGGGGCCAGGTCATATAGGGCCCTGCAGAGCACCTGGGCACTTCCTCTCAGTGCGATGAGTGCACCGGAAAATTTTGAGGGGAGAAGTGATATCATCTGACTTCAAGTGCAAGTCAGCCCCCTCTGGCCACTGTGTTATGAAGAGGCTAAAGGAGGTTAAAGGCAGAAGCAGTGACGCCAGTGAAGAGGCCATTGTGATACTCCTGGCAGTGATTTGCAGTTTAAATTCAGTGGTGAAAGGGAGATTTAGATTCTGGGTATATTTTGATGATCTAGATACCAGAATTTTCTAATTTGTCTGGAGTGTGAGATAAAGAGATGAGGATGACACCATGGTTTTTGGTTTGAACAACTAGAGTGGAGCTGCCATTAACAGACTGGGAAAGAATGGGAGGGAGGGAGGTTTTGAAGCAAGATCAAGGGGCCAGTTTTGTATATATGACGTGCCTATTGAACATGCACAAGTAGATGGGCTGGCATTTGAACACAGACGTCTGGAGTTCAAGGGAGAAGGGCCAAGCTGGAGACAGAAATGTGGTGATTATCACTATATAGATTTTACTTAAAGCCATGAGGCTGCACGAGGTCACCTGGAAGGTACATGTGGACAGAAAGAAGAATTTTAGGACCTAAGCCTTGGGGACTCCAATACAGGGATCAGGAAGATGGCAGGGGTAGGGAAACAGCAAAGGAAAATGGGGCCAAGCACCTGGGAAGGTATAAAGGAAACCTACCAAGTAAGAATTTATTTCAAGGAGAAAGGACTAAGCAACTGTGTCCAGTGCCTCTGGGAGGTTGGAGGGGGAGTACCAGGAAGTGCCCACTGGATGTAGCAACATGGAAGTCTGTGCAGACTTTGATAAGAGTAGCCTCTGCCAAAGTGATGGACACTGATGTCTGAGTGGGGCTGAAGTTTTCCTTCAGCAACTATAGGCTGGCTGTCTTCCATGGATGTTGTTTCTTCAAGTATTAATGTTCTAAGTAGTAGAGTTAGGCAAAAATCATCCAAGTGGTTGCTTTTTAGTAAATATGAAGAGTTGATGGTATAATACTTGCAAGTATTATAGCGGTGGCTTCATATACATAAAATAAGAAAACAAGATGGTCCATGGTTCCTGAAGAAACTACGTAAGGCACAAGGATATTCCCCAAACCAAGTGTTTAGTATTGCCAAATACCACAGCAGAAATCCAGTGACACTCGGTGAAGGAGGTAGCTGGAGAAAAGCTTGATTTGTTTCACCAAAACCCAGTAAGTCAACAAAATGGAGACCAAGACTTGTGAACTCAAACTGAATGGGAGAAATACACATCCACCTCCACCACCACTACCATCAGAAAGAGGAGAAAGAACACCTCACCGTGATAGCTCTGTATCCCTAAGCATATGCTGAGAGCGCACAAGAGTTCATGCTTCCTGCAGGCAGTTGGGGGAGAAGGCGATGGCACCCCACTCCAGTACTCTTGCCTGGAAAATCCCATGGATGGAGGAGCCTGGTGGGCTGCAGTCCATGGGTCGCACAGAGTTGGACACAACTGAGCGACTTCATTTTCACTTTTCACTTTCGTGCATTGGAGAAGGAAATGGCAACCCACTCCAGTGTTCTTGCCTGGAGAATCCCAGGGACGGGGGAGCCTGGTGGGCTGCTGTCTGTGGGGTCGCACAGAGTCGGACACTACTGAAGCGACTTAGCAGCAGCAGCAGCAGGCAGTTGGTGCTACAACGAGGAAGGAGTGAGTGAGAGGGCTGAAGCTGCGCATGCCCAGGTCCTGTCCCCAAGCGTCTGATTGGAGAAAGCACTGCTTCTCTCTAGGACAGTGAGGCAGGGAGGAGAGAGGTTAGGAATCTCTCTCCAAGAGTTCCCGCATAAATGCAAAAATCAGGAAAAGGATTTTGACTTCCATAGCCCTGCTACTGCTGCTGCTGCTAAGTCGCTTCAGTCGTGACCGACTCTTAGCGACCCCATGGACTGCAGCCCACCAGGCTCCTCCATCCATGGGATTTTCCAGGCAAGAGTCCTGGGGTGGGGTGCCATTGCTAAGCCCCACCAAATACATCAGGGAAGGAAATTCAAACTATTGTATTTGGTTACTTCTTTGGTATCAGTTTGATTAGGCATGGTGAACTTTCATTATTCAAACTCTTATGCTGGGAAATCAGGAAGTGGGTTTAGAGTATTTAAGCCACAATTTTAGATGCTTATGTGTGCAGATCTGTTGATCAGGGAGAAACTAGAAGCCCTTCTTGTTTTTGAGTCCTTGAGTCCCACTTGCAGATGGGAGCAATTGAGTTAACTCACTCTAACTGATTTTTGTGATTACCTGATGAACAATTCTGAGTCCTGCATTCAAAGTAGATAAAGGTACTCTTTGTCCTTCTAGGAAATTAGAACAATCCTATAGGGCATATGCAGACATTTTTTGGGTCAAATCTTTATAATAATCTGTTTTTTATTACTTTAACATGTCTAGCTCACTCCTCTCCGTCTTCTGGTTGCTCATCTTTTCTCCATCAGCATTTAAGAGTCCAGTCTTACACACAGGTGTATCATTCATCCCATAAGCCTCACTCAGCACTAGCATTCCAGCACCCTAGTGTGAAGGGGGGCTTCAGGTGGTCACAGTCCTGTCTTCTCGTAGGTCATTGATATCCACGTGTAGCAAGTAGATGCATTTTACTCACTGTCAGCCTCTTAGAAAGAGGCTGGAGCTCAGAGTTGCCTACGTGGGTGATCTGATGCAAAAAGCTTCCTGAAAATGTTTCCTGAACCACCATATGGCAGTAAGAAGTCTTGCTTCATGTGTCTTATAAGGTCAATTGAGGCTCTAGGAAGTGTGTGAAAACACTTACAAAAGTACACAGTCCTCTCTGATTGTCAGGCAGTGTTCTGATCACAGATTCGTGTAGTTCACGTCTCTGTACCATTGCACATTAAAGTCACAGTTCTCCTCAAAGTGCTTTTGTGTTTTACAAAGCACTTGATGGCTCCCCGTCATGACACTGATATTATGTGGGATGATAAGGAGTTGAATTCCCTTTCCATGGAGTAATGGACTCCTGCCCTCCAATGCATCATGCCTAAATTTCTAATCCCCACTGTTTTTAAAAGCCACAGAATGGAATGCTAGCCCAAACTCTCCTGGCTGCTGGGGTAAAGCAGATGACAGAGGAAGCCAGAGTTGTTTTTTTTTTTTTTTAAGTGAGAAGCATGGCTTTAAGACATTCCAAAAAGAAGAAAGAGGAGATCCAGTCTTCTAAAAATTGAAAGCAGATCTTTGGCAGAAGGCAAGCTGACAAATGGCAGGAAGCCTCATCCCTGTAGTTACAGAACCAATATCCAGGTTGAGGGAATCAATCCGGCTGTTCTAGGAAAAACCTCAGAGTTGAGAAAAAATGGTCGTAAGAGACAGAGATGCCACATTCATCCCTGTCATGTCTCACACCTGATGATAAGGCAAGGAGAGTCTTCGGAGTTGGGGTCAGGAGCCTGGTGATTGTGCGAAGGAGGCAGTGTGGGAGGGGAGGGAGCAGGGTCCAGGGTCAGTCTGTGTGGACTTGAGCCCAGGCCCACTGCTGAGCTGCTGTGAAGACTTAACAGTCCTGACTTTCCTTCCTGAGCCTTCACTTCTTGCACAGAGGGATAGCAAGAGCCCTGCCTCATCGGGGTATTGGAAAGTTAAATGAAAAAATACGGAAAGTTGGCAGCAGAGCACTTGGGAAATAGCAAATGCTTACAAGCATCCACTATAATTAATTCCTTAAAAAAAAAACTGAAGTACAATTGATTTGCAGTGTTGTGTTAATTTCTGATATGTAGCAAAGTGATTCAGATATATATCTATTTGAATATATATGTATATAGGTACATTCTTTTCCATATTCTTTTCCATTATGGTTTATCATAGGATATTGGATATAGTTCTCTGTCGATACAGTAGGAAACTGTTTTTCATTAGTGCTGTTTTAAAAGTATAAACTTCCAGAGGAAGCTGAAAAAGTTTGCTGTTAGTCACAGGAGCAAGACATGTGACCAGACTTTGACTCTTCCTAAAATACCATAAGGGTTTTATTGCCCTCATTAGAGAAAACAAGTGTTAGATTTTGATCTTCCCAGGTGGTGCAATGGTAAAGAATCTGCCTGCCAACTCAGGAGACGCAAGAGACATGGGTTTGATCCCTGGGTCAGGAAGATCCCCTGGAGTAGGAAATGGCAACCCACTCCAGTATTCTCCCCTGGAGAATCCCATGGACAGAGGAGCCTGGCAGGCTATAGTGCCTGGGGTTGCAGAGTCGAACATGACTGAGAATATACACACACAGTGTTAGATTTACACACTGTGTGTGTGTTAGATTTAAACAGAAAGTTACAGTAGTCAAAGTTATGAAATATGGGCAAAGCTGTTCATGAGTATTTTTCATTTAAAAACTTTTATCCAAATTATGTTCCATCCTTATTATGTTACTGAAATTAATCACTAGTTAATATTTGCTGTGTTCTTGCCTGGAAAATCCCCGGGATGGGGGAGCCTGGTGAGCTGCCATCTATGGGGTCGCACAGAGTGGGACACAACTGAAGCGACTTAGCAGCAGCAGCAGCAGAGTAGTTTACTTTTAGAAAAAGTGGATGCTAAACATTTTCTAACTTTTGTCTAAAACTTAGATCGAGCTGAGGAAAGGCTTCATGGGTCATAATTAAGAAAACACTACTTATCTGAAACCAGTCCCCACATGATAGACCTTGTATCTATGGCCTCAAAGAGATAACTTAGGAGAAATGCACTGTTTCCTAGAGTGTGTCACAATTGCATAGTAGTTCATTAATTATTAATCAGATATATTTTAATTTATATGTAACTAATTTATATGTAACTTTTTTGAATTATTTATTTTAAATTGAAGGATAATTGCTTTAATGTATTACATCGGTTTCTACCAAAAATCAAATGAATCAGCCATAGGTTTACCGATGTCCCCTCCCACTTGAATATCCCTCTCACCTCCCTCCCCATTCCACCCCTCTAGGTTGTTACAGAGCCCTGGTTTGAATTACCACTGGCTATCTATTTTACATATGGTAATATATGTTTCCATGTTACTATAGTTAGCAGTAACTATGTTTCTGTACAGCAGTGCCTGAAACAAATTTTTATAATTTGATTCACTTAACTTATAATATTAACTTATAATATCTGCAAGATGTCTTGTTTCTGATAGGTTTTAATTCACAGTAACTTCTAATTTTCTCTTAGGGGTAGTAATTAAAAACCTATAAATGAATACTTAGTGACATCAGAGAACACAATGGTCTTCTTTACTATTTAAGGCCAGTGTAGTAGTGAACCCTTTTGCAAACTTGAGAGGTTTGTTTTGTAATAACAATTCTGTAATTATGAGATAATAAGTGATTATAAGTTCTTTGAGGGCAAGAATTGTATCTTCTATCTATCACAGTATCTTACAGCGGAAAACAAAAACACCTGTTCATGAAGCCATGCCCTGGGTACACGTGCAGCCTTAAGAACTAACTTGCTGTGTATTTGGTTTCTAATTTTCTCATCTCTTTCTATCTCATGAAACCAGAGAATCTCACATGGAGTCCTATATGTGAGAAATGCAGTCAAATAGGTGAGAAGAAAGTGGGAGTCTAAAGCTGTCTTTATGGGAGGAGGTTGCTGTTGTCCAGTCACCAACTCCTGTCTGACTCTGGACTCCATGGACTGCAGCACACCAAGCTTCCCTGTTCTTTATCGTCTCCTGGAGTTCACTCGGACGCATGTCCATTGAATTGGTGATGCCATCCAACCCTCTCATCCTCCATTGCCCCTTCTCCTCCTGCCTTCAATCTTCCCCAGCATCAGGGTCTTTTCCAATGAGTCAGCTCTTTGCATCAGGTGGCCACAGTGGAGCTTCAGCTTTAGCATCAGTCCTTCCAATGAATATTCAGGATTGATTTCCTTTAGGATTTTCAGCAGGTACTCACCCATTTATCCAATGATTCATTGCCATTTAATGTATCTGTTATTTTACACTGCAATTTTCTTCAAGTAGAGCACTTATATACTTCGATTAGGTTTCTTTTTAAAAAAAAAAATAATCATACGTGTGGTCTTAAAATCCTGGTTTTGCATTGCTCAGGCTATGTTTTCAAGTTTCTTTGTGAGTTCTTTGTTCCTCTACTCCTCCCATCCAGATGTTCAACCCTTGCTTTTTGCATCTGTCTGTATTGTGCTTTTCCATCAAGAACCATGGTGGGACTACCCAGTGGGGGCTGAAAACCCCAGTGACCCAGAGAGGGAGGGGCAAGAGTTTACCGAGCTCCTCAGTGAATTTCCCTTAGGGCAAGGCTAGCCCAGTCTCTTGACTCCTCAGCCCCATAACTAAAACAAGCCAAGAAAACCACAGCCTCCTGTATTTGTTTCTTTTTGGTGCTGCAACAAATTACTACACACTTAATAACTTAACACAAATTTTATTATCTTACAGTTTTGGAGGTCAGAAGTCCAAAGTGCATTTCACTGGGCTAAAATCAAGGTGTAGGCAGGACTGGTTCCCACCAGAGGCTCTAGGGCAGAATCTGTGTCCTCATTTTTTCCACTTCTAGAGTGTCACCAGATTCTTTGTCTCCCAGTTCTCTTCCATCATCTTCAAAATCAGCGACAGTGGGTTGAGTCCTTTTCCTATCGTACTGCTTGGACCTTTTCCTTGTTTTTAAACCTGCTTCTCTCTTCCGCTTTTAAGGATGCTTGTGATTGCATTTCTCAGATAATCCAAAATATTTTTTCATTTTAAGGGAAGCTGATGAGCAAACTTAATTCCATATGTAACTTTAATTCCTCTTTGTCTGTGTCCTAACCAGGACTCCATCCCAGGTCAGGTTCTGGGGATTAGGAAGTGGGCATTTGTGGGGAGGGGGCATTGTTCTGCCTCCACAGCTTTCCTACAGCAGTCATTCCCCGTGTGTGACCTTCAGGACAGCTGTGTCAGAATCACTGGCTGGAGGCAGAGGGAATTCAGTGCTAAAACCCTGAGCTCTATGAAAGCCAGAGAATCAGAGTGTCTGGGAACAGAGCCCAGGACTACATCTTTACAAGTCTCTCTGCTGATTATTACAAACACTAGAGCTGAGAATCATTGTATTCAAGTATTTAGCCTGCCTTAAAAAAAAAAAAAAAACTTGTTTTATTCATTAAGTTCATTATAGATTATGTTGTTTCACTGTAGAAAAATTAAAATATTTACAAAAAAGGGTTTTCTGGGATGTGAATATTTAGTAATAAAACTGGCAAACCAAAAAGCATTCGTTTCCCTACTGATTTCTTTAATTTAGTTAACTTAGATTTCTCCAACCTCTTTGCAGCAGAGATAGTTACTGACAATGGGAGACAAAGAACTAAATCATGTCCTGCCTCTTTCACCTCCATTCCTTCCATGTCTCCATTTTCTCAGTAGACAACAGAATTTGACTCTCTACCCTATTCTGCATGTAAATCTCTTCCCCCTTTTCTTTTGGAAATAGAAATTAGACCAAATTAGAGATGCCATAAGAAGTGTAAAAGCCAGATGAATGACATTAGCAGAAAAATCCGAAGTCAGTGTTACATTATTTCTTCTGGACTTGTTCTTAGAGACTAGAACTCAGTGAAAGATCAGAATTCTATAGAAGAGAGAAATCCCTGAATGAGCAGATACGTGCACCAATTATCTTGGCTCCATCAGTGTCATATTGTGGGATGGGAGCCGTGTTGGAAATTCAGTATGCCAAAGAGAAAATGGATCTTATTATCCAGGTAGGTCTTATTAAACCTCTGTCATCCGAAAGAACTATAAAATCAAAAAGGAGACAGAGTTTGAGAAGGAAGATGGACATTGTGTAGTAAGGGCAAATTAAAATTAAATCACATCCTCTGGCATCTTATCATTTATTCTGTGTTTTGCTATGTTAGAACCATATGGTAGCAGTGCTTGGCTCATAAGCAGTTTTGATATTGCCTTCATTTATTAAATCAAGGAGGCAGAGTTGAAAGAGCTTGCAGCATGGTAGAGAAGAGAATAAAAAATATATAAAACAGGGACTTCCCTGGTAGTCCAGTGGTTAAGACTTCGCCTTCCAATACATGGGGTTTGGGTTTGATCCCTGATCAGGGAGCTAGGATCCCACGTGCCTAGTGGCTAACAAACCAAAATGTAAAACAGAAGCAATATTGTTAAAAAATTCAATAAAGACTTTAAAAATGATCCACATCAAAATAAATCTTTAAATATATATATATATATATGTATATAGTGTTAGTCATTCAGTTGTGTCCGACTCTTGGCGACCCCGTGGACTACAGCTCTCCAGGCTCCTCTGCCCATGGAATTCTCCATGCAAGAATACTTGAGAAGTAGCCATTCCCTTCTCTAGGGATTTCCCCAATCCAGGGATTGAACCCAGGCCTCCTGCATTGCAGGCAGATTCTTTACCATCTGAGCCACCAGGGAAGCCCAAAATCATACCAGTGGTGGCCTGTGTGGGGATATGCATATATGTATATATATGTGTGTGTGTGTATGTATATATATAAATATGTATATATATTATATGTATATATACATATAAAGCAGATTATGATGGAGATGTTAGTGAAGTGCTATAATTTTAAGCAGACTGGAAGGGATAACTTATGGGAGGAGTGGGGAAGGATTTAAGGAAAGGATCATTAAAGATAGACATTGAACTGACTTCTTAAAGAAAAGCAGGAACTTGCCAGCAGACAAAGGAGTCAGGACATCCTTTATAAAGAATCTGTGTGTGTCATGACACAGTACTCTGACAAGCTATGGTATGTCTGGAGAGTGTGTCTAGCTTGGTGGGAAACTACAGAGCTGGGAATGTAGGGTGATCTTGGCTTCCAAGGGCCCCTTATACCTTGATAACAAGGAGGATTCTCTACCCCAGAGAATAATTTTTGACTCACAAATTATCCCATTGCATTTCATATTTATATTTCAAAAACTGTGGTATTTTGTTTCACCTAGAACAGCAGTTGTCTTTGTTTTTTCTTAATAGCAGAACTCTTTCTTCAAATAAAAATGTACACCAAAGCTCAATATAGAAATGAATAAGATAGAACTGCTGTTGTATATATTGCAGGGATGGGATTTAGATCCCATTCTTCACCTTTTCTGATCCTTAAGGTGCCTTTAGGCAGCCTCTAGTGTCCCGAAAAGACTGAAATGCAGCGAGTCTGCTTATGTTGAAACCCTAAGAATGTCTCAGTAAGAAGTGTGAGTATTCATGAAGATATTAACATTTGGTCATCTATGGGCTTCAAAGGAAAGAAGTGAAAATTATTGCTAAGATTTTATCATTAGAAACAAGTAATGTGGCATCAACAGTGCAATAGACTTTTAAGAGCATTGGGCTTCTAAGAAACCACTGTCATTTTTATTTCCAAATTTTCAAGCTTAACTTGTCAAATGCTGTATCTTCCTTTCTAAACTGGAGCATTCACAGGACAGAGGAGGCAGGCAAAGTACCTGCCTTCCAGTTTCTCCTTGGAGAGGTTTGATTGCATACTTTCCCGCCTGCTATCTGAGGATTGCACTTCTAATTAGCCTGGGTCCTGACTGCAATCCTGTCTTTGGGACACTGATGGGTCTTGATGTACCCTCAACTCCTGGGAGCTGCTAACAACAAAGAGAATAACAGACAATTGCAAAGGTTTGAGAGGCAATTAGGAGCTTGGACCAGGCTGCTTGATGAGGTTCATCTCCTACTCAAGATCAAAACTAGAAGAGGTGGCTGTTTACCTAATGTGCAGAAGCAAACAGAATTAAGGAAAATAAAGAAACAAGGGAAGATATTCTAAACAAATGAATAAGGTAAGTCTCTGGAAACTTACCTTAATGAAATGAAGATAAGTAATTTATCAAATAGAGAGTTCAAAATAATGATCATAAAGATAGTCACTGAGGTCAGGAAAACTATGCATGAACAAAATGATAATTTCAACAAAGAGAAAATATTAAGGAGTACCAAACAGAAATCACAGAGTTGAAGAATACAGTAACTGAACTAAACGATGCAACAATGGGCTCAAAGCAGGTTAAAGCAAGCAGAAGAAGGGGTCCACAAATGCAGTGGAATTCACCCAATCAAAGCAGTAAATAAAAGGAAAAAAGGAAAAAGAGTTAAGATCATTTAAGGGACCTATAAAACATCATTAAGTGGAGCAATATATGTATTTTAGGCATCTCAGAAGGAGAGGAGATAGAGAAAGGGGTAGAAAGCTAATTCAGAGAAATAATGTTTGAAAACTTCCCTAATCTGGGGAAACAGACATCCAGATCCCAGATGTCTAAAAAGTACCAAATAAGATAAATTTAAAGAAACCCACACCAAGACATACTATAATTAAACTGTGCAAAGGTAAAGAAAAAGAGAGATTATCTTAAAAGCAGCAAAAGCAATTTGTTATGTACAAGGGAACACTCATAAGACCATAAGTAGACTTCTCAGCAGAAACCTTACAGGTCAGAATAAAGTAGGATGACACATTCAAAGTGCTGAAGGAAAGAAAAAAAACTACCAACCAAGAATACTCTAACTGAAAAAATTATCCTTCAGAACTGAGGAAAAGATACAATTTTCCAGACAAACAAAAGTTAAGAGACTTTGTCACCACAGGGCCAGTCTAACAAGAAATGTTAAAGGGAGTTCTTCATGTTGAAATGAGGTGAGGTGAAGTCGCTCAGTCGTGTCCAACTCTTTGCGACCCCATAGATTGTAGCCTACCAGGCTCCTCCGTCCATGGGATTTTCCAGGCAAGAGTACTGGAGTGGGTTGCCATTTCCTTCTCCAGAGGATCTTCCTAACCCAGGGATCGAACCCAGGTCTCCCACATTGTAGGCAGATGCTTTACCGTCTGAGCCACCAGGGAAGTCTTAATAACATGAAAATATATGAAGATATAGCTCACTGACAAAGTAAATATATAGTTAAATTCAGAATACCCTAATATTATAATGATAGTGGGTAAATCACTTATAATAACTCTAAAATATAAAAACAAAAGTATTCAAAATAGCCATAACAACAATAATTTGTTAATGGATATAAAGTATATAAAGATGTAAACTGTGACATCAAAAACATAAAATATGGAGGGGAGGGTAAAAATGTAAAGCTTTTGTGTGCATTCAAAGTTAATATCAGCATAAAATATATGGCTATAACTATAAGGTGTTTTATGTAATATGCACAGTAACAAAACAAAAACCTATAATATACACATAAAAGATAAAGACAAAGGAATCAAAACATACTGCTACAGAAAAATCATTAAATCACAAAGGAAGAGAGCAAGAGAAGAAGAAAGGAACAATAGGAGTTACCTGTCAGTTGCCTGACGAATAACATGGAGGTTAGGGGCACTGACCTGGGTAGTGGAAATTCCACATATAACTTTATGGTCAGCCCTCTATTTCTGTGGTTTCTCTGTCTGTGTGTGCACAACCATTGATTCGATCAACTGCAGATTGTGTAGTATTGTAGTATTTATTGAAAAAAATATGCATGTAAGTGGATCCACCTAGTTCAAACCCATGTTTTTCAAGGGTCACTGTACAAAACAGAAAGCAATTCAAAAATGGCAGTAGCAATTCCATACTTGTCAATAATTGACTTTAAGTGGAAACGGGTTATTCTCCAAACAGAAGACACAGAGTAGCATAATAGATTTTTAAAAAAAGACTCAACTGCATGCTGCATAGAAGAGATTTACTTCAGCTTTAAGTGCACCCTTAAACTGTAAGTAAAGGGGTGGAAAAAAGTATTCCATGTAAGTGGAAATCTAAAGAGAACAAAGGTACTCCTATGTCATACAAAATAGATTTTAATCCAAAAACTTTAACAGGAAAAAAGATGGTCATTATATAAAAATAATGGAGTCAATTCATCAAAAGGATATAACAATTTTAAATATTTATGTACTCAACACTGGAGCAGTGAAATATATAAAGTAAATATTAACGTCTCTGAAAGGAGAATTAGACAGCCATACAATAATAGCAGAAACTTATGGTTACTGGGGTTGGGTGGTGAGAAGGGATAGTTAGGGAGTTTGGAATGGTCTTGTACACACTGCTATATTTAAAATGCATAACCAACAAGGACCTATTGTACAGCACGTGGAACTCTGCTCAGTGTTCTGTGGCAGCCTGGATGGGAGAGGGGTTTGGGGGAGAATGGATACATGTATATATATGGCTGAGTCCCTTCACTGTTTGCCTGAAACTGTCACAACATTGGTACATTGTTACTTGGCTGTACTCCATTACAAAAATTTAAAAAAAAAAAGACTTTGATACCCCACTTTCAACAATAGAGAGATTGATAGATCATCCAGACAGAAAATTATTAAGGAAACATTGGATTTAAACTACACATTTAAGTCAACACTTTAGACCAATGGACTTAATAGATAAACATAAAACTTTCCTTCTACAGCACACATGGAACATTCTCCAAGATAGATCATATGTTAGGCCACAAAACAAACCTTAATAAATTTAAGAAAACTTAAATCATATCAGCATGTTTTCAACCACAATGATATAAAACTAGAAATCAATTACAAGAAGAAAACTGGAAAATTCACAAATATGTAGAGATTAAACAATATGCTTCTGAACAACCAATGGATCAAAGAAGAAATCAAAAGGAAATTTAAAAATACTAAAAGATAAATAAAAATGGAAACAGAACATATTCAAACTTATTATAGTAAAAGCAGTTCTAAGAGGGAAGTTTACAGTGATAAATGCCTGTATTAAGAAACAAGGAAGATCTCAAATTAACAACCTCACTTTACACCTCAGAGAGCTAGAAAAAGAACTGAGCCCGAAGTCATTAGAAGAAAGGAAAAAGATCAGGGTGGAAATAAATAAAATAGAGACTAAAAAGATAATATAAAAGGTCAATGAAACTAAGAGGTAGTTTTTAAAGAGCTATACAAAGTTGACACACCTTTAACTAGACTGGTGAATTCTACCAAACATTTAAACAATAATAATATCAATCCTCCTCAAACTATTCCAAAAAATAGAAGAGGAGGAAACGCTTCCAAACTCATTTTATGAGGCCAGAATTACCCTGATACTAAAGTCAGACAAGGACATTACAAGAAAAGAAAATAGCAGGCCAATATCTCTGATGAATACAGGTGCAAAAATCCTGAACAAAATATTAACGCCCTGATTCAACAGTGTATTAAAAAGGTCATCTGCATCATCTGAATAGATGCAGAAAAACCATTTGACAAAATTTACCACTCATTTTCAGCATGATAAAAACTCAATGAAGTGGGTATAGATGAATAAAGGCCATATGACAAACCTACATTCAACATTTTACTCAGTGGTGAAATGCTGAAAGCTTTTCCTCAAAGATCAGGAATTGATGCTTTTGAACTGTGGTGTTAAAGAATACTCTTGAGAGTCCCTTGGACTACAAGGAGATCCGACCAGTCCATCCTGAGGGAGATCAGTCCTGGGTGTTCATTGGAAGGACTGATGTTGAAGCTGAAACTCCAATACTTTGGCCACCTGATGCGAAGAGCTAATTCACTGGAAAAGACCCTGATGCTGGGAAAGATTGAGGGCAGGAGGAGAAGGGGAGGACAGAGGATGAGATGGTTGCATGGCATCATTGACTCAATGGACATGAGTTTGAGCAAGCTCTGGGAGTTGGTGAAGGACTGGGAAGACTGGCGAGCTGCAGTCCATGGGGTCACAAAGAGTCAGACATAACTGAGTGACTGAACAACAACAAAGATCAGGAACCAGACAAGGATGCCCACCCTCACCACTTTTATTCAACATAGTACTGGAAGTTCTAGCCAGACCAGTCAGATGAGAACAAGAAATAAAAGTCATTTAAATTAGGAAGAAGTAGAATTTTCTCTGTTTGCAGATAACATAATGTTTATATACAGAAACCCCTAAAGACTCCACCAAGAAACTGTTAGAACTAAGAAATGAATTCAGTAAAGTTGCAGATACAAAATTAATATACAAAAATTACTGTTTCTAAATACTGCTGCTGCTGCTGCTAAGTCGCTTTAGTCGTGTCCGACTCTGTGCGACCCCATAGACAGCAGCCCACCAGCTCCCCCGCCCCTGGGATTCTCCAGGTGAGAACACTGGAGTGGGTTGCCATTTCCTTCTCCAATGCATGAATGTGAAAAGTGAAAGTGAAGTCACTCAGTCGTGTCCGGCTCTTAGCGACCCCATGGACTGCAGCCTACCAGGCTCCTCCATCCGCGGGATTTTCCAGGCAGGAGTACTGGAGTGGGGTGCCATTGCCTTCTCCGTTCTAAATACTAACAACCAACTATGAGAAAGAAAAATTAAGAAAATCCCATTTACAGCAGCATCAAAAAAAAATAAATACTTGTTAAGTATAAGAATAAATACTTAGAATAAAGACATATTTTGCAGTGTTTTGAGATCATGCTTTGTGGAATTAGGTTCTATTATCATATACATTCTTATTCCGGTGAAATGGATGATGAATAATTTTAACCAATAATAAATTTAACCAATGAAGTGAAATAGCTGTATACTGAAAACAATAAGATATTGATGAAAGAAATTGAAGAAGACACAAATGAAAGGAAATATGTCCTGTGCTCATGGATTGGAAGAATTAATATTCTTAATATGTTCATACTACCCAAAGCAGTCTACAGATTCAGTGTTATCCCTATCAAAATCTGATAACATTTTTCACAGAAATAGAAAAAAAAAAGTCAAACACAGAAAAACAGAGTAATATGGTGGTTGCCAGGGGCTGGAAGCTAAGGTAAATAGGTAAAAACTGGTTAAAATGCATGAACTTTCAGTTGCAAAATGAATATAACTGAGGATTAGATGTATAACATAGTGTATAATGTAGTGCTTATGGTTGAAATTTGCTGAGAGTAAAACCCAAGTGTTCTCACCAAAAAATGAAGAAAAACAGTAAGTAAATATGTAAATTTGTGAGATGATGGATGCATTAATTACTTTGACAGTAGGAATCCTTTCACAGTTTATATGTGTATTAAATAATCATATACATTTTAAATATATTACAATGTTTTAAATTATACCTTAATAAAACTCAAAAAATAAAGACATATTTTGCAGTGTTTTGAGATCATGCTTTGTGGAAGTAGGTTCTATTATCGTATACATTCTTATTCTGGTGAAATGGATGATGAAGGATATTGGTGCTTTGAAAGTTATGTGATCATTCCCTTTCACCCACACAGACAGGAAAGCCTTCCTGGGAGAGAGCTTTGAGATAAGAGGATATAACTTAATGGATAAAACTATGAGGGTTTTGAAGTAGACATTCAATCTCTAAGTAGCCAAAAGTAGCTAAGAGTGGCTGAGTTTTTGAGTGGCAAGTACAGGAATGAGCTGTACTTATCTTTGTGTTCATAAAAGGCAGCTGTTTCATGAGTGTTCCATACCAGTTAAAACTTGAAACAAATGTGAAATAAGAATAAAAATAATACCAAGAAATAAGTCTTTTAAACTGGAAAAGAAGTTAAAAGGTAATTACACTTGAGCCTCCATTTATTAAGTGCATCCATTTCTCTAAATATAGCTATTTCTGTCATGATGGACTATATTATGCTGCTATTTTTTTAAAAAAAGCACACAACCCTTCAAATCTCTGGCTTAAGACAGCTAAAGTTTATTTCTCACCCACATATAATCCATTATGGGTCCAAGTGACTCTCCAGGGTAGCTCATTCAGTGCGTAGGCTCAGCCTTGCAGACTGCTTCTCATCTTGCAGAAACTTCTTATCAGCACGTTTCCAAGAAAAGATAAAACTGCAGCATCTTCTGTTGGCAATCAAATGATCTGGCTCAGAAATGTCACGTATCACTTCTGCTCAGAGTCCATTGACCAGACCTAGCCATGTAGTCCTGTCCAACAGCAAGGGAATGGGGTATTGTCCTGCTACATGCCTGGAGAAAGAGACCCAGACATGGGAGAACAATAGAAGTTTCTACCATATTATCAAGTCACATAGCTAAATTTCTCTTTCACTTGCTACATATAATAAGTTACTTAGCCCAGTGTCACTGTTGCTCATTTCCTCTAAATATCTCTTCCAACCATGTTTCTAGTCCATCCCCATTACCACTGTCTTCATTTGTATCCTTATTATGTTTCACTTCCGTTACAACAATAATTCCTTAACAAGTGACCTGTCTCCCCATCTGGTTCTCTTTCCATTCACCCTCTTCCTGCCTCCAGAGAGGTGTAGAGTGTTTGAGTGGCTCCATCTCCTTCTTTATAAACTGTATTCGCTGACTGTGATCTTTCATGATCTAACTTGTGAAGACTTACTTGCATGGCGTCATTTCTCATTACTTTCCCCCATGCTCGAGCCACACTCAGTCCCTAGGAGATCTTGCAAGAAGCCATGAGTGCTCCCTGCTTCCAAGGCACTCTGTGCTTCCCTGCAACCCAGCCTGCTCCCACTGCTCTGCTTGCATGGAACGCGCAGGTCTCCAGGTTGGACCAGCTCAGTGGTTGTGTCATGAATCTCACCGTCTCCCTTACTGAGAGTGCTTGGTGTATGTGAATATTCACCAAGGTTTGCTGTGTGCAATGAATGAACAAGTGTTGTAAATTCCTAAAAGAATGATTCAGGTGTCCAGTCTTAATCTGTTATCTTATGATTTTTTTTAGAAAGTCATAGAAGAAGCTGTTGTTATACTTTAATAGCTGTGCTAACCCTGCATTGAAGCGTGAGACTCATGTCTTCCTTCATGACAGACTGGAAAAGCCATATGTTTATTATTCAGCAGTAAAATACAGTTTGGGATTTAAATAAACTGTTGGTCAGTGGTTGGTCTTGGGCTATAAGGAATGAAGCATGGAGAATAAGAAAAGGCTTACCAGAGAAAGTGAAAGTGAAGTCGCTCAGTTGTGTCCGACTCTTTGCGACCCCATGAACCTACCAGGCTCCTCTGTCCATGGGATTTTCCAGGCAAGAAGACTGGAGCGGGTTGCCATTTCCTTTTCCAGGAGATCTTCCCAACCCAGGGATTGAACTTGGTCTCCTGCATTGCAGGCAGATGCTTTACTGTCTGAGCTACCAGGGAAGACCAGGGAAATTAGAAGCAGAATAGTAAAATGCAGGCCACGAGGGGAAGAGAAAAGACAGTGAAGGGGAGAAAAAAGTCCACAGGCAGTGGGACAGTAAGTGTCGGGGCTTCGTGTCCTGTGTGCTCAGGATTGCAGGTCTACCACCCCGGCCCACTCCCCCAAATGCTCTCCCATGTCTTAGGTTGCAGGCAACCAATTTGTTTGGGACTTCCCTGGTGGTTCAGTGGTAAAGCATCTGCCTTCCAATGCAGGAGACACGGGTTCTATCCCAGATCCCCTGGAGGAGAGCATGGCAACCCACTTCTGTATTCCTGCCAAGATAATCCCATGGACAGAGAAGCTTGGTGGACTACGGTCCGTGGGGTCACAGAGTCATACATGACTGAACATGCATGCACATCCAAATTGTTTGAAACCAGATTGGAAGTAGAGAGGCTCCAGCCTTGTTGTCAGGAGAATCATTTGATCTGTTTAACGGAGTCTGCTTGTCTTCAGGTACCGACACTCCTCTTGGGGCCAATAGACAATGTTGCTCCGGGTCCAGACCCTCAGAAGGGCACCAGGCAGCACCTGCTGCCCTATTTCAAACCACTCACAGAGACCTCTTGGGCACAGGAATGCTGTCATCTTTCTAAGTAAACAGTTCATAGCACTAGAGGGTTGTTTTTTTTTTTTTTTTGAGGTTTCATTTTTTAAATGTACTTTATATCCTTCATCTTAGGTGGCTCAAGCTGGTTCTTGGGCCAAAGCAGATGTTAATAATCTGATTTATAATCCTTGAAACAGCAGTTGTTCCTGAATGTCCCCTTTTGCTTCTTGGCATCTCCTATGGTGACCTGCAGGTCAGCCAGTCCTCTCCCATGACTTTTGATGTATAAGGGCTTACATTTCAGATGGATTTGGTTTTCTTAGCTTCACACTGGTTGGTGGAAGGAGGTTAAAAAGGGTATTGGAGCGGGGAGGTTTCAACAGATAGAAGTTAATTGTCTCTTGAGGAGAGAGGGAGCTGTTGAGCTTTCACCCCACAGTCAGCAGCTCCCGTTCTGCCTGTTAGCAGAGAACAAGTGTCCATCCCCCAACCACTGTGCCTCACCTTCCACTCTGCCCCCACCCAGAATCTAAAGGCCAACTTCGGTTCAGTTCAGTCTCACAGTCTAGTTGACTCTTTGCAACTCCATGGCCTGCAACATGCCAGGCCTCCCTGTCCATCACCAGCTCCCAGAGTTTACTCAAACTCACGTCCATTGAGTTGGTGATGCCATCCAACCGTCTCATCCTCTGTCATCCCCTTCTCCTCCCACCTTCAATTTTTCCCAGCATCAGAGTCTTTTCCAGTGAGTCAGATCTTTGCATCAGGTGGCCAAAGTATTGGAGCTTCAGCTTCAGCTTCAGTCCTTCCAGTGAATATTCAGGACTGATTTCCTTTAGGATGGACTGGTTGGATCTCCTTGCAGTCCAAGGGACTCTCAAGACTCTTCTCCAACACCACAGTTCAAAATCATCAATTCTTTGGTGCTCAGCTTTCTTTGTAGTCCAATTCGCATATCCATTCATGACTACTGGAAAAACCATAGCTTGACTAGATGGACCTTTGTCGGCAATGTAATATCTCTGCTTTTTAATATGCTGCCTAGGTTGGTTGTAGCTTTTTTTGGTGAATTCCAAATTCAGAAATTAAATGAGTTTTCCATTCTTCCTGTGTATAGGAGAAACCATTTGCCTTCTGCCTTTCAAATTTGCCTGGGTCTTATGGAGGTTTGTTAAGCCCACAAAGAAATACATCTTAATGCATATCTCATTTTCATGTCAAGTCATCAGATTCTATTAAGTCCCTCCTTTTTTAGGCCATGTCCCCAGAAATATTATTCTGCAGTTTCTTCACCTTCCCCCCTCTATTTTTGTGGCATCTTTGATCCCCAAATGTTTCTCTATCCTGGTAAGCTTAAGCCTGAGTGAAACATTTTAATATATCTGCCATCCAGGAAGTTCCAAAGCTGGCCTGGGTCCTTGGCATATATATATTTTTTAAGAACTTAAAAAAAGCAAAAACAAGAAAAAAGCCCCACTTATTTAGCATTTAACGAAATGGCTGCTACCATTTAAAGCACTTTATTGATGTTCATTTACTTAATGTTCATTAAACTTTATTAGTAGGTACTACTATAATCTTCACTTTATAGATGAGGAAACTGAGGCGAGGTTACAGGACAGCCGGTGAGTGATGGAGCCAAGACTCAGACATGGGCAGTTCAGCTCTAAAGTCCATGTTAACTACCATACTTTGCAGACTCTCAAGCAACTTACCTTCCCAGTCAGTAGTCTAGATCAGAGTATGTAGACTGGTCCACAAATGTATTTTACATGGCTCATCTACAATGCGAAGTTTCAGAAAACATACATAGAAGTCTGAATCTTCTGATTTCTTTTGGAAATGGGGATACCAGGCATCATTTGGTTTACATTCCCAACCTACACAGAAGCTGAGAACAGTCAGGCTGAGCAGACAAGTTTCCACAGTTCAGCTTACCACTGTGTCCATCACAGTGGGGAGACCACAGGGTCCAGTGAAATGCTCCGTGTGACCCTCCAAGCCTGGGAGCTTGTGATCTCTAGTCTAGCTGCTGTGTGTATGGACACTGCTCCAACAGAAAAGGCCAGGTCCAAAATGAATTGCTTGACATTCTAGACATCTAATTTCCTCACTTTTCCCAGTAATTGGGTTTCTGATAAGTTATGTCTAGTGGTTAATCTCATCCTAGAGATAAAAACTGAAAGGGAATGAGTCACTCCCTCTGGCCTGGGGTCCCAAACCCCTACTGTTCTGGAAAAAGTTCTAGCCAAGTGGCTGATGGTGTGGGTTGATTTCCCACGGTGAGCTGGATATGTCAAACTTGAGGCTTCCCTGGTGGCTCAGCTGATAAAGAATCCGCCTGCAATGTGGGAGACCTGGGTTTGATCCCTGGGTTGGGAAGATCCCCTGGAGAAGAAAAAGGCTACCCACTCTAGCATTCTGGCCTGGAGAATTCCATGGACTGTATAGTCCATGGGGTCACAAAGAGTCGGACACGACTGAGCACCTTTCACTTTCACTTTCAAACTTGTGTCTAGTAATGAAAGGCAAGGTTCCAAGGCCAAAATGACTCCTAGGTCTGTAGGACCATGAGCATCACAGAGGCCAGAAGCTCTGAGTTGGGCACAGAAAGTGTTAGGAGAGTAAGGAAGAGAGAAGAGCACAGTACAACGTAATAACAGAGAGGGAGCTCAACTCCAGCAGACATGACTCCTTGGAAAAGGTACTTATGTCCGCTGAACCTACACTTCCTTCTCCACGTAAGGAAACCAGTGTCCCAGCCTCACAGAGCTGGTGTAGGGATTGCATGGCACAGTGTACCCTGAGTGCTTAGCTTGATGCCTGGTGTGATCCGTGCTAATTCAAAGCACCCAGGAGCCTCTTGGGTGACTGCTAAGAATACTAATGGGTATTTGCAGTTTGCTTCTGTGCAGAGGTGCGTGGGGTATGGATGGGTCCAGTCAGTTCTCAGGACAAATCCAAGACAAAGATCAATTATTTATAACCTTAGTAATGTGTTGCCATCATTTCTTTTATTTTTATTTTAGTGTATTTATTTATTTTCAGTTTATTTTTATTTTCAAAAGTAAATGGGACGGAAGGGAGAGCTAGAGTAGACCTGTGGGTAATGATGCTAAGTGTTTTTTAATCACACTAGTTGTATCCTTTTCTAAAATGTTAGTTCAAATGGCATACACTTTCCTCTGTCTTTACATCTTGAAATATTGCATGGAAAATGATTCTATAAGATGCTGGTGACTTCAAATCACTTAAGACTTTGCATTTTGTCATTTCTTTCCTCTCTTTCTCTCTACTCCCTTCTTTCTTTAGAGCAGCTCACAAATTTGTTTCATTTATTGCAGCATTTCCTCAAATGTAAACCAAAGAACACTGGTCCCACCAATTCTCCAGAAAAGAGTTTTGTGGTCTAGTAAATACATTTGGGGAATGTTGCATATTTTATTTCCTGCTTTGAGATTTGCTCTGCATGTTAAAACACATACAAGTTGCCTTGAAATTGAAAAAATAATTAAATATTTCTCAAATGGATTGCACCATGGAACTTTTTGTCTCACGGATAAATCCCATTAACACCCTGCTGGATACATTTGGAAAGGTGTTGATCTAGGCCTACTCAGTACATGACTTTCTAACCCTGAAACTGAACGAATTATTGCTGCTGCTGTTTTCATTGAAGGTGTCGTAGTCTGTATTTATAGATTTCTCTAACTCTCAAAGATTTAACTTCAAAAGGAAAATCAAAAGAGCATGTCTTTTACCCTCTGCTTCACACATATTTGAAGATGATATAAGGCTGTGTAATGGGAAAGCTCATGCACAATGTACAGAAAAGTTGTTCCAAGACCTTCAACACTTTATCTTGTATCTTATTATGGTTCAAAATATTGTTTTGTCCAAACGTTTAAGAGACCCCCAATAACTCACAAATCTGCATATTCCTTTTCTTCCCAACGTAGGCTTTGCATTCAAGGAAACATTAACGCAACACAAGTTCTTCCTTAAAACAGGTGGTTAGCATGGTTTTCCCTTCATAAACTGCTCATTTTTGCACTCTTATTCATCATTTACTTACAGAAAATATGACCCATCAGAAAGCAATGTGTTCTATGTTAAATTCATTTATTCAGCAACTCAACTGGTATGTCCTGACTGTATATGTGGGCACCCATCTCACTGTATCTTGGAAGTGCCTTGACTCAGGGTTCATCTGAGCGATGCTCCCTGGAAGATGTCCTTTGGAGTATTAGCCCAGAAGAGATAGGACTTTGGCTGTAGGAAGAGGTTTCCAGTTCAGGGCTGGGGGCTGATGCCAGGGCCTGGGACACCTGTTTGGCTCTTTCAAAGACTAGGGCTTCTTTAGTGACAAGCATTCCAAGGGACCATACCCTGTCTCTCTGAGTGACATCTGAGCTGGATTGTGTACGTGCTTGGTCCAGAGGCTGTGACAAGGCTACTTCCACAGATAGTAGTGGAAAGTATTTTGAATTAATGTCATCTAAAAAGAAACTGTTTACATCTTTATTGGCTTTATTGAATTTGGAAGAACTTCCTGAATGATGTGAGCAGTTGGAGAGCCACAAGAAAGGGTGTCTGTCTTTAATGTGAATGTACCACCTTGCCCTGCTCAGAGCACTTTCAAATTCCACGTCTGTCACAGCAGCGAAGATGAAAGCTAGCACTAGCTTGTTTCTACCCGCTTATAATTCTGTCCAAGACAGGCTTACGAAATGAATGATTCTTTCCATCGTAGTGGCTGCTTTGGCTAATTTTAGAAAAGTTAGGATGCAAGAGACTTCTGTCCTGGTGCAAGTGCAGCCAGGCAAGTCGCTACCATCACCCAGGTGTATTAAGTGAATTTTACCTTGATGTGTTTTCTGGTTTCCTATCTGGAAAATGGGCAGAGAAATAAAGACCTTTTACAGTGTGAAATTATGAATAATCAAAAAAAATTTATCATAGAACACTTTACAGATTAACAGCTCCATATTCATGCTGCTGCTGCTAAGTCACTTCAGTCATGTCCGACTCTGCAAACCCATGGACTGTAGCCCACCAGGCTCCTCTGTCCATGGGATTCTCCAGGCAAGAATACTGGAGTGGGTTGCCATACCCTCCTTTTGGGAATCTTTCAGACCCAGAGATCAAACCCACATTTCCCGCACTGGCAGGTGGATACCACTAGCGCCATTCATGCTAAGTATCAACATAGAATTTTTATCTTATTTAAAGCAAAAAGGTAGTCACTAATTCTTTTCAAATACTTTGAATCTGATATCAAATTCTATTCATTTAAAATTTTGGAAGCAGTGATGTAGAACAACATTTTTCCAGGCTGGATTTTATCTTTCTCTTTTATTTGTTCATGTAAAAATTCAAAGTTAATATAGTAGTTTTATTCCTTTAAAACAGAAAATAGAGAAGGGATTCAGTTAAAGAAACTTTAACTTTCAAGAGCAAAGAGTCACTGAACATTAAAAATCTTAGGACCATTTCAGTGAAACTCTTTGTGTAAAATATACAGCCTCTGAAAGCCATGACCTCTTCTTTTCTAAATATAATTTCTCCAAACTTAGGATAAAACGTTTTTAGGGTTGGAAAGCACCTTGAACAGGGAGCTTCTAAGAGGTCCAACAGCCTTTTTGTATCAGTCTGAGAGTTAATCGTTCAGCACATCTAAGACATGATCAAGAGATCTCGAACCCCAAACAATAGTCTTTTCAGATTTTCTCTTGCCCCTTCTCTTCTGAATTATTTCATGGTATCTAAACCACTCCATTTTCCACCTGTACCTCAACTTCTTTCCCATAATTTGGTCCTTGTAGCTTTCGGTGGTCCATGGAGACCCCGAGATGTAACAGGAAAAGAAAAGTTGATGATGACTAAGGTTCTCTTATGATGTATATAGTCAAAAGAACTCCATTTGGGGCATTTTTCTTGTTATGCTTTCCTGAAATTAGGGTTCCAGGACTTTAAAATGTTTACAAGCTCCTGTTCTGCCCCATCAGAACCACAGGCTTGTCTTGCTCAGTATTAGTCTCCCAACTTCCAAAGTCTTTTTATGTGAGCTTTGGATCATTTCCTTATTTTCTTGAGCCATTGCTTCTCTCAGCCTTTTGTAATGATTGTTCCTCCTAGATTCCCCTTTGCACCATGGACAGTTCTTGACCATTCCCTGTCTTTGTAACAGACCTATACATGTCCCAGAATCCTCTTTTCACAAATGATCACTGTTTCTCATGAGCCTGAAGCCTGGAGGTAAACTCTCTTATCTCAAGATCCCTAAATTCCATGTTGAACCTCACCCTGCACTCCACTCTCTGATCTAAGTCTCTCTAAAATGGTTTTGCAGAAAGCCTGGAGGTGTCTGGCTGCTATTAACTCTCCAGCTCCTCGAGTCTCACATTCACCCAGGAGCAGCGCTGTTTTTAGTACAGTTTCATAGCTGTACTATAAACTCCTTTAGAGTAGAAAACACAGCTGATTTTTCTATCTCCACATCAGGCATTGATCTTTAATATGGAAGGTGTATTAGTTAAGAATTCCATTGGCTCCAAATAAAAATGGCTTGAATACATTAAGGGCTTTCCTTTTCTCACATAATTAGAACTGTAGAAGGGAGCAGCACTCCAGAGCTGGCATGAC
Organism: Oryx dammah; assembly: GCF_014754425.2. Lineage (NCBI taxonomy): Eukaryota > Metazoa > Chordata > Mammalia > Artiodactyla > Bovidae > Oryx > Oryx dammah. Next base: position 74,269,875 of record NW_024070203.1, read on the forward strand.
CGCCCATTATGTCATCATGGACTCAGGCACCTTTGTCCGTTCAAGGATCCCTAGTGTCTGCTTGTTGCCTGTGGTCCCCAGATGGCTAAAGCTCCTCCAGCATCAAGTCCACATTATAGGAAAGAAGAAAGCAAAGGAGAAAGGGTAATCTGTGATAGACAAAGTTGTTAGTGGAAGACACCAAGAAAGCAACGATCAACCACCCTCCTTTATTGGACCTTCCCAGAGGTGATTTCCAGTGAGTACACATACATTTCATTGGTGAAACTGGGTTATGTGGACACCTATACCTGAAAGGAGTCTGCAAATGCAGTGTTCTTGAACCTGGATATATTGTTGTTAATAAAACTGGGGTTCAGCTGGGAAAGAAGCAAGAGATAATAGGTATTTGGTAGGTGGCCTGAGATTTCTGCCAGATTAAGTAGGCAAGGATGCTGCTTATGAATGGAAGGAGAGACTCCCCACCCCCAACAAATGGACTGTGCTGAGTCCCCAGAACAGTGGTTGTCCAGGTGTATTCCCCAGACCAGCTGCATCAGTGTCCCCCAGGAGCTTATTAGAAATGCAGATTCTTAGGCCTTACCTCAGGCCTACTGAGTTATAAGAAAATGCAGTCAGTAATCTGCTTTAAAGGCCCCCAGGGAATTGTGACGTGTGCTGAGTCTGAGACCCACTGACCCAGATTGACCATGCATGGAGGCCCAGCCTCTCAGGCTCTTCCTGGCCTAACGTCACCAGTGTAGGCTGGATGGGATAGTGGCCAAGCTAGGCCACTGGAAATTTTTACAAAACAATTCAATCTCATCCAGACAGGGCCAGAACAATTCAGGGTCATGATGTTGCTGGTTTCAAGAAGAAATGGAAGAAAACACTGTGTGAAAGAACCAGGCTACTAATGAACTATAGCGTGCCAGCAAGCACCAAAGACCTCTTCTCATCAGATGGCCAGGCTCCTTCCTACTCAGTAGAAGGGCTTCCATCCTGTGCAGCAGCAAAGCATTACTCTAGGAGTTTGTAATTAAAGATTATTTGAACTGTACAGTTCTTAAGCTTCAGTGGAGCCACTAAAAGGTAGCTTGGGTGGGGGGTTTAGTCATCCTATAATATCCATGTGTATCTCCTCAAAAAAAACCCAAAGCTAACTAATGCAATTATGCAAAAAAATGCTCACAGAGCACAGGCAGCTCTAAGTTGGATCTCGTGGTCCAGACCTCCCTAATGCATGGTTCACAGGGGGATTCAATCCAAGAACTGTTTGCTAGTGGTCTGAAACAAGATGAAGAACTTGAACTCGAATGTAAGTCAAGTACAATCTCTCTCAGTATGGCAGGGGGTTGGTTCCAGGATCTCCTGCAGATAGCAAAACCCACAGATGCTCAGAAGTCTCTTGTGTAAAATAGCCTAGTACAGTTAACCCTCTTTATCTACTCACTGCTTCCCTGTCCGTAGATTGAACTACCCACAGATGGAACAGGGCCAACTGTATTGGCCCTATTGGCCCCAAGCTCACTGTTTAGTTCAGTTGACACTTTTTCCACACTGATTTTCTTAAAGAACATATCAGTGCCAGAGAGAAACTAATAAAGACTAGCTTCTTTAAGAGGCACTGTTCTAATAGCTCCTGTCCAGCCAAACAGCCACCCTGGCTCCTTTCTGGAAATTTTTGATCTGCCATTCTAGGCATCTTTCTGTCCATCATTTCTTTAACAAACATTTAGTTGGTGCCTACAGTGTACCAAGTACCATGCTGGGTACTGGGGACACAGTGGGCAACAGGACAGTCTGTGAGGGTATCAGTTGTCATCAAATGGCAAGTGTGTGTGGATGTACTTTGTAAACCTAATTATATTACAGAATCAGGTAATATTCTCTCTCCTCCATTAGCTAGAATAAAAGATGCATAGAAAATGAGGAGATGATGATACTGGCCGAATTAAAACCCACCACTCCCTGGCTTCCCTGCTGTGAGCAGAACTTGCTTCATTCTTTCTCTCTTTCTGGTAGTCCTCTCTGAAAGAGTATTGCTGATGAACTTAAGAAGAGGAAAGAGAATTTAGTTACATTTTGAATGAGAAACACATGATATTGACAATTCGGTTTGCGGCCAACCTCCCTCCTAGACATCTGAATATACAGCCAGTCTCAGTGTATCCCTGGAACCTAAGCGAAGGGCCTACTGAAGCTCCAGGTCATGAAAACTGCTATTAACTCAGCCTCTGGGGGAGCATCAGTGAGAATATGTGCCTCCATCAGATGCTCATGGTTTCTTAACCTAAGGATTTAGGAAGCAGCAGGAAGAGGCAGGTTGCTTAGGAATAGAGATGAGCTGTCAGAGAGGATTGGAAGAATGGGAGGGAACCATGCTGGGCCTAGCAACTTTAAAAAGACATTCAAGCAACTATGGTAAATGTTAACAGTTGGCAAATCCTAGGAATATATACCTGGCTGGTTTATATTTTTCTCTCCACTTCTCTTTACCTTTTAATATTTTGTGACTAACATTTAAAAAGTTAAACAATATCCTGAGAACAGAATTGCATCTTCAGATGATCAATGAAACACGGAAGAGAAATTGCAATAAATTAAATATTCATGGCCCTAAAATTATGAAGGACACACAGCTTAGTTGTATGTGTGTGTATGTATATGTATTCAGAAGCTTTAGCATGCATCAGCATCCCCTGTAGGATGTTTTAAATACAAATTACTAACTTCTCCTACTTCTGATTCAGTATGTCTAGGGTGAAACCTGAAAATTTGCATTTCTAACAACTTCCAAACAAATCCTAATGATGTCTTGTTGAGTAGGCATCATGTGCTTTTCCCACAATGATCTGCATTGGTTTGATTCATGTATTTGATAGATATTTAGTAAGTACCTACCATGTGCCAAGTATTATGCTGGAAATATGTAACTGACAACTCCTTATGAAGAAGCAATCATTCATTAAGTACATTTTATGTTTATACCAAAAGATGAGCAATCACTTAGACACTGAAGCAAGCTGTTGGATATTATAATAGCTAATCAGCAGGCTGGGGGAACACCCTAGGGAAGGCTATGTATGAAAACTTTGCTTTTTTGTAGATGGTAATTTGTAATGATTACAGATAACTTTCCTTTTCTCTTTTTGTCTTCTTCCCAGTCTTTTCCTTTTCTTTTCTCTCTTTCCTCTCTCCCTCCCTTGGATAAACATGGTTGATTGACTAATTTTGATAGCCATCTCAACTTGCTTCTTCCTTGCTGTGTGCTACCAAATGTTCTGGAAAGCCAGATATTTGCTGTGCCAGAGTCCCTGGCAGCCAGGGCTGGCCACATGACCCAGTTACAGCTTATGAGACATAAGTGGAAATATGCTGGGTGGGGTTGGGGGGAGCAGTCGCCTGAAAGGTTTTGCTCCTATATAAAGGGAACAGGAGCAAGAGAGAGATTACTGGTGTAGCCTATTTCTGTCTTGAAGGTGGACATGATACCTGGGGTTGCAGCAGCCATCTTGTGACCATGAGGCAATCAGGATGAAAAATCCAAAAGTGGTGGAGTAGAAATAGTGAAAGAGCCTGGTCTCTGGTGATATTTTTGACCAGCTGAACCACTGGTAACAAACCACTCATATTCAGACAATGTCAGTGATAAAAGCAAAACCTTATTTTAATATACTGTTCATTTCTGTCACCTTCAGAGGAAATCATTCTCAACTGATACACCCACTTCTCTTCCCACCCAACCCCCTGTTTTGGTCTTCTCATCTGTTTACCTTTTTCTTCTTTCTTTGTTATGGGATTAATTGCGGACCCCCTCCCCAATCCCCATCAAATTCATAGATTTAAATTCTAACCTCTGGTACCTCAGAATGTGACTGTATTTGGAGATAAGGTCTGTAAAGATGTAATTAAATTAAAGTGTAATTGCTAAGGTTAATCTTAATCCAGTGTAGTAGCTGATGTCCTTAAAAGAAGAGGAAATGTGTATACAAAGATGTAGAGAAAAGACCATGTAAAGACACGGGGAGACGATGGCCATTTGTAAGCCAAGGAGGGAGACCTCAGAAGAAATTAACGCTAGTAACCCCTAATCTTGGACTTCTAGCTTCCAGAGCTGTGAGAGAATACATTGTTACTCTTATTTGTTTTAATTAGCTCTCAAACAGTAAACAGAATCCAATAGAAGTAATGTAAACAATCAAAGTAGTACCAATAATGATAATAATAAACCACCAAATAGGAAATCTTTGGACTTCCCTGGTGGCTCAGACAGTAAAGAATCTGTCTGTAATGCGAGAGATCTTTGTTTGATCCCTGGGTCAAGAAGATCCCCTGGAGAAGGGAATAACTACACACTTCAGTATTCTGGCCTGGAGAATTCCATGGACAGAGGAGCCTGGCAGGCTGCAGTCCATGGGACTGCAAAGAGTCTGACAAGACTGATCAACTTTCACTCACTCAAATAGGAAATATTAGGCACAGTGTTCAAAAGAAAAGTATCATGCTTTATACTAAAATATGGGCATAGTCTTTTAGGAGGGAAATTTGAACATGATAAAATCAACGTCTACCTGTCTAACATGCCATTTCTGTACAGAGAAACCTCACTAGCCTAGCTACTGAACACTAAACATGCTAGAAAATATTTTTAACTGTACTTTCAAATTCATAGCTGAGTTCATGGCAGATTAATAAAATCAACAGAAGGTAGGTTGGGAAAAAGTGAAATTCTATAGGATAATTCAGCTCTGGAATGGATGACTTCCTAGGCCCCCATCCCTTTGACCTAGAAGGACCCTAGTTTTAAGGACCCATGATGGCATAGGGGCAGGAATCACAGTCTGGAACTATGTTAGTCTGCTTATTTCTGTTTTTAAGCTACTTAATCTGTGCTACTTTGTAATAATTCAATTGCAGTCCCTCAGCAGCCTTCTCGTGCCCATTTGTAAACCAGTAGTTGAGAAGAGGAATGGGTCCATCAGAACTGATCTGGCCAGTCAAGATTCACCTCTTTTGGCTGGGAGTGGAAACTGCCTTTCTTACCTCATTGATGCTCATAGAATGATGGGGACCAGATTACACACAGGGTTCTGTAGGAAGAGTGGGTTATCATCCAGGGAAGATTTTGCCCCCTGCCTCCAAACCAATGGGCATCAGCTAATGTCTGGAGACACTTTTGATTACCATACCTTGGAGGGGAGTATTGCTACTGGCATTTATTTCATAGAGACTAGAGATGAACCTAAACCTTCTACGATGCACAGGACAGTCCCTACAACAAAGAAGTATCCATCTCGGATGTCAATAGCGCAAGACTGAGGAACCCTGTGATAGAGGGGCGGGGGAGGGGACCTTGGGGAAGGAACCAGTAGTTGTCTTTAGACCTGTCACAGATGGACCTACTCTTGCGACGCCTCCCTGCTGTCCAGCCAGCTGCAGGCGACAGTGCCCTGAGTGATGGAAGCTGATCCGGCCAGCCACCATCCCTCGGTCCACAACTGTATGTCAGAGACCTAAGTGAGTCAGAAAGATTTGTGCGGGCTAAAATTAGAAGAGAGAAAACAAATGATGATTTGGAAATAAATTTAAGTAGATCTATTTAGATCCTTTGAGACTGCAGTCTGACACACAAATAGGGCTAAAAATATAAAAATATGGTACCCTGTCACTCTAATCACTAGACTTTACAAGCTCTGAGTATAATAATGCCTTAGTTACCATGTACAATTAATGCCTTTTAATATTTAAAATGTGTTAATAACCTTATTTTGGTATATTATTGGTGTATCCAAATTAACTTCATAATTTCTAGGAGTAGCTCTTTTAAGCATTGTAATCAATAACTAGGTTTTTTGTATCCATCCATCTTGACATTTTGTGGTAAATAAGAAATGATGTAGTAAAATATATTTATGGTTTAAATAATAATTCAACAGTTTTTAAGCTTCTTTGCAAACTTTTCTTAAAGATGATTTATATATTGAATAATATATATTTGTACTTGTTTCTACAAAGGTGGCTAGATTAAAAAAAATATCAGTGCCATGACCTGCAATTTCCTTTATAAATAGAATTTGTTCTGTTTGTTTTATGGCTTCTGTTTGCAAGATGACATTTTCCCCTGAAATAAAAATGAAACGAGTGACATAGAAGACTTTGGCCAAATTAGCTAAGTTTCATGGTGTCCAGTTTTGTTAAAAGTGACCATGCACCTACTTTTATCAGTTTATTTATCATAATGTAGCAGCTTTGGATATAGCAGAAAGCACACTTAAACTGCAAAGCATTTTCTGCTTTATAGGTTATGGTTTACAGAGCTTCCCAAGCCACACTTTTGCCTAAACATTCTTTCATCAGTTCGCTAGGAGTTTGCCTTGGACTTCATTTCTAAAAGAATGACCACTAATATATCCACTTGGATGTGCTCCTATGCATTCACATACAATTTTGCATTTACTTCTTTTTTTTTTTTACAAGTGTCTGGAAGAAAGAACCATAATCCTTCATCCAGCCCTATTATACACCTAGGGTCTTCATAGGAATATTCCTTCGGTTCGAGGATGATCTTGAGCTGTGTTTTTCTGTTTCGTTGCCTATGGATGACAGCTAATGACGTTTTACACATTTCAGAGCACTCCAGTTCTCTATTACATGGCCATGTTTCTAATTGGCTCCAGGCTCCTTGCTATTAATAGCTGTGGAAGATACACTGTGCATATAATTTAGCACCGCCTGGAGCAACACAATAGGTTCTCAGTTATTTTACTGCCAACATGTACAGCTTATGCCACAGGGAGCCTGGAGCTAATTGACGAGACCCCTGCTTGCCCTCAGAGACTGAATCCAAGACAAGCTTCCAGACAGTTTCCCTTCATTGACCTCAGTGTCCCTCATTACCCCAGTTGTCTCTAGTAGGGTACCACACCTGAAAAGGCAAGGCAAGCCACCTTGTAGCTTCCACTTTATTCAAGACCCGTTTAACTCATTTAACAAACCTACTTTTTGGCTTCCCAGATGGCTCAATGGTAAAGAATCTGCCTGCCAAGCAGGAGATAGGGGTTCAGTCCCTGGATCAGGAAGATCTCCTGGAAAAGGAAATGGCAGCCCTCTCCAGTGTCCTTGTCTGGAAAATCCCATGGTCGGAGGAGCCTGGTGGGCTACTGTCCATGGGGTCATGAAAGAGTTAGACATGCCTGAGTAACTAAACAGCAACAAACCCGCCCTGATGGACTGTGGAAGCCCTTGGGGAAGCTCCTGAGTTTCTACACATTTGTTGTTGCTGTTGTTGTTCAGTCACAAAGTCGTGTCCGACTCTGCGACCCCATGGACTGCAGCGTGCCAGACTCCTCTGTCCTCCACTATCTCCCAGAGTTTGCTCAAATTCATATCCATTGAGTCAGTGATACTATGCAACCATCTCATCCTCTGCCGCCCTCTTCTCATTTTACCTTCAGTCTTTCCCAGTATTAGGGTCTTTTCCAATGAGTTGGCTCTTTGCACCGGGTAGCCAGAGTATTGGAGCTTCAACTTCAGCATCAGTCTTTCCAATGAATATTCAGGGTTGATTTCCTTTAGGATTGAATGGTTTAATCTCTTTGCAGTCCAAGGGGCTCTCAAGACTCTTCTCCAGCACCACAATTCAAAAGCATCAGGTCTTCTGTACTCAGTCTTCTTTATGGTCCAGCTCTCACATCCATACATGACTCCTGGAAGAACCATAGCTTTGACTATATGGACCTTTGTCAGCAAAGTGATGTCTCTACTTTTTAATACACTGTCTAGGTTTGTCATAGCTTTCCTTCCAAGGAGCAAGCATCTTTTAATTTCATGGCTGTAGTCACTGTCTGCAGTGATTTTGAAACCCAAGAAAATAAAATCTGTCACTGCTTCCACTTTTTCCCCTTCTATCTGTCATGAAGTAATGGGACCTGATGCCATGATCTGAGTTTTTTTAATGTTGAGTTTCAAGTCAACTTTTTCACTCTCCCCTTTCACCATCATCAAGAGACTTTTTAGTTCCTCTTCACTTTCTGCCATTAGAGTGATATCATCTGCATATCTGGGACTATTGATATTTCTCCTGGAAATCTTGGTTCCAGCTTGTGATTCACCCAGCCTGGCATTTCCCATGATATACTCTACATATAAATTAAATAAGCAGGGTGACAATATATAGCCTTAACATAATCCTTTCCCAGTTTTGAACCAGTCCATTATTCCATGTCCAGTTTTAACTGTTGCTTCTTGGCTTGCATACAGGTTTTTCAGGAGACAGGTAAGGTGGTCTGGTACTCCCCTCTCTTTAAGAATTTTCCACAGTTTGTTGTGACCCACACAGTCAAAGGCTTTAGCACAGTCAATGAAGCAGAAATAGATGTATTTCTGGAACTCCTTTGCTTTCTCTGTGATCCAATGAATGTTGGCAATTTGATCTCTGGTCCCTCTGCTTTTTCTAAACCCAGCTTGTACATCTGGAAGTCCTTGAGTCATGCACTGCTGAAGCCTAGCTTGAAGCAGTTTGAGCATTACCTTGCTAGCATGTGAAATGAGCACAGTTGTGCAGTAGTGTGAATTGTATGGGCTTGTATGGTGTTTGCTATGACCAGCGTGTTCTCTTGACAAAACTCTGTTAGCCTTTGCCCTGCTTCATTTTATACTCCAAGGCCAAACTTGTCTGTTATTCTGGGTATCTCTTGACTTCCTACTTTTGCATTCCAGTGCTCTATGAGGAAAGGGGCATCTTTTTTTGGTGTTAGTTCTAGAAGGTGTTATAAGTCTTCAAAGAACCAGTCAACTTCAGCTTCATAGGCATCAGTGGATGGGGCACAGATTTGGATTACTATGATGTTGAATGGTTTGCCTTGGAAATGAATAGAGATCATTCTGTTATTTTTGAGGTTGCACCCAAGTACTGCATTTCAGACTCTTCTGTTGACTATGAGGGCTACTCCATCTATTGCAGGGGATTCTTGCCCACAGTAGAAAATATATTGGTCATCTGAATTAAATTCACCCTTTCCCATCCATTTTACTTCACTGATTCCTAAGATATCAATATTCAATCTTGCCGTCTCCTACTTGACCACATCCAATTTACCTTGATTCATGGACCTAACATTCCAGGTTCCTATGCAATATTATTCTTTACGGCACTGGACTTTACTTTCACCACCAGACACATCCACAGCTGAGCGTTGTTTCTGCTTTGGCCCAGCCACCTCATTCTTCTGGAGCTATTAGCAATTGCCCTCTATGCTTTTCAAGTAGCATATTAGACACTTTCTGACCTAAGGGCCTCATCTTCCAGTGTCATATCTTTTTGCCTTTCTAACTGTTCATGGGGTTCTCCTGGTAAGAATACTGGAATGGCTTGCCTTTTCCTCCTCAGCTGGACCACATTTTGTCAGAACTCTTCACTATGATTCATCTGTCTTGGGTGGCCCTGCACAGCATGGCTCATAGCTTCATTGAGTTTCACAAGCTCCTTTGCCATGACAAGGCTATAACCCATGAAGGGGTCTACATATTTAGGGGAGCAATATGGAAGAAGGCTAGGGGACTTGTCTTGAATGAATGTTTGCTGGGTGAATATGTTTTGTTTTTTATTGTATTTTTTCTTTTTGAGTCAGTTGTGCCTAGGCTCATAGATACTTGGTGGGGAGGGGAGTATAAAGTTCCTTGAATCACTGTATGGCAGAGCAATCAATCATTCCCCTCATAGAAAGCCCCTTTATGTATTTCCACTGAGGGCTGATTTCTTTGTATGGCTTTTTTGAATATAATATATAGCAGGTCCTGAGTTTGGGAACAAGTCACACAAAAATCAAATTTATTATAGATTTTTGAGATAAGAGTTCTTATGTTGTCACTAAGTCATGTCTGACTCTTTTGCAGCTCCATGAAGTATAGCTCGCCAGGCACCTCTGTCCATGGGGTTCTCCAGGCAAGAATACTGAAGTCAGCTGCCATTTCCTAGTCCAGGGAATCTTCCCTACTCAGGGATAGAACTCGTGTCTCCTGCATTGGCAGGCATATTCTTTACCACTGAGCTGCCAGGGCAGCCCAAGATCAGACTTACTTATGCTGATATGTAAAAATTAAATTTAACTAATAATTATTTAGAATCTACCAAGATTCTGATCAGGCCATGTGGGGTTTCATTGTGTATTCTTCTACATGAGGCTAACTTTAATGTACACAAAAAACTAAAGGATTGGGCCAGGCTAATTTTGCCTTTTCAACGGTAATTTAAAATTTAGAGGGGAAAAAAATTGATTTATTATAAGATGAATAGAGGTTTTTACTGAGATTGTCATATGAACTAATCATAGACTGTTAGAACTAGAAATAAGTGATATGCTCTATCAGGGATTTTCAAAAGCTGTAAACAGTATTTTACACGGATGTGTAATATGTCAGACAAACGAGTGGAGTTGGACATGGGGACTGATCCCCATTGACTTTCTCTGATTATATCTCCAAGGGATTCCCCAGGACAGAGTTTGCAAATTGCTGCTCAGGGCCTGTCTCCGTGTTTTGCTGAGGAGAGCACAAGGGCCCAGGCTTGGCAGTGTCTCCCCCGAGATCCTGCTTGTCAGAAGCAGAAAAGTGTCAAGTTCGGATATTTTGACTTATTTCATTGAACTTTCTTCTCAAAATCTCCCTACCACAATTTGCATGTCTTTTCACTTGTGTTTCGAATGTCCATGCCCTTTGAAACTAGGTCACTGTCTGATTAGTGATAATAACTGGAGAAAGAATGGCTGCACTGTCCTGGGCTGAGAAGCAAAGAGGTTAAGTCCACTGTGTCATTTTTAATCCCCTTAGTGTATTTGACTGTGTTCATCTTTGCTTTTCAAATAGATAAGAGAGCCTTCCGTGAAGCTCAGTGCCCTCCCTGCAGTGGAAAAACGCAATTCCACCAAAGATAGTGGGTTTCCACCTGCATCTTCCTTGTGATCCTGGCAGCCAGTTGATTGGCTCTCATGTGCTTTTAATGAGCCCTGGGGCAGGGGTGGAAGTGGGGGGAATGGGGAGTTTGTGTCCTTCGTAGACTCCCAGATGTCGCCACACTATGGGGGAGTGACGCCCCACCCGGTTCCTCTTTACCACTGCGTATGTGCTCTAGACCCATCTGCTGCTGCTGCTGCCAAGTGGCTTCAGTCTTGTCCAACTCTGTGCGACCCCATAGACGGCAGCCCACCAGGCTCCCCGGTCCCTGGGATTCTCCAGGCAAGAACACTGGAGTGGGCTGCCATTTCCTTCTCCAATGCATGAAAGTGAAAAGTGAAAGTGAAGTCGCTCAGTCGTGTCCAACTCTTCGAGACCCCATGGACTGCAGCCCACCAGGTTCCTCCGTCCATGGGATTTTCCAGGCGAGAGTACTGGATTGGGTGCCATTGCCTTCTCCCTACACCTATCTAGTGCGCTGTTTATTACTAGGTGTGTTCACTGAGAAGACTGGGCGGCTAGCTCTCCACCAGCTCTCCGTGATCTGCATGGCAAGGGTTTGTTTCTAGGGAGTAGCTTCTCAACCAGAAACCATATTTCTTCCCCTCCCCTCCCCCACTCTCCAACACACACCATTCAGGGCACATAATCCAGTTCAGCTCATGAACTGAGTGTGGTGGTGACACACACCACTCCTAGGCCTGGCCCATCAGACTCCGTGCAGTGTTCCTATGTGCTCTTTCTGTATCTGTTGGCGGAATATACAGAATTTCAGGACCTAGACGAAGGTTTCTTAAGCTCAGCACTGTTAGCATTTGCAGTAGTTAGTTGCTCAGCTGTGTCCGATTCTTTGTGACCCCATGGACTGTAGCCCGCCAGCCTCCTCTGTTCATGCGATTCTCCAGGCAAGAATACTAGAGTCGGTTGCCACGCCCTCCTCCAGGGGATCTTCCAAACCCAGGGATCAAACCCAGGTCTCCTGCACCGCAGGTCAATTCTTTACCATCTGAGCCACCAGGGAAGCCTGTTAGCATTTGCGGCTGAATGATTGCTGGGTGTGAGAGCCTATCTTGTTCGTTGAAGGCGGTTCAGCAGCATCTCTGGCCTCCGCTCACCTGATACCGGTAGCGCCTCCCCACTGCTGTAGCAACTACAGTTGTTTCTACACATCACCAAGTAAATGTCCCGTGCTTAGGGACAGAGTGGAGACAAAATGATCCCTACTGAGAACCAGTGTCTGGAGCACTAAAGACACACTGATGGAAGGAGCAGGGGTCCCAGCATCAGTGTGAAGTGGAAAGAATTACTGCATCTGATTATCAGCTGTGGAAAATGCGAGGTATGCTTGTGACTGCATATGGTGATATCTAACCAGACACCGTACTTCGATCTGCTTGGCAAATTGGACTTCTACACAAGATTTCTTTTAAAGAAAGAAACTTCCCTGGCAGTCCAGTGGCTAATACCCTGTGCTTCCAATACAGGGGGCCTGAGTTCAACTCCTGGTTAGGGAACTAGATCCCACATGATGCAGCTAAGACCCGTGAAGCCAAATTAATTAATTTTTTTTTAAGAGGGACAGTTTTCCCTCAAAAATAATAAACTGGACAAAATCCTTGGAAACTTTGGACCCAATTGGGCCTCTTCTCTTTATAGGAGTGGTTCTTGTAGAACCAGGTACAAAGATGTGCAGTGACAGCAGAAACAGGCCCAGGACTCAAGCCTCCAGAGGCTACATCCAGCAACTTAACCAGAAGTCACCCACCACTGATCCTTTCCCATCAAAACAGATGATCAAACCAGCTACACTGAAAAATAGCATTCTCTCCAAAGCTTGGTGCACTTCAGCTTGGCCAAGACTTGCACTGATGTCAGCCTAGTCCTATGGGTAGTGTGGGTGGATTAAAACACCTTCAGTTACCCCTCCATTGTGTTTCTTCTACGTGTTCATCGTGTTCTATCATCTGAGTCACTATTTGAGGGTAAAGCTTTGCCTCACTCTTCAAAGGTGTTGTTCAGTGGGGTCCCAAGTAGATAAGTCCCCAAAGCTGGGCCAGTGCAGAGTTCTAGCTGGGAGGAGGAGAAGACTGAAGGTCCACCAGGTGGCCCAGCTGCAGCTAGTCTGTGCCCTGAGTGGGCAACAAGCCCACTTGCTAATGGAAAAGATGTTTCCAGGAGAAGTCGCTGGCTCAGGCCCTGGGCATGCTGAGCTTGCAGCCATGCCTGGGGCATCTGGGTGAGGCAGGTCCCAGCAGGAGGTGTTGGCACCTCTTTCCACGGGAGAGAGGTGTCCTTTGGAGGAAGCTACGGGGTGAATGCGCCAGTTAATGCACCTGCACACACGTCTTCACCCTCCTTCCTCTGCTCCACGTCCCTTTATCCCCTGAGCCAGTTCTGACCATGCGCCCTGGTACTACTTCTGATTCACAAACTCCCCCCAGAAGACCCCCATGATATGGTCCCTTATTCGCTTTTTCTTACCCATTCTGGATAGCAAGGAGATGAAACCAGTCAATCCTAAAGGAAAGCAACCCTGAATATTTATGGGAAGTGTTGATGCTGAAGCTGAAGCTGAAGCTTCAGTACTTTGGCCACCTGATGTGAGGAGCCGACTCATTGGAAAAGACTCTGATGCTGGGAAAGACTGATGGCAGGAGGAGAAGGGGATAACAGAGGGTGAGATGGTTGGGTGTCATCACAGACTCAGTGGACACGAGTCTGAGCAAACTCTGGGAGATAGTGAAGGACAGGGGAGCCTGGTGTGCTGTAGTCCATGGATTTGCAAAGAGTCGGACATGACTTAGACTGAACAACAACAAATGGAGAGAAGTATGGACTCACCTTCCCTGGGATTTTTATACACATGATCAGCTGTCCCAGGTGGGTAAGTTTCTATAAATTCTCACAGGTAGCAGAAGGCAGACTCTCACCCACCCGAGAAGGCTGAGTTGTCTGCCTTACCCTGCCAGATTCACTTGGAGCTGCTGTTTCTCTCTTCTGCTAACTAGTCTTTCCAGACAAGACTTAAATTGGAAGAAAGGAAGAAATTCTCCTCACTCTTTGGGAATTACAAATTTTATTTTAATTTGAGAGACTCACCAATCTTAAATACTTCTCTCTCCCTTTTCTTCCAGTTTGGATAACAGTCTTGGAATTAAACTTCAAGCACAAGGATGTCTAAACTGGGGGTTAATTGTTGGATTATCCTGAGTCAACAGCATTGTAAAAAAAAAAGAAAAGAAAAAGAAAAATTCATCTTAATTGCTCATGGCCAAAAAAAAAGTAAAGAAATGTGTACACATGTGCTTTGTCAAACTAAACTGTGTTTGGAGAGTCTGCTGAACAGGGTTAATGTTAAGACTTCCATCTTTAGATATTTAGCTTTTCTTATCATTATTACGTTGCAACATTTGTGACTTAACCTTTTGACATCATTTTGAATAAGGAAAAAAGGCAGTATGAAAAGTTTCTTTAGAAATCATATAACATCTTGCTACTCAAAGTGTGCCCATGGACTGGTCAGCAGCATTGCCCTTCCCCTTCACCTGCTAGAACTTGCTAGAAATGCAGGATTTTAGGCCCCTCCCAACCTATTGGATTAGAATCTGCAGTTCAGTGAGGCCCCCAGGTGATTTGTGCACACATGAAAATTTGAGATACACTTGTCTAGTCAGACTCCTTCACTTGATACATGAGGAAACTGAGGCCCAGGCAGGTTCTCAGCATCTCAGAGAACAAGGGGAAGCCATGGTTTCACCTTTTATAATTCTTAAAAAAGAAAATCGCTACATCGCTAAAGCAGGCTGCCACAACATCTTCATCTCCCCAGATGCAGGCTTATGGGGTGACTGAAATCTCTGTGATATTCCCTTTCAATCACACTTAAACATGGGCATGGAGAGAATGTTCTAGAGCTGCTTCCATAGTGGATGCTTTTTCTAAAAATAACTGTGAAAGATACCCCAGTGGGATAGATAAAACATGGCCATTTCAGGGGTCTTCCCAGGTGGCGCTAGTGATAAAGAACCTGCCTGCCAATGCAGGTAGACATAAGACACGCAGGTTCGATCCCTGGATCAGGAAGATCTCCTGCAGGAGGGCACAGCAACCCACTCCAGGATTCTTGCCTGGAGAATCCCATGGACAGAGGAGCCTGGTGGGTTACAATCTATAGTGTCACAGAGTCGGACATGACTGAAGCAACTTAACACACACACAGACTTGGCCATTCCAGACCTGACAGGTAAGTAGTGAGTCTCCGTCTATTCAGCCCCTGGCATGGCTGTATGCTCTACAAGGAAGCAGGAGGTCAGAACCCACAATATTTATGTTGGAATTTTCACTGTTTATATAAGGAAACATCCTCATTAATCCCAAACATGTCTATTATTAAGCAGGTCCCTGAAGTCAGGTGTTCGTCTAAAACAATAAACATGACCTATGTCTCATATTTCAGGTTTGACGTAATTACTACCTAAGGCAGCTTAGCTTTTGGGGACTACAGTTTTCACTGTAAACAGAGCTAGAAATTCAATAAAATTGGTCACCCATGTGTATAGATTCTAACATTTTGCTGTCATTATGAAAAATAAATAGTTCCTGATTGTCAAATGTTGCTATGTGCTGGGAAGCAATGAAAAGAATTATTTTAGAAACCAAGATGGAGAGAATAGAATATCGTGTATTTCTGATGTGAGAGGAAGAAGTTAACATGCCCCATGACAGGTATAGGTCTGAACTCCGTGCCTTAAGCAGAGGATCAGGCTGTTAGAGGTGACAATAGATGATCGCATGGATCTGGGGATCTGGAGAGAGGAAGGGAGAGAAGGAGGGTTTCTCTCGGCTGGAGGAGGCACGGAAAGGAGGATCTGCGTTCCTTTGTGTTTTGAAGGCTGTGCTGAGTGTGCTGTGCTCAGTCGCTTCAGCTGAGTCTGACTGTTTGTGATCCCACGGACTGAAGCCTGCCAGGCTCCTCTGTCTACAGGATCCTCCAGGCAAGAATACCAGAGTGGGTTGGCATGCCCTTCTCCAGGGGATCTTCATGACCCAGGGATCGAACCTGAATCTCTTTTGAAGGCTGGATGCATTTAAATAAGCTATCAGTTCAGTCTAGTTGCACCAGGGATCGGACCTCCATCTCTTTTGAGGGCTGGATGCATTTAAATGAGCTATCAGTTCAGTTCAGTGGCTCAGTCACGTCCAACTCTTGGCAACCCCATGGACTGCAGCACACCAGGCTTCCCTGTCCATCACCAACTCCCAGAGCTTACTCAGGCTCATGTCCATCGAGTCTGTGATGCATCCAAGGATCTCATCCTCTTCTGTCCCCTTCTTCCCCTGCCTTCAATCTTTCCAAGCATCAGGGTCTTTTCCAGTGAGTCAGTTCTTCGCATCAGGTGGACAAAGTATTGGAGCTTCAGCTTCAGCATCAGTCCTTCCAATGAATATTCAGGACTGATCTCCTTTAGGGTGGACTGGTTGGATCTCCTTGCAGTCCAAGAGACTGTCAAGAGTCCTCTCCAGCACCCCACTTCAAAAGCATCAGTGAGCTATAATCAAATGAGCTATAACAAATAATCAAATGAGCTATAACACACCTGAATAACGCAGATCACCAAATCTGGTGTCCAGGAGCCAGTCAATGTACATTCTCTCTTCAGACCCTTCCCTGTTTCCTACAGAGAGTTGCACTGATGACACAGCCCCGGCAAGACCCAGAGGTAGATTTGGTTTGCCCAAGACGGCTTCGTCTGTAGTGAAAAAACATAAAGGAGAACGTCTTCATTGTTCCTAATAAAAAAAACAGCTGTATGAATCCCGGCTGCTTCATGAGAACAGTAGCAGCAAATGCAGAGTCTCCGTTCCTCTAAGGTCAGGAGAAATTTGGATTTCCTGACAGGGACTAGGCTGTCTGCGGGGTTTAATGTAAACTGATGGGAGTGGAGCCAACCACAATCCATGCTTGACTAGATCTGGAATATTCCAGATGAAGTCAGAGGGGGCACATGGCATTTCTGACCCAGCTGCTGTGCTGAGATGCTCGGGGCAGGAGAGAAGATGCTAGGGAGAGGCAGAGCAGTCTCAGGAGAGGATTCTCAGGGTTCACGGGAAAGGTGACAACAAGCCCAAAATGTTTAAGGGGAAAAAAATGTCTCTCTAATGCATCTGAGTTTTCTTTCAAGGAAATATATAGTTACAGTTACAAAAATGGGGAAGGGCCAGAGGGGCAACAGTCTTAGAGGTTCAGCTACCCTTTCATCAATTTCTTCTATCAGGTTATGACAATTCTGTTTTGCCAGGGAATGGAAGATGAGTTTGAGAGTGGGTTCATGCAAGGCAATGGATTTGGGTTAAGAAAATCCAAATGACACAAGTAGGCCTTCCTGGGTAGTAATAGTCATTTTTTAAAAAATAACTTATTGAGATATAGTTGATTTATAATGTTGTATTAATTTCTGCTGTACAGCAAAGTCATTCATTTATAATTCTTTTTTAATATTCTTTTCCATTTTGGTTTATCACAGGATATTGAATACAGTTCCCTTTGCTCTACACTGAAACCTTGTTGTTTATCCATCCGATATATACTAGTTTGCATCAGCTAGTCCTAAACTCCCCATCCTCCTCTCCCTCACCCACCCTTCCCCGTGGCAAGCACAAGTCTGTTCCCTATGTTTGTGAGTCTGTTTCACACAGACTTTGTAGGTATGTTCATTTGTGTCGTATTTTAGATTCCACATATAAGTGATGTTATATAGTATTTGTCTTTCTCTTTCTGGCTTCCTTCACTCGGTATGATAATCTCTAGGTCCGTCCATGTTGATGCAAATGGCATTGTTTCATTCTTTTTGAGGCTGAGGAATATTCCATTACATATATGTACCTGATCTTCTTTAGCCATTCATCTGCTGGTGGACATTTAAGTGTTTGCATGTCTTGGCTGTTGTAAATAATGCCGCTTTGAGCATAAGGTTGCATGTATTTCTTCAGTGTATAGTTTTGTCTGTGTATATGCCCAGGAGTGGGATTGCGGGATCATATGGTAACTCTATTTTTAGTTTTTTGTGGAAGCTCCATACTGTTTTCCACAGTGGCTACACCAATTTACATTCCTACCAGTACTATAGGAGGGGTCCCTTTTCTCCATACCCTCTCCAACATTTATTTCTGGACTTTAAATGATGGACATTCTGACCTGTATGAGGTAGTACATTATTGTAGTTTTGATTTACCTTTCTCTAATAATTAGCAATGATGAGCACCTTTTCATGTACCTACTGGCCATCTCTATATCTTCTATCTGGGCTTTCCAGGTGGCGCTAGTGGTAAAGAACCTGCCTGCCAATGCAGGAGACCTTCGAGATGTGGGTTCAGTACCTGGGTTGGGAAGACCCCCTGGAGGAGGGCATGGCAACCCACTCCCGTATCCTTGCCTAGAGAGTCCCATGGACAGAGGAGCCTGATGGGCTACAGTCCATAGCATTGCAAAGAGTCAGACACGACTGAAGCAACATAACACATATCTTCTATGCAGGAATGTCTGTCTTCTTCCCATTTTTCAATTGGTTTGGATTTTTGTTATTGAGCTGTATGAGCTATTCGTATGTTTTACAAATTAAGCTCTTGTCAGTTACATCATTTGCAAATATTTTCTCCCAGTCCAGAAGTTCTCTTTTCGTTTTGTTTATGGTTCCCTTTGCTGTGCAAAAGCTCTTACGTTTGATTAGATCCCGTTTCTTTAAGTAATAATCGTTTCTTCTAGCATGTATTTTCAGTCTCTAGACCATTCTCATGACAGTGGAGTGAGGAATTTCCCTCTCAGGCTAGTGCTTCTTCTGCTACATCAGTGGCTTGTAAAATGGACAGCCTACTGTACCCTGGAGGGTACCCAGGATAAATCTATTGCTTGCAAAAACAAACTGTTTAGAGTTTCTGCCCCTAAAAGTCAGACAGAAATTTGGCTTTATCAGTGTTAAAAATATGGACTGAGCTTGACAGGTTTTGTCAGTTTTTATGTCAGACAGCCCCATTACATTACATTGAACATTACATTGTTCAAGTGTGGTCTCCTGAGGATTGAGGGCTTTCCCACATCTTGGGTCAGAGTGACACCCCGCTTCCTTGTTCAGTTTCAGCACACTGCCTCATGTTGCCCCTTATTCACCTGTAGTGAAATGCACTTATAGACTCAGGTTCTTCCTTCCTCTGACAGAGAGGACAAGCAACTTAGAATGAATCCTGCTAAGAGAAAACAAGTGGGGTAATACTTGTGATGCAAGCACACACCAAGTCAAGCAAACAGCAGAGACAGCGTTTCTGTTCTTGCTATGCTCTCCTTCTCAGCCACAATATGGCACTGAAAACAACAGTCTCATCTGAGCTAACCAGTGGCGAAATATTTTCAAGGTGAATTGAAATGTGAATTACACTCACTGTCCTTGATGATGAATGTCACCCAGGTATCCCTTGCACCTTAATGTAAGTGCAAGGACATTAGGAAGCCATCCTGATTAGCAATTCATTTAAATGCTATATATCTAAGACTTAAAGACAAACTCTGTAGTCCCCTCCTTCCCCTAAAGGTGGTTAAAGAAATGTAATTCTCAACAGTACTTTAAAATTTTGCCAACTTTACTGATAGATACTTAAAATTCTCTTTCGAGATTTCTTACTTATTAGTGAAAAAGCCACATATGACTGGGTAAATATCTGTTCTTCTTACTGCTGGTAAAAAATGGCCGAAATAATGCCTAAAATATATTTAGGGACAAACAAAATGCCTTTCTTGTCAGCTGACACTGTTGAAATAGAAATAGAAAATATTATTGAATGCCTGAAGAAGCAAGGATTAGAACAGGTGGTGCGGTGCAGGGTGTTCACTATGTAGTTGTATAAAAGGGTTTATTTTGTCAGTGTGTTTCAGCTCAGAGTATTTGCTAGATTCTATTTCAATAATCTAGAACCTAAAGCACTACCTTAAATGTGTGTGTGTGTGTGTGTGTGTGTGTGTTTTGCCATTGTGCATACCACATGTGAGAAAATACACTGGAAATGATATATCTCCAACAGTTATTTCTTTAATTAAAAATATTTCATGGAAAACCTGGGTAAATATGACTTCTGAGACAGATAGGGGCAGATGAAAGTCATTGCCTGCATCATACACAGGAAAGCTTTTGTAACAAAGTAGTTAATACTGGAGCCACACAGAGTGTTACAGATGTCATCCGTTTCGGAGGATTATAAACACAAGACCTTTCAGATATCGTGAGGCCTTTAAGCGCTGTGTGATGAGATGGAGGTGCGTGAGCATGCGCTCAGCCGTTTCAGCCGCTCCTCAGTATGAACTTCTCCAGGCAAGAGTACTAAAATGGGTGGCCATGCCCTCCTTCAGGGAATCTTCCTGACCGAGGGACCAAACCCAGGTCTCCTACACTGCAGGTGGATTCTTTGCCACTGAGCCACCTGGGAAGCCCAGTGAGATGTATAGTGACTATGAAAATCTTCTGTAATACATAGGGTTTCCTTGTAAGTTACATTCTGTCAAAATATTAAAGGAATTGTTGAACTTACAATGAGTTCACTTATTTTTCTAAGAAGATGAGACCCAAAGAAGTTGATTTTTTTGTGTGATGACAATTATGCTATCTAGATAATAGTTTTTGAAAAAATAAAAATTAACCCTATAAAACCACCATGAAGAATGAAGGTGGGAAGGAGATGTATTCATTGAGTAATTGATCCATGAATGGTATGACCAGGACAACTAAAGTTTTGTCTTTCCAGTGCCCATCGCCTCAGGCTAAATTAAGAGCACTTCTCTTCTTTGCATTCCCATAATATCCTGTGTACACATATACCCACCTATCAACCCACCTTTCCATCTAGCTATCCATCCATTCATCCATCCATCCATTACCCACCCATCCCACAAATATGTATTAATCAACTACCAGATGTCAGCATTCTAGATGGTGTATATTACAAAGCAGTTAATGAAGCTATCAATACTGCCAACTGTCATGAAACTTACATCTTAAGGAGGGAAAAATAGATCATTTGAAAAATGAATAAGATATATAAGTTAGATAATGATCAATATTATGGGGAAAAACAAAGGAGAACAGGAAATTAAATTGTACCAGGGAAAACACTGCAATTTTTAATTTAATAATCAGAGAAAGCATCACTGAGAATATCACATTAAGTAAAGACCCAAAGGAAATGAGCAGCAGAGAGTCCTACAGATTCCTGGACAGTTTACTGAGTGGAGGGAACAGTAAGGACAAAAACCCCAAAGGAGGATTGTGCTTCAGGTTTTAGTTGGAACTGAATGAGTGAGGGGGGAGGAAGCTCTGAGGTCAGAGAGGTGACAAGTCAAAGGAGAAGGGCAGTACCAGGCTGTGCAGAGCCTTGCAAGTATTTCTGCTTTATTCCAAGTGTAAAGTGAAGACCCTAGAGGGCTCTGTGCGGAGGACATGACTTGGTCTGACTTATGTTTTAACAGGATTGTTTTGGGTGTGTGATAGAGACTAGACTAAATGGGGGTGTCTTAGTCTGTTCTGACAAAGTACCATAGACTTGGTGGCTTATAAACAGCAGACATTTATTTCTCACCATTCTACTGGAAGTGTGAGTTGAGGGTGCCAGCATGGCTGGGCTCTGATGAGAGCTCTTTTCCAGTTTGCATCCTGCTGTCTCCTGACTCAGAGAGCAGAGGGAGGAAGCGAGTGCTCTTC
This sequence comes from Oryx dammah, assembly GCF_014754425.2. Taxonomy (NCBI): domain Eukaryota; kingdom Metazoa; phylum Chordata; class Mammalia; order Artiodactyla; family Bovidae; genus Oryx; species Oryx dammah. The sequence continues at coordinate 74,291,546 of NW_024070203.1, forward strand.
TAAGGACGCTAATCCCATCAAGGGGGCCCCACCCTCATGACCTCATCTCATCCTAATTACCACCCCCAGCCCCCACCTCCTATTACCATCACATCATGGGTAGGGTTTCAATATAGCCATCAGGGGGTGGGGAGACACAAGTATGCAGTCCATAACCTGAGACAGGCACAGAAGTAGAGCCCTGTTAGGAGATACTACAGTAATCAAGGGCAGAAGTGATCTAGGGTGGCTTGGATCAGAGGAGAGATAGTAAGAGGTGATTGGATTCTCAGCCATCACACTCTATTGAAATTACCTACTTGTTTTTCTGTCTCCTCCACCTGTATAGTGCATTTTTAGCACCTGTCACAGTGCCTCACTCATAAAAATCATGAAGTAGCTCCTTTTGGGGAATGAACTATTCTCATTTTGAGGGTTGTATGAAACTAATTACCTCAACCTGTGAATAAGAGGGGAGAGAGGTAGAAAAGGTAATTTATTTAAGGATTGAAAGAAAAGTAAGTGGTTGCTACTGGGTTATTACAAAAAAGAGGATGTTTGGGGGAGTATATTCTTGGTCATAGAGGCTGATTTTAAGGAAATCCTTTCTTTCCCAATACAAGTCTGGGAGTTTGAGTCAGAGTAAAAACTGTTTCAGTCTGATGTAGTATTTGGAATCACAGCATTGCGCAATTCCTGTACACACTTTTCCCACAAAATGCAGCATGGATCCTTGAAGCAGTGCGATATGCTGATTTATGGATATGTCTCTATCTGTATTTTTGAGAAGTCTTTAGCCATTGTTGGGTCAGGGTGGGGGGGGGTGTCATAAATTCACATAATCACTGAAGCAAAGCAGAAGCCATGATCTTAAATACTGTTTGTTCATTTTATCACCTATAAAATGGGGATACTATTTTTGGCTCACAGCGTTCATGTCAAGATTAAGTAAAAGAGTTAATATAAAGATTTCTACACTGCTAGGCAAATAGTCACTCAGTCGTGTCCAACTCTTGCTACCCCATTGACTGTACTCCACCCAGCTCCTCTGTCCACAGAACTCTCCAGACTAGAATACTGGAGTGGGTAGTCATTCTCTTCTCCAGGGGATCTTCCTGACTCAGTGATTATACTTGTGTCTCCTGCATTAAAGGCAGATTCCTTACTGTGTGTGCCACTAAGGAAGCTCCCCAGGTGGTGCTAGTGGTGTGGGAAGAACCCATCTGCCAGTGCAGGAGACATAAGAGATGCAGGTCCAATCCCTATGTTGGGAATATCCTCTGGAGGAGGTAATAGTAGCCCACTCCAGTATTCTTGCCTGGATAATCCCGTGGACAGAGGAGCCTGGTGGGCTCCAGTCGATGGGGTCTCAAGAGTCAGACATGACTAAAGCAACTTCAGTTCAGGGCAGTCACTCAATCATGTCTGACTCTTTGTGACCCCATGAGTTGCAGCACGCCAGGCCTCCCTGTCCATCACCAACTCCCGGAGTTCACTCAAACTCATGTCCATTGAGTCCGTGATGCCAGCCAGCCATCTCATCCTCTGTCGTCCCCTTCTCTTCCTGCCCCCAATCCCTCCCAACATCAGTCTTTTCCAATGAGTCAGCTCTTTTCATGAGGTGGCCAGAGTATTGGAGTTTCAGCTTCAGCATCAGTCCTTCCAATGAACACCCAGGACTGATCTCCTTTAGAATGGACTGGTTGGATCTCTTTGCAGTCCAAGGGACTCTCAAGAGTCTTCTCCAACTCCACAGTTCAAAAGCATCAATTCTTCGGCACTCAGCTTTCTTCACAGTCCAACTCTCACATCCATACATGACCACTGGAGAAACCTTAGCCTTGAATAGACAGACCTTAGTTGGCAGAGTAATGTCTCTGCTTTTGAATATGCTATCTAGGTTGGTCATAACTTTCCTTCCAAGGAGTAAGCGTCTTTTAATTTCATGGCTGCAGTCACCATCTGCAGTGATTTTGGAGCCCCAAAAAATAAAGTGTGACACTGTTTCCACTGTTTCCCCATCTATTTCCCATGAAGTGATGGGACCAGATGCCATGATCTTAGTTTTCTGAACGTTGAGCTTTAAGCCAACTTTTTCACGCTCCTCTTTGACTTTCATCAAGAGGCTTTTTAGTTCTTCTTCACTTTCTGCCATAAGGGTGGTGTCATCTGCATATCTGAGGTTATTGATATTTCTCCTGGCAATCTTGATTCCAGCTTGTGTTTCTTCCAGCCCAGCATTTCTCATGATGTACTCTGCATAGAAGTTAAATAAGCAGGATGACAATATATAGCCTTGACGTTCTCCTTTTCTTATTTGGAACCAGTCTGTTGTTCCATGTCCAGTTCTAACTGTTGCTTCCTGACCTGCATACAGATTTCTCAAGAGGCAGGTCAGGTGGTCTGGTATTCCCATCTCTTTCAGAATTTTCCACAGTTTATTGTGATCCACACAGTCAAAGGCTTTGGCATAGTCAATAAAGCAGAAATAGATGTTTTTCTGGAACTCTCTTGCTTTTTCCATGATCCAGCGGATGTTGGCAATTTGATCTCTGGTTCTTCTACCTTTTCCAAAACCAGCTTGAACATCTGGAAGTTCACGGTTCACGTATTGCTGAAGCCTGGCTTGGAGAATTTTGAGCATTACTTTACTAGCATGTGAGATGAGTGCAATTGTGCGGTAGTTTGAGCATTCTTTGGCATTGCCTTTCTTTGGGATTGGAATGAAAACTGACCTTTTCCAGTCCTGTGGCCACTGCTGACTTTTCCAAACTTGCTGGCATATTGGATGCAGCACTTTCAGAGTATCATCTTTCAGTATTTGAAATAGCTCAACTGGAATTCCATCACCTCCACTAGCTTTGTTCATCGTGATGCTTCCCAAGGCCCACTTGACTTCACATTCCAGGATGTCTGGCTCTACGTGAGTGATCACACCATCATGATTATCTTGGTCGTGAAGATCTTTTTCGTACAGTTCTTCTGTGTATTCTTGCCACCTCTTCTTAATATCTTCTGCTTCTGTTAGGTCCATACCATTTCTGTCCTTTATCGAGCCCATCTTTGCATGAATGTTCCCTTGGTTTCTCTAATTTTCTTGAAGAGATCTCTAGTCTTTCCCATTCTGTTGTGTTTCTCTATTTCTTGGCATTTAGCACAGGCAAACAGTAGTCACTCAAAACTTTGCCTGTTTCAGCTGGTGTTATTGTTGAGCTAAAGAAAATTCACAGGGAGAGCATCAGCCCTACTTCAGTTTATTGTGTTTTGCTTTATTACACTTCACAGATATGGCATTTTTTTTGCAAACTAAGGGTTTGTGGCAACTCTGCTTCCAGCAAGTCTATTGGCACTATTCCAACAGCATTTGCTCACTTCATGTCTCTGTATCACATTTTGTAACTCTCAAAATATTTCAAATGTTTTCATCATTATTGTCTTTGTTATGGTGATTTGTGATCATTGATCTTTGATGTTACTTTTAATTGTTTGGAGGCCTCAAAGACTGTGCCCCTATAAGATGGCAAAGTTTAATTGATACATTGTGTGCTCTGAATATTCCACTGACCTATTGTTCCCCTATCTCTCTCCCTTTCCTTGGGCCCCCCTGTTCCCTGAGATACAGCAATATTGACATAGGCCAATGAATAATCTTAACAGTGGCCTGTAAGTGTTCAGGTGAAAGGACAGGCCACACATCTCTCAATTTTAATAAAAATCTAGAAATGAGGAAGGCATGTCAAAGCCAAGATAGGCCAAAAGCTAGGCATCTTGCTCCAGTTAGCCACATTGTGAATGCAAAGTTGTTGAAGGAAATTAAAAGTGGTATTCCAGTGAGCGCACAAATGATAAGAAACCAAAACAGCTTATTGCTGACATGGAGAAAGTGTTACTGGTTTGCATACAAAATCAAACCAGTGACAGCATTTCTTTAAGCCAAAACCCAGTCCAGAGCAAGGCCCTGACTCTTTGCCATTCTGTGAAGGTTGAGAGGGGTGAGAAAGCTGGGGTGTCAGAGTCTGAAGCTAGCAGAGGTAGGTTCATGAGGTTTAAGAAAAGATGCCGTCTTCATAACATCAAAGTGCAAGGTGAACACTGCAGCAGGTGCTGATGTAGAAACTGCAGCAAGTTATACAGATGATCTAGCTGAGATAATTAATGAAGATGGCTACACCAAGCAACAGATTTTTAGTTTAGCTGAAGCAGCCTTATATTGAAATAAGATATCATCTAGGACTTTCATAGCTAGCGAGGAGAAGTCAATCCCTGGCTCCAAGCTTCAGAGGACAGGCTGACTCTCTTGTTAGGGACTAATGTACTTAGTAATTTGAACTTGAGGCCAATGCTCATTTACCATTCTAAAAATCCTAGGATCTTTAAGAACTATGCTAAGTCAACTCTGACTTGCTGTATAAATGGAGCAAAGACTGGATGACAACACATCTGTTTACAACATGGTTTCCTGGATATTTTACACCCACTCTGGATAACTAATTTCAGGGAAGAAAATCCTTTCAAAATATTACTGCTCATTGACAATGTACCTGGTCATCCTGGAGTTTTGATGGAGCTATACAATTAGATGAATGTTGTTTTCATGTCTGCGAACACAACATCCATTCTGCAGCCCAGAGATCAAGGAGTAATTGCAGCTTTTAAGTCTTAAAATTTAAGAAACAAAGGCGGTAGCTGCCATAGATAAGTAATTCTTTTGATGGATATGTGAAAGTCACTCAGTCATGTCCGACTCTGCGATCCCATGGACTGTAGCTCTCCAGACTCCTCTGTCCATGGAAATCTCCAGGCAAGAATATTGGAGTGGGTTGCCATTTCCTTCTCCAGGGGAACTTCCCAACCCAGGGATCAAACCCAGGTCTCCAGCATTGCAGGCAGAGTGTTTACCATCTAAGTCACCAGGGAAGCCCTTGATGGATATGGACAAAGTCAACTAAAAAACTTCTGGAAAAGATTCACCTTCTAGATACCTAAAGGTCATTTAGGTATCTGAATGATTCACAGGAAAAAATCAAAATATCAATATCAATAAGAGTTTGGAAGAAGTTGATTCATGGATGATTGTGAGAGGTTCAAAACTTCAGTGAAGGAAGTAACTCCATATATGGTGGAAATAGCAAGATGACTAGAATTAGAAGTGAAGCCTGATGATATGTCTGGAGTGTAGTAATCTCAGACAAAACTTGAGTGGATGAGAAGTTACTCCTTAGGGATGAGCGAAGAAAGTAGTTTCTTGAGATGGAATCTGCTCCTGGTGGAGATGCTGCCAAGACTGTTGAAATAACAACAAAGGATTTCAAATGTAACATAAACTTTGTTGATAAAGCAACAGCAGATTGACTCTAATTCTGAAAGAAGTTCTATTTCGGTTAAATGCCATCAAACAGCATTGCATGCTACAGTGAAATTTTTGTGAAAGGAAGAATCGATTGATGTGGCAGACTTTGTTGTCATCTTATTTTAGGAGACTGCCACCACCCCAACCTTCAGCAGCTACCATTCCCATCAGTCAGCAACCATCAACCTTAAGGCAATACCCTCCATCAGCAAAAAGGTTACAAAAAGTGTTTTTAATTATGGTATGTACATTTTTTTAGACGTCATGCTATTGCACATTTAATAGACCACAGTATAGCATAAACATAGCTTTTATATGCCTTGGAAAATGAAAACATCCATACGACTTGATTGATTTCAATATTCCCCTTATTGTGATGGTCTAGAACTGAACATACAATATCTTATGCTTATGGTAAATTTAATGAGCTTACCATCTCATTGGTGGGAGCAGTGGTTCAGCCCAAAAAAAAAAAAAATTGTAAGAACTTATATAAAAATAAGAGGATATATCTATAGTGAGTTATTAAGGGTCTGTGCCTATTTTTACCTCAGTAAGGCAATGGCACCCACTCCAGTACTCTTGCCTGGAAAATCCTATGGACGGAGGAGCCTGGTGGGCTGCAGTCCATGGGGTCGCTACTAGTCGGACATGACTGAGTGACTTCACTTTCACTTTTCACTTTCATGCACTGGAGAAGGAAATGGCAACCCACTCCAGTGTTCTTGCCTGGAGAATTCCAGGGACGGGGGAGCCTGGTGGGCTGCTGTCTATGGGGTCTCACAGAGTCGGACACGACTGAAGCGACTTAGCAGCAGCAGTAGCATGGTGGTTTTATTTGTAATTTGAAAGTGATTGTAAGAACAGCAGTAGTTTATGGGCACAGCTTTGGGTCCCCTCAGGACCAGGGTACAGAAAGCCAGTAGAAATTGAGGGAGGATGCCTCAGTAGACAGGGAGGTTGATGCTGATCAGTACAAGTACTGCCAGTAATAATAGCGTGTTCCAGCTTCTATATAGAGACTGGGAATGGGCCAAAATGACAGAATAGAGCATAGGTCCTGTGCTCTACTTACAGAGATTTTTTTTTTTCTTTCTTTCTTTGAAATGAGAACAAAGAAACAATTGACTGGATATAGAAGTTTCATGACAATTAAATGACATTTTGTTCAGAATAATTATAGGGTTCACATGTTTCCTTTTGACATTTGATCAAAAGGAAATGAAAATTTGCAATGCAGACTGCCCCCATGTAGATCAATAAGTAAGCTGCTGCATTTAATTTTCTTCCTAGGAATTTGGAAGGCAAGCTGAGGGCTTTTTCCAGAATTTTCCTTTTCCACTGCCTCAATTGGCACTGCCCTATATAATTGCTCCACTGATACTGCCAGTGGGTTGTTGTCAACTTCCATCATACTCAGAGAGTTTTGTGGCTTCTCACTAGGGCTTTCCTGTATTCTGAGCCTCAACTCTAGTTAAAGAACAATATATTTGAGTAGTCTTTAATTTCCTAGTATTTTGAGAACCCATTAACATGTGAACATTCACTGACCTTCCCTTTTTCTGGAAATGTTTTGCCCCATGCTATTGACCTTAAGAAGCCTGGATACTAATGGCTTTTACATTTTTATTTCCTGAAAGTCTCAACAGGTTTGGCCAAAAATACTGTTTTAGTACCTTTGTGTTTAAAAAGTGCTGTGAAATTCCAAGGCAGGCCAAACTCAGGACACTGGTGGGAGTGATTTTCACCAATGGGGAGGCCTTAGTACAGAAACTTAAACTTGAAGGAAGAACATTGAAGGATCCCTCTTATCTTTCATGTGGGTGCCTCTTAAAATTGCAGCCTTTTAAAAAGAGGTTTCCAGGACCTAGTTTTTCAGCCAGTACTAAGAGCCCTTTCTCTTCTCTTTTTATTAACCAGAACATTTCATAGCCTTGCTAACAGCAGGGAGAAAGTTTTTTCACATTCTACATGCACACTATATTTTTAATTTTCTAAAACTGTAACTAGCTGCCAAAACTATTCTGGCATCCTATGAAGCAATGCCATTTGTCATCAGAAAACTTTTGAACTCTGCATAGATGCAAAATATCAAAGGACATTTTTATATCCTGACAAGGCTTATAAAAACAATTTGACTGCATTTTATGGGTTTTGTTTGGGTTGAATATGATTCTGGTTGTCAGAAAAAGACTTTTCTTTTTTTTTTTTGGACTAATTATATCAGTAAAGGTTTAATCAGGAAAACAGAAACCACATTAGGTATGTCAAACAAAGGAGGTTTAAAATAGGGGACTGTTTTCAAAAGTAAGGGCTGAGGAACACAAAAGGGAAGGTGGGTTAACATAGCCACTACCACCAGAAGAACAAAGAACCGAGGTAGTGCCCCAGAGCCATGCTCTCCTTGGAACTGTCCACGTCTGCATCTGCTCTTGGACCTCCCGTTGCTGCCGCTAGAACTGCAAAGGCTCCTGGAGCCACGGACACTCAAGCCTACTGCTCCTGGAACAGTCAACACCTTTGGAGCCCAGAGCCGCCTGCTGCCTCCACTGCTGGGCATGGCACCGGAAGCAGAGAGAGGATGCGCAGTGGGTTCTCTCCTCCTCCCACCTTCCAGACACATACCAGTGTGTCCCCCTGCCGGGATCTAATAGACAGTCGGTTGGCAGGATTCTGGGGAGTGTAGCTGGCAGAGTCCAGCTCCCTGCAAAACAGAGCTGAGCTGAGGAAGGGAAGGAATAAAATTCAGAGGAAACAGGCAAACAACAGCTCATGTCTGTCCTTCACACAGAAGAGAAACGTGTTCTAGGCACTTCTGACATGCAACAGTGCAGCGCCACACCCCCTTTCCCAGCTTCATGAATTGATAAATGTTCACTTGGCTTTCTTTCCATTTCCCCCAATATTTTAAATTTTAAATAGCTTCCATTTTTTAATATTTAAAGATGGAATATGAATGAAAAAAATCAAGCAATGCATCCTGTAGTTTATCTTTTGAAATTTGTTTTTTAGCCTGTTTTGGAGGAAGGCAGCTTTGGCTTATGTTTTCACAAAATACTCATTGGTCTACAAATATTTCTCATTTAATACATACAATAGCCTTATGAAATAAGATTAACTTTTATATACACCACCCACCTCCTAAAAGGAGAGTCTCAGAAAAACCTTCACAGCTCTTCCTCTCCAGAGCTGAGACAAGAACTCTACCTGTCGCTTTCCAGACAGCACATGGGAGCTTTGTAGCCTGGGGGAGAAATGGTGATTTTTTTTTTACTTGCAATCCAAGAGAGATCTTGAAAAATAGGATTTGTAAATAGGTTGCTGAATTTTTTTTTTCTACTGTAATGCTTCTGTGAGCTCAAAGAAACAGTGTATATGCCAGTGCATACTGGTGCCTGTCTTGAATTTCCAGAGCTCTTTGCTTGAATCTCTTTATAACACAGGTTTCAGTATGTTTTGTATAGTATTCATTTGCTTTTCTGTCATTCCTTCCCAGTAGATTGTAAGCACCTTAAGGACCCCTGTGGTGGTCACATTCATCTCTGGACCCCAGACCTGGTGGAGGCCTACCACTTAGGAAGAGGTCAAGAAACGTGTGGCTATGGAACTGTGGGTTTGGAAGGTCCTGCCCTCTTCATGGGCTCTGCAGGACCAAGCCACAGGAATCACAATCTTCAGAGACTTGATTCATACCCTTCTTCACTACTTACTAGCTATGTGACCTGGGAAGGTTACTACTTTTTCTATACTCTCTTCCATATGTGTGTTACTTGCTTAGTTGTATCTGACTCTTTGCGACCCCATGGACTGTAACTCACCAGGTCCCTCTATCCATGAGATTTCCTAGGCAAGAATACTGGAGTGTGTTGCCATTCCCTTCTCCAGCGGCTTTTCCCAACCCAAGGATTGAATCCAGGTCTCCCGCGTTGCAGGCAGATTCTTTACTGTCTGATCCACCAGGGAAGACCACCTACACCTCAAAGATCATTGTAAAAATACGTTGGTTCATGTATGTAAAGTTTCTGACACTGTAGCTACCATATGCTAAGTACTTAATAAATACCAGTTTACTATTGTACACTTTTTACTGGTTAAAAAACATAACAATCAGGACTTCCCTGGTGGTCCAGTGGTTGAGAATCTGCCTTGCAATGTGGGTGGACAAGGGTTTGATCTCAGACTGGGGAACTAGGATCCTACCTGCCACTGGGCGACTAACCCAACCCACTGCAGTTACTGAACCTTCACACTCTGGAGCCAACAGAACCACGATTAGAGAGCTCTCCTCCTGCAACTAAGACCCCTCACAGCCAAATAAAACTGAAACTGAAAGTGTTAGTCGCTCCGTTGTTTCCAACTCTTCATGACACTGTGGACTCTAGCCCACCAAGCTCCTCTGCCCATGGGACTATCCAGGCAAGAATACTGGAGTGGGTTGTGTTCCCTTCTCCAGGGGATCTTCCTGATCCAAGAATCCAACTCAGGTCTCCCACATTGCAGGCATATTCTTTACCATCTAAATAAATAAATATTAAAAAATAACAATCAGTTTCATCAGATTGCAATAAAAATATATTAAATGATTTTTTTTAAGATTTGTAAATGAGAAATAAGAAAATAAATGTGACCTGGGAAGTTTACTAATTTTTCTATACTCTCTTCCACATGTGTTCAGTTCGGTTCAGTTGCTCTGTCACGTCCGACTCTTTGCGACCCACGGACTGCAACATGCCAGGCCTCCCTGTCCATCACCAGCTCCCAGAGTTTGCGCAAACTCAGGTCCATCGAGTTGGTGATGCTATCCGGCCATCTCATCCTCTGTCGTCCCCTTCTCCTCCTGCCTTCAATCATTCCCAGCATCAGGGTCTTTGCCAATGAGTCAGTTCTTCACATCAGGTGACCAAAGTATAACAGAATACCATAGCTTAAAAATAGCAAAAATGTATTCCTCCCAGACTAGTGCCTAGAAGATCTAAGGTCAGGGTGCCGGTATGTTGGTGTCTAGTGCGGGTCAACTTCCTGGTTCACAGATGGTTGCCTTCTCGGACTGTCACGTAGTAGAAGGGAGGAGGATCTCTTCAGAACTTCTTTCAGTAGAGCCCTAATCCTATTCTTGAGGGCTCTGCCCTCGTAACCTTTTCACTTCCGCAAATCTCCACCTCCTAACACTATCCATCGGGGGTTAGAATTTCAACATATGAATTTCAGGGGGACACCAGTGTACGGTAGTGGATAAATCACTTCGTATGTGTGTATGCTCATGTTCGTGTACTTGCACATGTGTTATTCACTTCCGCTACAAAACTCTCCTTGGGAATTTCACTTGCAGATTTACTTGCTATGAATTTTCTATACACTTGAGGATTAAAATGTCCCTGTTTGGTTCTGCTTCCCAAGTACCTGGGTGTTTGCCACTTCCTGCTACAAAAGCGTTAGAAAGCTGGTGCTAATGTAGATAATTCAAATACTGACTGCATATTTTCAAGTGTATTGTTTTGGAGAAGTTTGAAGGTCAAGGGTCAGTATACACTAACATTTGTGACCCTGTGGACCATAGCCTGCCAGGCCCCTCTGTCCATGGGATTCTCCAGGCAAGAATACTGGAGTGGATTGCCATGACCTCCTCCAGGAGATCTTCCCCACACAGGAATCGAACCCATGTCTTAGATGTTTATATGTTGCTATTTATAATAGAGAAGATCTAGAAGCAAGCAAACTGTAACAATCAGAGAATCAATATTAAATATACTATGGCACATCATTTCATTAGAATTTATATAGCAACTGAAAAGGATAAATATGGAGGCTTTGAAGGCTTTAAAAAGTATTCATCAGCCCATAATTAATGAAAAAAAGGGAAAATCTTTGGCTTCTGGATTTGAGTGCCAGCTCTTGTGTGAATTATCTGACTCCACGGATTAAATCAGGTATCTCAGGTAAGGGACAGTCACTCTTCTAAACTCAGTGTCCTCACGTCTATATGGTACTTACCTCATGGGGCTATTGAAAAATCAAATGAGTTAATTCACATGAAGCACTCAGCACAATGCCAAATGCAAAACAAGCCCCCCTAAAAGAATCCTACCTAAATATTATCATCGTAACTATGGTTATTTTTTTCCTGTCAACATTAAAGGTTAGAAGAGAGCATGAGAAAAAAATGGGGTAAAGTTCTTAAGCAGGATAATGGAATGAGTGAATGTGTTATTTTGGAGCATTTCCCTTTATAATGTTTTATAGAGTGACATTTTAGAAAATGTATTTCTCTGTCCCGATGCCCCCAGGGGTTAAGTCCTCCTATCAGAGATCCTCCTCTTTCCGTCAGCTAGAAAGCTGCATTTCTCTGCCACAGCTCTCAGAATGCAAGCGTTAAGCCTGGGAGTCCACCGCACAGATTCTAAATGGACCAATTGTATCTTCATCCTTTCCGGAGCTGTTTTTGGAGAAGCTGCTGTTCTTAGATGCCTGATTATCCCACACCTGTGAGGATATGAGATCGCTCCCTGAGAACCAAATCATGGTTGAAATTTCTGATGTCAGAGGGTCTTTTAAAAAATGGGATGGCTTAGCATTTCCTCAGAGTGCCGCATTCACGGGAGGGGTCTTCCACCTGACCTGTCAGGAACAATGTGTCTTTCAGGCTGCGGCTGCAGTGAATGGGACGCTCTGAACCTCCTCTCTTTAGGGTTATTATTCTGAAATCCTCTTTGTAGGCAATGCCCTCTTGGCAGCTGGACAGTAAAATGCATCTTTCTATCAATTCAGTCTCTTTACATTTTTTTTTTTTTTGATAGCTGATTGGCTAAAGAAGTAAAAGCCAGCAGAGCTACATTTTATTTCGGTGCACCTGCATTATTTATGCTGTCAGAAACTCAAGGCAAGAGGCTGAAACCGTGATTATTATTAGGCTTTGGAACTGCAAAGACAGGCAAAAGAGACTTTTCTTTTAATGTGGGTGGCTGGGAAATAAAATGACAATCCGGAAAGTACAAATTCTAAGGCATGAACTCTAAAAACAATCTGCCAATTAACTGCCAAAAGGATGGCATCTTAATTAAGCACTGCCCAGGCTTTGCGGGGCTCGTCCACTTGCCACTCCAGCTTGGAGGGAAAGGTTGGTTCCTTAGAGCCTCCTTGCAGAGCCTTCCCAGGAAGAAGAACAAGATGCTTCCATCCTGGCTGTTGTTTAGTCACTAAGTTGTGTCCAACTCTTTTGCAACTCTATCTACTGTAGCCCACCAGGCTTCTCTGTCCCTAGAATTTTCCAGGCAAGAATACTGAGTTGCCATTTCCTTCTCCAAGGCATCTTCCCAATCCAGGGATCAAATCCAGGTCTCCTGCATTGGCAGGTGGATTCCTTACTACTGAGCCACTGGGCAAGCTCTTCTATCCTGGTACATGAATCCTTATTAGAAGTGCTGTTTGAGCTTGACCAAGGAATTGGAGCTGCTGGCAGTGGGGAGAGAGGTGGGGACATCCTCAGAGCTTCTATGGTTGAATGATGAAAACAGCATCTTCTGATTTTGAAATGGACAGAGACTTTCTGGAGACCAGGCCACAAAGAGACCAGGAATGTGCAAATGTAGTTTATCAGATGTTTTTCCTGGTGGCTTAGACAGTAAAGCATCTGCCTGCAATGCAGGAGACCCAGGTTCAATCCCTGGGTCAGGAAGATCCCCTGGAGAAGGAAATGACAATCCACTCCAGTAGTCTTGCCTGGAAAATCCCATGGATGGAGGAGCCTGGTGGGCTACAGTCCATGGGGTCACAAAGAATTGGACACGACTGAGTGATTTCACTTTTTTTGAGTATAGTCACTCGATTATCTCCAAGTCTACATTTTCATGCAGGAAAAATGGGCCACCAGCTGAAATACAGGGAAGAGTGTGGGGTCCTCTGTGTAATGGACAGATTTTTACCCTGAAGCCTAATCCTGAGACTTTTCTGGGGCTCAGTCTGGACAAATCCTATAATTAGAGGCATTCTAAAGCTGTCTAGTGTCTGCGGATTAACAGATCTGTTGAGGATGGTTGCTTGATGATATGTAACCTGGGGACCATTTGCATAGGGCTTTTTGTGCCAATAGAAGATACATACTCTGCATAATCATACTCTGTATACCTTCAGAATCAGGAGTTAAAAAAAAAACAAACATTACTTTAGAAATATTTCATCGGTCTTTGTATTAGAGCTCAGATGAACCTAGGACCCAGTCTGCCACCTGTTAACCATTACCTGGTTACACAGATCTACAAAGCCCTCCATAAACTGCGCACGGCTGGCTCACTCATCGTGTGCCACTTGCTTCTCTTAGTGCTTTGCATCCTGGCCTCTTTTTCAGTTTCTAAAACATGCCATGCACCCTCTCATCTCAGAGGTTTTAAACCCACTTTTTTCTCTGCTCAATGAACTGACTTGCTCCCAGCTCCTCAACGACTCACTCTTCTTCACTCAAGGGTCATATCTTCTGAGACCTTTTCTGTGGACTCCCAGACTGTGTTAGGTCGTCCGTAGCGGGCACCAGGTAGCTCTCCTTCTGTATCACTTATTATTTACTGAAGGTTGTAATTATTCAATAACTATAAACTCCAGGAGACCAAAGTCCGAGTCTTTCTTATTCATTGCTGTTCCTGGGACACACAGAGAGAGCACTCATTGAAGATTGTTAGGTGAATAAAGTGAGTGAAAGTGAATGACTGAGCGAATGGATGCAGATATCATGGATATCTAGGCCAGATATCAGTGAATCTAGATAAAAAGTCTTTTCCATTTTGAGGAATCAGTGACACTAATTCTGTGAAGGACAAAGATATGCTTTTTTTTTTTTTATGTTAGAGCTCAGTGGCTTCAAAAGATCGAAAATCCATTCAAGCTGGTGAGGCAAAAAGAGAAGTTATTCATTTGCTATTGAGGTGCTCATAGTCCCCAAGGAGTCTGGAGGAACTGGAGAGGCCTGCGGAGCTCAGATACTCAGCTGGGGACTCGTGCTGTAGGACTCATACTCCAAGCCCCTCATCCTTGTTTAGAAGGTTCCACTGTTACTCATTCCCAAGCGAACAGCCTCAATGAGTCAGGAATCTTCGTTTCATCTTGACTTCATGATTCTCGTCCTTTGGGGAGGGCCGCCTCAATCTCCCTGCCCTCTGCCAAATTGCTTCTCTACTCCCATTCCCGTTTAAGCTCTCTTTACTGGCAATTGAATGTTTCATGGTGAAATTCCTCATAACAAAATTTCTTGGAGAAAAGGCCAATGTCAAATCTTGCTGCTCCAGGAAGTTCTCTGAGTCCCTCCAGCCCTGGCACAAGTTTACCCAGCAGTGTGCGCTCTCACTTCTATTTGGTGAGGTTACTGATTTCATGACGGAGCCCTGAGGATGCTGACAACTGTACACTATGGGAAACTCAGTCACTGAACATCTCATTTTCCATGTTAAAAAAAAAAATCAAGGCCCTAAAAGCTCTGGCAATGAGCTTAACTCTCAGGCTGTTTTGGGTCCTGGTGGTCAGGAGCCATATCCCTGGGGTCTCTATGCAGCACCATTTCAGTGATCACACTGCCCCTTCAGAGAGATCTTACTTTTGGTTCTTTGGTTGGTATCAAAATATATGAAAACTATTTTTGCTTTCCACAGATAAGAGTACAGGAAATTAAAACATCCTCAAGGCAGGTTTAACAGGACAGACCTCCAGGATAGCTTTGGATATAAAACACCCCATTCCAATGGACAGGTACACACTGCTATATCTAAAATGGATAACCAACAAGGACCTGCTGTATAGCACAGAGATCGCTACTTAATGTTATGCGGCAGTCTGGAGGGGAGGAGAGTCTGGAGGAGAATGGATACATGTGTATGTGTGGCTGAGTCCCTTCACTGTTCACCTGAAACTATCACCACATTGTTAATCAGCTATATCCCAATCAGTTCAGTTCAGTTCAGTCGCTCAGTCGTGTCCAACTCTTTGCGACCCTATGAATCGCAGCACACCAGGCCTCCCTGTCCATCACCAACTCCCGGAGTTCACTCAGAGTCGCGTCCATCGAGTCCATGATGCCATCCGGCCATCTCATCCTGGGTCGTCCCCTTCTCCTCCTGCCCCCAATCCCTCCCAGCATCAGTGTCTTTTCCAATGAGTCAACTCTTCGCATGAGGTGGCCAAAGTACTGGAGTTTCAGCTTTAGCATCATTCCTTCCAACGAAATCCCAGGGTTGATCTCCTTCAGAATGGACTGGTTGGATCTCCTTGCCGTCCAAGGGACTCTCAAGAGTCTTCTCCAACACCACAGTTCAAAAGCATCAATTCTTCGGTGCTCAGCCTTCTTCACAGTCCAACTCTCACATCCATACATGACCACTGGAAAAGCCATAGCCTTGACTAGATGGACCTTAGTCGGCAAGTAATGTCTGTGTTTTTGAATATACTATCTAGGTTGGTCATAACTTTTCTTCCAAGGAGTAAGCGTCTTTTAACTTCATGGCTGCAGTCACCATCTGCAGTGATTTTGGAGCCCCCCAAAATAAAGTCTGACACTGTTTGTACTGTTTCCCCATCTATTTCCCATGAATAGAAAATTAGAAGTTTTTATAAAAACCAAAACCATCCCATTCCACTCAGCCAGAGAATACCCTCTTTCCTGCAATCCTGAGTTACATCTTACTGTAGGTGACAGCAAGACAGCAGTGTGATCCCTCACTTTCTTTTCTTGCTTGCTGTTTAGCACATTCTTTGACTTACATGTCAACCCAGTCCTTGAAAATATTGTTACTGCAATTGAAGGCCTTTTATAGACGGAAATTCTGAAATCAGAGGACTTGACGGTAGAGCAGCCCTTGGCCTTCGGTAATGTAGGATGTGAAGATATTGCCATAGATTTTCTGGTAGTGGGTTTGCTCCTAGCTGGGAACGACAGTTCACCCTGCTGAAGCTCTGTAGTACTTTGCTGTGCTTCTCTTGGGATATTTGCTTTCTCCCTTTCTCTGCCCTACTAGCTGCTTGAGGCTGGATTCATCTTCATTTCTCCTGCAAAGTTACGCTTGGGAGACATGCCCAGTACACACCTGTTGCCTGTATTAGTTTCCTATTGCTGCTATGAAAAATTATCCCCATCTTAGTGGCTAAAACAATACATGTTTATTATCTATCAGTTCTGGAGGTCAGAAATCTAAGTGGGTCTCACTAGGCTATACTCAAGATGTAGGCAGGGCTGTGTTCCCTTTTATAGGCTCTATGAGTGGATTCACTTCTCTTAGTCCATTCAGGCTGCTATAACAAAAATACCATAAGCCAGCTGGCTAATAAATAACAGAAATTTATTGCTCACAGTTCTGGAGCCTGGAAGTCCAAGATCAGGGTGCTATCACGATCAGGTGAAGGTCCTTTTCTAGGTCGTAGATTTCTCATTGTGTCCTCATGTGGTGGAAGGGCCAAGCAAGCTCTCTGGGACCTCTTTTATAAGCACCTCATACCATTCATGAAGGTTCCACTCTCAAGACCTAAACAATCCCCAAAGACTCTACTTCCTAATACTATTACATTAATGGTTAGTTTCTCAACATACAGATTTTAGGAGGATGCAAACATTCAGATGTAGCCATTTCCTTTCCTTTCCCAGCTCCTAAAGGAAGATTGATTGATTCATGGCCCTTTCTCCATCCGCAAAGCCAGCAACATTGGGCCAAGAACTTTCCATGCTGCTATCTTTCTACCTTTCTCTTCCACTTTTAAGGATCTTCATAATTACATTGGTGTCACTAGATATTCCAGAATAATCTCCCTATATTAAAGTGAGCTGATTGGCAACCTTAATTCACCACTGACACATAGGATAACAAGTTCAGAGTTTTCTGGGATTAAAGCAGGGACACCTCAGGAGCAGGGGAGGAGAGCATTAATCATGTTGCCCAAACATGATATCTGAAATCAGTAGCCTATTAGAGCAAACGTCAAGAAGATGGCAGTCTCCTTGAGACAAATGTCTTTTTGAAAAGTTGTAATAAATTGTTCTTTTGTCTGACTCTTTGCGACCCCATGGACTATAGTCCGCCAGGCTCCTCTGTCCTCCAGGCAAGAATACTGGAGTGGGTAGCCATTCCCTTCTCCAGGGGTTCTTCCGACCCAGGGATTGAACCCGGGTCTCCTGCATTGCAGGCGGATTCTTTACTGTCTGAACCACCAGGGAAGCCCCCTTTCCATAACTGAATTGCCTTTTATATTCACCAGGGAAGGTAGTTATGCTTTGAATGTCCTATTAATTATTTTGTACATTAGGATTTATATACATTTGATTTTATTAAAGCAAGATTCACATCTTTTACATTGTTAAAACATTTGTTTTCTATTAAGTCTGTGTGAGGGTTATTATGGAAGAGTTTTCACATTAATAAAAGAACTAGAAATTTGCCATTTTTGAAGTATGTGATGCAGGCGTTTTTAGGGATGGATTTTTTAGAAGAGAAGCTAATGGCAAGTTTAATCCTATTTTCCCTCTTTTATATAAAATGAATAACTTAATAGGCTAACTATGATTCTATACTATGGTTTTTAACTGTCACTAAACCCATGCGAAGTTGACTCATTAGAAAAGACTCTGATACTGGGAGGGATTGGGGGCAGGAGGAGAAGGGGATGACAGAGGGTGAGATGGCCTGATGGCATCACCGACTCAAAGGACGTGAGTTTGAGTGAACTCCGGGAGTTGGTGATGGTCAGGGAGGCCTGGCGTGCTGCGACTCATGGGGTCGCAAAGAGTCAGACACGACTGAGCGACTGAACTGAACTGAAATGCTATTAAGTGGAAATATAGACTATGAAAATATAAATGCAAATTCATAGTTCTCTTGATATTAAGAGTTATTGTAATTTACTTACTAAGGAATTCCATGAAAATCAGAAATCACTTCATGTAAGTATTCTTTAGACAGCATAAACTTAGGGTAAAATGGACCCTAATTAGCACATTTCTTAATTATTATTCTTAATTGTGAAGTTTAGCTCTCTCTTTAGCTATTTCAGAGGCACTACTAAACTTGAGCATCACTCTTTATACCACCCTGCAAGGTCATTAGTTATCGCTGTTTCACAGATAATCAAATGAAGACTCAGAAAGGTTAAGTAAGTTGTCCAAAGTCACAGAGATGAAAAGTCATATTTGGGGAGCCCACAATTAAATCTGAGTGTACCCGATTCCAAAGTTCATACACTTTCGATCGCAATGCACCAGGAATCCTTGATGTTCACATTTTGGACCAAAACTCAGCAAAATGTTTGACTTGTGGTTGCAGATAAATTTCAGGACTGATGCCATAGTCTTCTTTATAGGAATTGCATTTCAACACAAGCACCACAAGAAAGCATCTAGATTCCTCATGCTTTAGAGTCTATTTCTTTAATTCTTGGCAGTAAGAAAGAATATAATCCTTAATCCTTGATGATTTGTAAAAGTCAGGTTTATTAATGTGCAAGAGTGTCTGACAGCAAAGACAATTATGGTTCTGAGAGAGAGAGTCTTGATCATTCAGTCGTGTCCGACTCTTTGCAACCCCATGGACTGTGTGGCCCACCAGGCTCCTCTGTTCACGGGGTTTCCTAGGCAAGAATACTGGGGTGGGTTGCCATGCCCTTCTCCAGGGGATCTTCTCGACCCAGAGAACGAACCTAGGTCTCCTGCATTGCAGGCAGATTCTTTACCATCTGAACCACCAGGGTTAGTGCATGTAAATTTTGGTATATTACATTTTTGTTGTTCAGTTCAAAATATTTCTACATTGGAATGTAAGTCTTTTTAATTCATGGATTATTTCAAAATGTATTGCTTGGTTTCCATTTAGAGATTTTCTATTCATCTTTTTAATATTGAGTCCTAGCTTTATTCCCCTGTGTACAAAGAGTATACTCTGTGATTTTGATAATTTATAATGTGTTGGAAAAAACTCCTGTGGCCAGCATATAGTCAATACTGTTAAATATATTTGAGAGGAAAAGTTGTGTATTTTGTAATTTTTAAGATTATCATTCATCATGTGTTGTCAATTAACTGCATCAATTAATTGCATCATTAAAATATTCTTTATCTTTACCTTCTTTTGTTACTTATTCTATAAGTTATTGAGTAAATATGTGGAGTAAAAAGTTAGAATTTTTGTACTAATATAGTCTGATGTTTGTTGCTTTTTAACTGGAATATTTAGTCAGTTTATATATTATAGCAATCATAATAATTATTGAAGTGTGTTTATGATCAACTCTTCAATGTTACTATTTCTTCCTATTTATCCTATCATTTTCTCTTCTCTCCCACCTTTTTTTTTTTTTTCTTCTTTTGGGAATCAAGTAATTTTTAAAGTTATTTTCCTGCTGTATTAGTTTGTTAGCTAAACATCCTTTTTGTTAATCTTTTAATGGATACTACAAGGATTACATTGTGCACCTTACCTTATTAGAGACTATTATTAATTAGGATGGGCTTCCCAGATGGCACTAGTGGTAAAGAATCCACCTGCCAATGCAATGAAATGTGGGTTCTATCCCTGGGTCAGGAAGATCCCCTGGAGGAGGGCTTGGCAACCCACTCCAGTATTCTTGCCTGGAGAATTCCATGGACAGAGGAGCCCGGCAGGCTACAGTCCATGGGGTCGCAAAGAATTTAACATGACTGAATTGACTTAGCATGTATGCACATTAATTAGAATTTTGACCAGAATATAAGAATTTTAGAAAACTTTGATTCTCATCTTCTCTTACCTTTTGTGCTAATGTTGCCCTATATTTTGAATCTATACACATGTTAACCCCTATAATACATTGGGGTTTATAAAGTTAGTATTCATTTAAATTCATATATCTGCCCTTTCTATATCTCTGTATTTCCATCTAGGATCATTTTTCTTCTGCTTAAACAATGCTTCAGAAATGTATGTAACCATATTGAAACAATACCCTCAGTTTTTGACCGAAATGTCTTATGTCACTTTCATTTAAAATTTTTTAATTAAACTTTTATTTTGAGATAAGTGTAGATTCTCATGCAGTTGTGAGCAACAATACAGGAAGAACCCATATGCTCTCTCTTCGCTTTCCACCTAAAGGTAATATCTTGCAAAGCTCTAGTAGAGTGTTACAACCAGGATATTAACATTAATACAATCAAGATACACAAAGTTTGTCTCTCCAGTTTTGAGAATGCTAGGAGTCCTGTAGCACTTGAGGGAAAACATAACAGATGATGTGGAGATTGTTGGGCTTATATCAATGTATTTTCTTTTTATCTGAGATCTTGGTACTTAAAGATTTTGCTGCCCTTTTTGCTCTTTGATGCCTTCCAGTCACTTAAAAAAAAAATCTACCCGTTATTATCTCGGTGAAGATATTAGTTTGAACACAAAAAACTCCTTTATATTGTGAAACAAAAATTACTGAAGCCTGTGAGACCCAAATATTTGCTTTGGTTAAGACTATAATAATTTGGGTGATTTTATTCGGGATATTTTCAGTATGTTACTTTGCCCATTTTCCTTGAGTCAGGTCTTCTGGATTAAGTTTTCTTGGCATATGACTCCTTTGGTGTGTGTGTTAGTCACTCAGTTGTGTCCAGCTCTTTGTGACCCCGTGGACTGTAGGCCGCCGGGCTGCTCTGTCCATGGGGATTCTCCAGGCAAGAATACTGGAGTGGGTAGCCATTCCCTTCTCCAGGTGGTCTTCCTGACCCAGGGATTGAACCTGTGTTTCCTTCATTGAAGGCAGATTCTTTACTGTCTGAACCACCAGGGAAGCCCATATTACTCCTTAGGCCAAAGCTAAATTAAGATAAGCAGAATTCTCAAGTGCAAAAAAGATCAGTTGGGCTTCCCCCATTCATAAGAAATTAAAAATAAAACAACCCCCAAGTATAAAATAGCCACAAGAAATAATCCAATGCTTTTCAAAAATATATCAAATGTAAATTATCTCCAAAATCTATGGAGCTAGGTTTCCTGGGTGTAGATACTGACTCTGCCATGTACTAGACAGGCAAGTTATTTAACTGCTCTATGCTTAAGTTTCTTTAGTTTTGAAATGTGGAAAAGAATACCTCCTACCTCATAGTTACTATAATGAATGATTTAATACACCTATAGCACTTAGAAAGATACTCCAGATATAGTGGGTGCTCAACTGATCAGTTAATGTAAAAGATTACCCAATATCAACAGCAATAGCCATAAAATACATCAGTATATAGCTTCTGTGCACTTTTAGTAAACATGATTTAATAGGGATAAATTTGATTTACTTGACAAATTTACTTAAACTCATTCATTGCTAGAAAATTTTATGATTACTCAGTATTTTTTCTTCCTTCCTTGGCCTTTTTGGGGGGTTGAAGGGAGGCTCTCCTTTGTTAGCAGAAAGAAAAAAAGAACTATTTCTTTCTCTGCATTTATTTCCCAGTAGAGGAAGTTTCCCCAGGTAGCTCAGCTGGTAAAGAATCCTCTTGCAATGCAGGAGACCTGGATTTGATCCCTGGGTTGGGGAGATCCCCTGGAGGAGGGCATGGCAACCCACTCCAGTATTCTTCCCTGGAGAATCCCCATGGACAGAGGACCCTGGCAGGCTACAGTCCATGGAGTTGCAAAGAGTCCAACATGACTGAGCACAGAGATGTCACCAACATTTATTGAGCACGCGTTGTGTTCTGGGCCCTGTGCTAACCACAGAGTTGTAGAGATGAGTAAGATTCATCTTTTTTCCTGAAAGTCTTTGTAAACTTATCAGAATCAGACAGATAAATAAGAATTGACATATACCTTGAGCCACTTACCCTGTGGCAGGGTGTCAGAATTTTAGAAAACCTTAACTTTATAATCCTCATAACCACCTTAGGATGTAGGCATTGAGTAACTTGCCCAGATGAGGTTTGAACCCAGTGCTTCTAAAAACTTCTAAAAGTGGGAAAGTCTATGGCCTTCCCACTAATGTTGAGATAGTGACAGAGCAACATTTCTACCTAGAAATAAAAGGCTAATTATAGTTGTCTACTCATGGTCTAAACCACCGGTTAATTCAAGTGTGTGAACCTAAGTTAGACTGCTTGTTTAATGGCATTTACCAGTTATTTCCGGCAAAGTGGTCAAACTAATAATAGGCAACTTTGGCATTCATATAGCAAGTGAAAGCTATGGTGCAGTGCTATTTTGGAAGGGGTATTTTTAAATTCAGTGAATCATGTTCACCTAAAAAAGTGAGTTTTTGTTTAAAAAAATGACTCATATTCTCTTCAACATGGTGGATTGTGTTGGAGAAGGCCCTCATGTGTATTTCCTATGATATTTTCAGCTACATTTGGACTAATTAGCCAGACTGGTAGCAGCCTGGGGTTTCCCAAGTGGCACTAGTGGTAAAGGACCCGCCTGCCAATGCAGGAGACAAAAGAGGCGTGGGTTTGATCCCTGGGTCAGGAAGATCCCCTGGAGGAGGGTATGGCAACCCACTGCAGTATTCTTTCCTGGAGAATCCCATGGACAGAGGAGCTGGCCAGGCTAGAGTCCATAGCATCACAAAAAGTCTGACATGACTGAAGCGACTTAGCATGCATGCACGACGATTTTAGACTTTCTGGTGGCCTAGATGATAAAGAAACTGCCTGCGATGCAGGAGACCCGGGTTCAATCCTTGGGTCAGAAAGATCCCCTGGAGAAGAAAATTCACTCCAGTATTCTCGCCTGGGGAATTCAACGGACAGAGGACCCCAGCAGGCTACAGTCCACGGGGTCGCAAAGAATCAGACATGACTAAGCGAACAACACTTTCACTGAGCTCTAAAGAGATCATTACCACAATTTCAACCCTGCAGAAGACCAGTAACTTACTTTGCTGTAAGAGGAATCTCTAATTCTAGATGATTTGCAAAGGTAAATCAATGATGGCAGGTTGGAAGCATGCTACAGAGAAAAGAATGAATCCACTTTTCATTTTGAAGGTCAGTCCACTGATAATTTTAACTTACAATGAGTACCTAAGTCAGTATACAATAAAGTATTCTAAGTCTTAAAAGTGATAGAAAATTCAAAATGAAAAAGTTTGGGTATTGGTTAAATCTTAAACTAATTTAAGGCCAGAATTTTAGGAATTTTTAGAACTGGTAACTTCTTGTTTCAGAGGACATCACCTACAGGCAAAGTGTGGTACTGCAGTCTGTCTGCATAAAGGAAGTGCTGATCAGGCAGCTGTGGATTAAAGCAGGCCGTTCAGAGCACCTGGGACCCTAAAAGTCTAGAAGGAAATGCTTTCTTTCCTCTCCTCCCACTCCCCTCATCGCTGTGATGTACATTTCTGACAGAAAACCAGAACCCTCCACTGGAACAAAGCACAAATTTGTGAATTGTGACTGCAGCCTAAATCTGCCATTGGTGCAACTTCCTGAGGCATTGAGATAGACCTTGGAATCAATGAGCCAATGGTGCTGGTGCTAATAGGTAAATTTCCCGCTATCACTATCTGAAATGCAAGGGGGAGCTTTCCTTGCAGCATTACACTTTAATGTTACTTTTGCAGTGCTATAGCTAATAATAGCATTAGGAAGCTATCTTTTCAAATAAAAATGTATCTTTTCTCCCAGTTGGAGCTGGGACAGAAGTAAAGGAAGAGGGAGATGGGTAGGAGGATTCTATGGTCAGACAATTTGAACATTAGTCTTATTGTTCTAGAAGCAATTCCTGACTCGAACCAAAGAAATTTCATTCTTTTGCAGTGACATAAATGTAATCTGCTCAGTTGGCTTAACTTCCACTTGTATTTTGTAGCACCCTAGACTTTTTTTTTCCTGTTTAAAGAAGCCAGGCTAGACATCCCAATAAATATAGCATGGGAAGATCCTTCAGGTTTTGAGAGCAATCTTTTCTCCTTGCCTTTTAATCTCTTTCCTCTTCGAATGTGTATACGTTTTCTGAATGTATTTTTCAGAAGAACTTCCTCTGGATTTCATTTCATTTTATTGAATGGACTTCCTGTTAATTAAAAGGGAGAAGGAACTGGGAAATAGCCCTTGTGTGTGGTATTAGAAGTAAATGAGGCTGGTCCTAAGGGAAATGAAGCTAAAGTTAGGAAACAGGCAGGGCTGTCCTTTTCTTCTGCTACCCTAGACTTTCACTGAGGTTTGTGTTTGAGGACAGTTACCCATTTTTTTCCATGCTGAGTCCCGAGGGGACGTGGACAAGAGTGTTTTGAAGGGGAGAATTTGGCAACTGTATGGTGACCCCTAAAGTAAAAGTCCAAAAAAGTTTTCAGTGTCAAGTATTTTAAAGCAGCACTGCGCTGAAGCTCTTTCAGTCATTCATTCCTGCACAGACAGTTCACAATATACGGATCCCGAATACATCCCACCTGATTCCCCATCCTAGTTGATGTGAGGCTCAGCAGACTTGGATCTGACTCGGGGGCACCACACCCCATGTTTCTTCTCTGTCTTGCCATGACTAGCATGGTCTCAGCACAAGGATGTGGATTCTTAGATCATTTTAAAAATATCTTTTCTTCCAGCTCCCTTTTGAGCTTCAGTTTTTATTCCATTTACTGACAAACAGATTTAATTAGCTTGGAATACTACTCCCAGAATTTCTCAGTTCTTTCCTTCTGTTCTACAGAGAGAGAGAGAGCCACGAGCTTCATGCTGGTAACAGTGGGACTAGTGGGACTCGAGAGGGGCATGCCTTTTCCTGCCGGGAACCGTAAGGAACAGACCCCCACAGCCCTGAAGAGGAAAGTTGTAGGCACTTTGCAGTCACCACTTCAAGGGCTGAGGTTGTCGGGGAGCTGTCCGTGATGGGTGGTGGGGTGTGCACACAGACACACTCACACACACATACACACCACAGTGACAGATGACCTATTGAAATAATTTCAGAGCTGTTCCGTGGTTGCTACGACAACCAATGCTCTCTTGGCTTTCATCTGGCCATGTGACAGGGACTTTGACGTCAGCTAGAGGCAGAGCCTGTGGCTGAGTCCACACAGTCAAAGGCCTGTGAGAGGCTGGGTGGGTGCTGGCCGCCGCCGCTGCTCTCCACGCTGCTGCTTCTGCGTCCCAGGGGCTGCGGAGCATGGACTGTTAAATCTTGCACTTCTGCTGTGTGAGGTAATCAGTTTGCTTTATATACAATAGTAAGACGTGTTTATAAATCACAGTGGCTTTCCCCTCTCTCTCACCTCTTACAAGTTTGTCTTCATGAGCAATTATCGTTGTACCCAGAGAAAAAAATGTGAAGCAGCTTCTAGTTGTTCATTTGGGGCGGAATCTCTGGCATTTGGTTAAATTTGGATTCATGTTCTGGGAAGTAGGTTAAAATATAATCGCCTCCCTTGTTCGGTACTTGCTAACGTGACATAGTTTAGGGATACAGACTTGGCAGCTTGAGCCAGATATTCCCCGGTGAATTCCAGGAATCTCCCCTTCAATATTGTTTCGGGTTGAAAGACGCCAGCACAGCTTGGCAATATGTGGCTAAGTTTGCCTTTTTATATATATATGTGTGTGTGTATATTTGCTACCGTATTCTGAATCAGCCTAGAATAGTTCAGAATTTGGTCTCGGTCTTGTTTGTAGCATTCATAAGGAGCAACAATAGGCACAGTGGTAAAGAACGTTATAGTTTGAAACAAAAGTTGAGGGTTTTCTAGTAAATCAAATATTCTGAAAATACCAGGGAAAACTGTCAACAGCTTCCTGTTTAGAGAAAAATACTCTGGACTGTGCCAAGGAAGCTGGGGTGGAACCCCTGACATGTGCACATGCAGTTGCTTTTTGGTTGTTTGAGCAAACGTGCACATTTGCAGTATCTTCCTCTGAAAATTCAGCTGTGAAAAGGAAAGCATTGGATGGTCTTCACTAAGGCATCATGTAAGCTAATTTTGTGTTTCAAAATTGAAATAATTACCTAGAGAAGAAAGCAATAGCCCTAAAACTAAATTATCCAGGTAGATCTACTTTAATTCAAACACAGATAAAAATAGTCACCAAAAATTGTTCTAATGCTTGAATGAGTAATTTGATAACTGTGATTAATAAGGCTTTTTATCTCTATTCCTATAACAATATGTACTGCAAATTGGAGGAGGGGGGATTTGCATTGCTGTAGTTCATTTCTTTCCCAGGTTGAATAATTTTGAATTTTCTATCATTGCATACAAGTTGGATGATGTTTATAGCTTGTAATTCAAATAAAACCTCTGGTATTGAAGTTAATTGAAGCCTAGATTTATAACCAGCTAGCTAAATCTTAGATGTAACTGGAAAAAAAAGAAAATTTTAGAGCAGCACAGTTAATATGCCTACTGATGAATAGAAAATAATGATTTGACCATTTAAATCAAGAATACATATTTTATAGTATGTAAGCTATATATCAATTTAATGCAAGAATAATATTGTTCTTTTCTGTATTCTTTATTAGTTTCTGAATTCTGATCACCTTTATTTAACTCTTAGAGATGAATACTTTAAACAGTATGTAGCTTCAAAAATAAGTTGTGAGTGCACAAATAATTTCTCAATACATTTCAATGAGTGAATATTCATTTGACTTGCTGGCATTCGATATGTCTATTTTTGGCCAGAGTCTCCATGGAGGATTTTCCAAAAAATCTAATGTGCTTACACTCCAGGCACAACTACTGAGGCATTATCTCATTGTTTAATTTCTCTCATAATAACTCAGAGGTCATATTCTTAACACTCCTAGAAATACATTCATTGATTTGCAATACTTCCAGTAAGTATGAATAGGACCAATAGCCAGCAACACTGTCATTTAAAAGCAGTATCTTTGATGGGGTACTTTGATGTTTGCTTCTTTTACTCAATATTAGGAATTATCATTCTAGTTTTTCCAGGAAGCAATGATTTTCTTGATGCTCTCTATATGCTTTAGAGTTACAAGATAATTGTACTCAATGCCGTAATGAAACAGATTGGATTTCAGCAACACAAAATAAGTAAACAATTCAACGTTGATTGGCAAAATGTCAGTGACAAAGTTTATCATTAGAAGAAAGCAGCCTTTCTAATAATAGCGGAGATACTTCAGAATCTACAGGTCTTTTCTTATGGCAAAATAAGAGGGGAGGAGGGAAGGACTCTCATCAGAATCATCTATTTACAGCATTGAGACTGTGTTGATTTCAAGGTTAAGTTTGCTTCATCTTCAAAAGATACTGGCAAGGAATGATTTACTTTAGAAACCTGGATGTTGCCTGTCAACTACTTTCAGTTTCAGGGACTGTAACCTTTTGGATGTCGTAGACGTTTTGTCAGGCTGACGAAGCCTATAGTTTCTTTTTAGAGTGATGTTTTTAAATGCATAATAAAGTCTGCAGGATTACAAAGGAAACTACTTTTATTGAAATACATTCACCAGATTTTTAAAAATTGTGAAATGTGTGTTGTTAATAATTCATTATTAAATAAAACAAATTAGCAGGAGTTATAATAACTACTCTAATTGTGAAGTAGTAATGAGTGTAGAAGGTATTTTGAGATGGCTACAGTGACTGTAATAGGATGTGAGAATATTTGTGACTTCTCTTGGCAACAAAATCACAGGAATGGTGGTAGGTGGTTTGTGGCCTACATTTTAATTGAAAGATACTAAATTTCAGTTTGAGGTTAGTGAAACTAAAGATATAGTATTTTTCCCATCCAAGTTCCTGGATCCTATGAAGTCTATCCACCTCTGAGTTAAATGATATGTAAGCTGGTGATGCTGAAAGGTCTTGGAACCGCACTGGATAAAACCCACACCGCTGTTTCATATCAGTTCCACCACATCTGATTTTATTCTCTGAGTGTGTGAATTTCACAGTATTCTCTAATTTCCCTGTGAAAGGGATGGTATCCACAGAATTACCAAACTGTAAATTTCTTTTGTTTTCCTCCTTAATCCTTAAGTAGTCTTGTATACTTGGACTGACCTCCTGCTTGGTTAAATAGGGGTTAAGAGGGAAAACTTACAGTTTATACAAGTTAAAGCCGTGGACCGAAGAAGTAAGACTATAGCTGTTTACAAAGGGACTTTTATCCAGTCAAAGAAAACAGTGATAGTACTCAGATGAAGAATGCAGAATGTTATATGAAATTGATCGTAGCTGCAGGAATATTCTAGAAGATACTCTGTGTGCTCATTGAAATGAGCATTAGAGAACTTATGTCACTTTTCAGTTTGATATAAAGCACACACATGTGTAAATTGATCAGTTGTAATGTAAATCTCAGTTACTCTGGATAGAGCCTGCAGGTTCACCTATCAGAGGTTCTTAGAACAGGACACATTCAAAATGAAATAGGGAATGCTGGCTGATACTTCCCAAGTAATCTGAATGCAAAATCTTATTTGATTTATTGGATATTCAAGAACAATATAGGAGATGTTAATATTATTGTTTAGAGTGACTTATATAAGAATTGCCTCATTTCCCATGTCACTCTTAATTTGCAGAAGATACTGCCTAATTTTCCTCCCCAACTAACTAGGTGCCTTTGCAGTTAGCTGGCTGATGTCATGTATTATTGTGTTTCCAGCCCTGTGTTTAGTCCCAGCCATCCTTTCTGTTACATCAGCACCATCACCCTAGCCTAAGAAAATTGGAGCTACGACATTATGTACAAGCTGGTGTTTAAACTCAGTCCAAATCCCTAACATTTGAAATGGATGCTTAGCAATGTTTCTTCATGTACTCTCAGGGGAATTACAAAAGAGGATTTTATCAAACATTCCTTATTCTTTGGACTAGGAAAGAACACCTGCTTTGGGGACTTTGAGTCTCTGTGGCAATTTGATAAAAAACTTGGAAAAAAGTTGAAAATCTCTGACTCCAGGCTGTATTGTTTGCTTCTTTCATGGCTGGTGTTTGAAATTTCAAATTTACAAAGGAATGTGCCATTATTTTTCATGAAATCAACCCTTATTTTAATGGTGCCCTGTGATGGAAATCCAACCAGAAATAGCATTCCAAAATATAGTATTTTTTATTGTTTCCAGAAGTGATGCCATGGAAGTTAATGCTCATTAACACATTGATAAAAAAAATTATATGATAAATATTTAAATTCACTGGAGCCACATACTGTAAACCAAAAGCAGTCTGTGCTTATTATTTTTGTAGTGAGCTTTAGGGATTTGGGGGACATATTTCTATAAATGCCTTTAATTAGAGACATAGCATCCCTTTAAAATTTA
The DNA here is from genome assembly GCF_014754425.2 of Oryx dammah. Taxonomy (NCBI): domain Eukaryota; kingdom Metazoa; phylum Chordata; class Mammalia; order Artiodactyla; family Bovidae; genus Oryx; species Oryx dammah. The sequence goes on from NW_024070203.1 coordinate 74,321,081, forward strand.
GTTGGCACTAATGGAAAACATAGTATACTTACATTAAAGTTCAATATTTGATTTTCAAGAAGAGAAATCTGTAGTCTGCAAGATATCCCAGCTGCTGCCTGTCCTAATGGGAGAATGGTCCATATTTTCTGAATTCTGTCCCAGTGAGGGCATGCTCAGTCACCCAGTCGTGTCGAATTCCTTGTGACCCCATAGACTGAGGCCCACCAGGCTCCTCTGTCCATGGAATTTCCCAGGCAAGAATACTGACGTGGGTTGTCATTTCCTTCTCCAGAACCCAATGAGTGTAGGAAAACCAGACTGCATATTGCTTTTATGCAAAGATGAATTCTTTGAAGGTTTGTTCTAGAATTTTTTTACTTTGATGAATTTAAACCCCATCCATTAGAGGTAAATGCTGAGAAGAGTGTTGTATTCTTTGGCTTGCTGCTCTGCTGACTCCCACAGACTTTCATCTGATTCATACAACTAAAACCACGATGAATTTTGTGACGACCATATTTACGACATCCTTGGAGATAAATTAAAAAATAGCATCCCACAGTGGTTATCCGATCCTATGCCTTCCCACGTTTTACCATGGATCAGGTTCAGCATGAGGGGGCATCACTCAGTCAGCAAGCATTTTAGTAAGTGGCTGCTGAACCCACAGTTCATAGCAGGCGTTTTGGGCTTCTCCCTCATTGGCCTTTGAGTAATAGCTGCCAATGGCATAAAGAGCCCAAGGTACTTTATGAACTTCTGACTATTGTTTGCTTGAGCTTTTATTCAAACCTGTGGTCTTTCATGCATTCAGTAAGTTTTGAGCATCTACTGTGTGCCAGGCGTTAGACTAGACACTGTGAATAGTGTGGTGAACAAGAGAGACAAGGTCTCCACCATCATGGAACTTACAGTCTAATTATACAGGGGACCTGCTCAGAGACCTAAGTGTCGACCGCAAACAAGGTTTCCCCTTCACAGCCATGCTGGCCAGTGTAGTCAAAAAGAGAATCTTCTCTGTAAGGTTAAAAAAAAAAAAAAATCAAAAGAAAAGAGGCAAGCAAACAACCTAGGAACCACTGGATTTTACACCAGAGTCAAACCTTAGAAGAAGCATTCCTCAGTTGGTGATCACCAAGCCTAATTTGCAGGCACTTGTTCATATCAGTGTCAAGGGTTCCACATCAGTACCCCCAGCCCTATTCCCAAAGGCTACTTGTCCTCCTAGTTGAGAAGATATGAGACTGGTAGGGACTGACCTAGAGAATAATTCTCCTTTAGGCACGTACCCTGCCTTATGCAAACAGCAAGAGCCATTTCATCTTATAAAAGGAAATCCTTAAGTTAGTTGTGCTCGAGTGTATCAATCCTGTCTTCCCTGTACTAACCCAGTCAAGATAGGTTCACTGCTCCAACAAATGGCCCCAAATCCCAATGGCATAATGCAGGATTGTTCCTTTTTCAGTCACCCATGAATTAGATTTGGGAGAAAGGCTCCACTCCACACAGTAATCCAGGGATTCAGGCTCCTTCCATCTAGTTAAACTGATCTAGAGGTAAATCCTATCTCTACCACTTATAGGAGTCACTTTGGGCAAATTACCAAGGTCACAGTTTCTTACCTGGCTAATATAATAGTAATTAGTACCTACCTTATGTGGCTTCCCTGGTGGCTCAGTAAAGAATCTGCCTGCAATGCAGGAGACGCAGGTTTGATCCCTGGGTTAGGAAGATCCCCTGGAGAAGAAAATGGCAACCCACTCCAGTATTCTTGCCTGGAAAAGCCTATGGACAGAGGAGCATGGCGGGATACAGCCAATGGGGTCTCAAGAGTCAGACACGACCTAGCGACTAAAGTACCACCTACCTCATAGATTCTGAAGTCAACTTATTTGTCATGGTAACTGACAAGTGTTAGGTAACAATAATGTGAACTGTATGATTCATTTTCTATCGCTGCCACCATCAGTGTACCCCCAGGAACCAGGAAGTACCAGTGCCAAATCTGGAGAAGGTGTATCCCGATGTCATGGTAACAGCTGACACTTACAGAGGTAGACAGTCTTCTAAGCTCTGGCACCTAGAAAAAAAAAGCACAACATGAGAGTTTTGAGTTAGGTTTTATCTGGGGCAAAATGAGGACTGCAGCCCAAGAGACAGCACCTCAGATAGCTCTCAAGAGGTTGGGGCGTGGGGTGGGTAGGTCAACATATATGTGATTTTGGTGAAGGGAGAGTACATGCAATCAACCATGTTTTTCCATAAGGTTTCTGTTAGTCTCATGAAGCTTTTTGCTAGTCATAAGTCACCAAGAGAGATTTTAGTGCTTTGCTAGATATGAGGAGATTCAAGAATTGGGCTCATAAAATCAGCTCCTGAAAATATCTAACTATCCAAAGACCTGTTCTGTCATTTTTCCCCAAAAAGAAAATAGTGCTTCCCTGAGGCACCACCCTGAACTCCTGTTGGGGGTGTTGAAGGTCAGCAACTGCAGCAGCACGTGATTTAATGCTTGTAGAGGTAGATGGAAAGTGCCAATTTGTAGTTGACAGCTCTTTTCAAAATAACTATTTTTTCCCTTCACAACATCCTGGTTTTATAAATGAGGAAAACTGAGGAAAGGAGAGCTTGAGCCAGTTGCCCAGCATAACACACAGTATATAGCAGAGCTTGAGGTATTTGGCTCTAGAGTCACTACGCTGTATTACCTTTTAAGCTGAAATATGTTGTATTTTGGGGCTTCTCTGGTGGCTCTGGTGGTAAAGAATCTGTCTGCAATGCAGGAGACCCATGTTCAATCCCTGGGTTGGGAAGATCCCCTGGAAGCAGTCATGGCAACACACTCCAGTGTTCTTGCCTGGAGAATCCCCACGGACAGAGGAGCCCCAACGGGCTGTAGTCCCTAGGGTCTCAAAGAGTTAAACAAGACTGAAGCAACTGAGCATGCATGCAAGCATATAGTATTTTTCCCTAGAAGTAATGTTACATGTTGTGGCAGATTATACTCTCCAAAAATGGCCCTGTAGGTATATCTACCCTATCCATCCCCCATGCTTTTCTGGAGTATTGCTAATCTTCCCCAAGAGGTAGAGTGTATTGCCTTCCTCTTGAACCCACACAGGCTTTGTGATTGGTCCAACTGATAGAACACAATGGAAACAATGCCAGGTGACCTCCAAGGCTGGATTTTAAAAAGCATTCAGTTTATTTTTTTTCTCAGCTATTCTTTGGAAACCAGCCACCATGTTGGCTGGTTCTTCCTCAAGCCCACACCATATAGAGGACCACATGTAGGTTTCAGCTAACACCTCTAGCTAAGATCTCAGCCAGACAACATGCATCAGCAACCAGATGTGTGAGTGGGCAGGCCTCCAGAGGATTCCAGGCCCCAGCCCCAGGTCCCCCTTGCCCTTCCTGATGCCAAGTGAACTGGAGAGAAACTGTCCAGTTCTCTGGACAGTTCTCTGCTGAGCTGTGTTGCATGTTTAGTCGCTCAGTTATATCTGACTCTTTTGAGACCCCATGGACTGTAGACCACCAACCTCTTCTGTCCATGTAATTTTTCAGGCAAGAATAGCAGAGTGGGTTGCCATTTCCTACTCCAGGAGATCTTCCTGATCCAGGGATTGAACCTGTGTCTCCTGTGTCTTCTGCACTGGTAGACAGATTCTTTATACTGTGATCCCTGCGGAATCCTGCCCTAAATGACAAATTCATGTGCAAAATAAAAATGCTGTTGCTTTAAGTCCATATATTTTAGAATTATTTCTTAGGCAACCAGAGTAACTGAAATGTATGGGGTAATTAGAAATTACTGAAATACCTGTACCTATGTGGACTTCGGGTACGTATAGATTAAATAGGTTTGGGGGATTTGGCATAAGTGTCTAACCTAATTAAAATAATTTATGGAGAAAAATATATTTCAGTTCAGTTCAGTTCAGTTCATTTCAATCACTCAGTAGTGTTCAACTCATTGCAACCCCATGGACTGCAGCACGCTAGGCTTCCCTGTCCATCACCAACTCCCAGGGCTTACTCAAACACATGTCAGTGATGCCATCCAACCATTTCATCCTCTGTCGTCCCCTTCTCCTCCCACCTTCAATCTTTCCCAATATCAGGTCTTTTCAAATGGGTCAGTTCTTCGTATCAAGTAGCCAAAGTATTGGAGTTTCAGCTTCAGCCTCAGTCCTTCCAATGAATATTCAGGACTGATTTCCTTTAGGATGGACTAGTTGGACCTCCTTGCAGTCCAAGGGACTCTCAAGAGTCTTCTCCAGCACCTCAGTTCAAAAGCATCAATTCTTCGGCGCTCAGCTTTCTTTATAGTCCAACTCTCACATCCATATATGACTACTGGAAAAACCATAGCTTTGACTAGACAGATCTTTGTTGGCCAGTTAAATTACAAATGGGCTTTAGGTACATATCCTGTTCATAAATTTGGCAGAGTGACCCTACATAGTAAGGCTACTGCTGATTCTAGGAGGAGATGTGGGCTCCATCTAGAGATAGTCTGTATGCGTTAGTGGAATCTCCCTCGTTGCCTCCTGCTGGCTGGGCCCATCTCTACAGGAGAGTCTCGTGTGGACAGCAGGACTTGTGCCATTTTTCCCAGGTCACTGCTTAGTCTATCTGCTTCTGTCTCTTTCTCATGCCTACCCTGTCTAATCCGCTGCCTACTTTTCTATTGTTAGATCCTGCTATCTCCTTGACTCTCTTTTTTGGCCTGTTTCCAATGCTTCTAAACCTATTTTTTCTGCTCTAATGATTTATAGTAAAGCTAGGAAATTTCTCTTGGCCAGGTAAGATTTAGCTCATTCAGCCGTCTTTTCTTCTCTTGACAAAGCTGCCAGAATGGCAGCCCTCCCATTGGTGTGCAGCTCCACATGTTGGTCAAACCCAGTACTTGAAATCGTCAGAAATGTAGTCCTTAGGTCCTGACACAAAGAAGCAATCTCTGTCTCTACTACCACAGAGAAATCAATACCTCTGACTTTCTTCATGCTTACTTAAACGTCACCTATCCTGAGGGTTTTCCCTCTAGAAGATGAAGACAGAGTCGTGAACTAAATAGACATTTCTCCAAAGAAGACATACAGATGAAGCCTCTTCATAACACAGTGGCCAGACGGGGCTGACTTGCACTTGAAGTCAGATGATATCACTTCTCCCCTCAAATTTTCACCTTGATGTATTCATTCAATATATATTCACTCCATATAGTGGCACCTAAGTATAAAGATTTCTTTTGTGTGCGGGGACTGGTAAGGTTCCTCCAGTTGTCTCTCATTTGCTCACCACTAACACCAGGCAGATGTGGTCCAGTCACCTAGACCTTTCAATGACCAGCACACGTCCCACCTCACCCAGGATGTCCCAGCTAAGTAGGGTAACACAGGAGCAGCTAGTCTTTGAAAGGGCTACAGTCCAGCTGGGGAGGCTGGACAGCATCGGCAGCTGAGATCTAGAACCATATCTTCCGTGTTGGGTACCAGTTCTCATAGTGCCTAGTGTAGAGCTGGACACATAATAACCACGCATAAAATCTCTGGTAGGTGATTAGTGAATAGATTAAGTATAGGTATATGGCATTGAGATGACTTCGGAGGGGAAGTGAACCTTGAGTTGGGCTTCAAAGGATATATAATATTTAGCATGACCCAGGAGTGAAAGGATTGCCCTTGAATGAGAAACATCATAAATACTTTCCTAGTAACAGAAATATACACTCACTTATGTGAGATCAAGAAGATAGCTGGGGAAAAGGAAAAACATACAACCCATAAGGTAGGTCTGTGAAGGACCTAGATTTTATCAATTTAAAACAAACTGGATTTGATCTGACAACAAGAAGCTAGTGAAATTTTGGGAGCAGGTAAGTGATGTGTGTGTCAAATGATGTTATAATAGTTTAATAACCCTGTTTTCCCTTTGCTTTAGACAACTTATTTTAATTATGAATATATGTTAAGTGTTTCCTTTTCCTCCATTTTTCTCATAGAAAATTTCTAACTTTTTAAATGAAAAAAAAAAACAAGTGAGGGGTTTTGTTGGTGGTCCAGTGGCTAAGACTCTTGCTCCTAATGCAGGGGGCCAGGGTTCAATCCCTAGTCAGGGAATTAGATGCCACATGCCACAACTAAGACCTAACTCTAACCCAATGTGGTCAAATAAATTAAAACAAATATTTTTTTTAAATGTGAATTCCGTTTTGCCCTCAATACTGTGTAGATGGCTCTTTTAACTTTAGTTGGGTGATACCTGTTGGGGGAGCTGTGTTAACTTCATATTTTAAAATAGATATAATCTTCTATTTAACAAAGTCACATCCGAATAAAACCCAAACCAACTGAAAATTCAAACCTTCATAACATTTTCTGTAGAAGAAGAGATCTCATTGAAATCATGTTGAATCATATCTAGATTTAAGAAATAGGGACTTTTTATTGTGATAAAATATACATCAGTTCAGTTCAGTTCAGTTCAGTTGCTCAGTCGTGTCCGACTCTGCGACCCCATGAATCCTAGCACGCCAGGCCTCCCTGTCCATCACCAACTCCCGGAGTTCACTCAGAGTCTCGTCCATCAAGTCAGTGATGCCATCCAGCCATCTCATCCTCTGTCGTCCCCTTCTCCTCCTGCCCCCAATCCCTCCCAGCATCAAAGTCTTCTCCAGTGAGTCAACTCTTCACATGAGGTGGCCAAAGTACTGGAGTTTCAGCTTTAGCATCATTCCTTCCAAAGAAATCCCTGGGTTGATCTCCTTTAGAATGGACTGGTTGGATCTCCTTGCAGTCCAAGGGACTCTCAAGAGTCTTCTCCAACACCACAGTTCAAAAGCATTAATTCTTCGGCACTCAGCTTTCTTCACAGTCCAACTCTCACATCCATACGTGACTACTGGAAAAACCATAGCCTTGACTAATGTAAAATTAATCATATTAGCCATATTAAGTGTACCATTCAGTGGCATTAAGTGCATTCTTGCAACCATTACTAGCATATGTCTCCAGAACTCTTTCCATCTTCCCAAACTGAAACTCTGTGTCCATTAAACACTAACTTCCCATTCTTACCCACCACTCTCGCCCCCATCTCAGTCCCTGGCAACTATCACTGTACTTTCTCTTAATGTACATTTTAAGGAAGTTTAAAACAAACCTACAGTTCCTCTTTCTCTTGCCTGAAGTCTTCAATTAATAAAGTCCTTGTTCAAAGTCCCCAAATAGGTGCTTTCCTGGTAGCTCAGTGGCAAAGAATTCACCTGCCAATGCAGGAGACACAGGTTCGATCCCTGATCCAGGAAGATCCCACGTGCTGCAGAACAGCTAAGCCCGTGCACCACGACTACTGGGCCTGTGCTCCAGTCCTGCAGCTGCAACCACTGAAACCGTCGTGCTCTAGGGCCCGTGCTCCACAACAGGAGGGGCCACTGCAGGGAGAGGCCCGAGCGCTGCAGCTAGAGAGAAGCCTGCACTCTTCACAACTAGAGAAGGGCCCCTGCAGCAACAGAGACCCAGCACGGCCAGAAATAAATACATAAAATTATATTTTAAAAAGTCCCTCCAAAATTGGAAATTTCTTAGGTTCATACAAGTGGGCAAAGTTTACGCAGAGTTCCATGATGTAGAGATTTCAGACGTCAAACAGAGACGATGCGTTGAAACGTGTTCAACTCACTTAAACCATAGTCAGTACAATTTTTGTATTATCACTCAGCTTTGCCATCTGCCTTGTCAAAAAGAAAGCCGTGGAACCTGAGATTTTCTGGTTCCAAGTGAATCCTATGGACAGAGGAGCCTGGTGGGCTGCTGTCCATGGGGTCGCACAGAGTCAGACTGAAGCGACTTAGCATGCATGCATGCATGCATTGGAGAAGGATATGGCAACCCCCTCCAGTGTTCTTGCCTGGAGAATCCCAGGGACAGAGGAGCCTGGTGGGCTGCCGTCTATGGGGTCGTACATTCGGACACGACTGACGCGACTTAGCAGCAGCAGCAGCAGCAGCAAGATACTCAAATAGTCCTGTATTAGTGTTCTGTTCTAAGAAACTTAAGTATAGAATCAGTACATGTTTATGAGAGAACATTCAGAAAAATAAAGAATACAAAGAAAATAAAACTTACTTTTAATATTTACTGCCTAAATACTCACTATTACTATTTTAAAGTTAAAAAGCAGTATATCTCATTTTACTTTATATTTCATCTTACTTTGCTTCAACAGAAGAAACAAACTCTGAAATGAACTCAAGCATGTGAACTTCAGGTAACTGTTTACTTAAAACAGGAATTAATGATTTTTAACTAAATTGAATTGCCAGTTAAAAATTGAAATTCAATCAAGCAATAAGAGATTGAGGAATCAGTGTTTGTTCAAAACTAATTATTTCTTAATGGGTATAGATTTCGGCTTCCCTGGTGGCTCAGTTGGTCAGTAATCCACCTGCAGTGCGTAAGACCGGGGTTCAGTCCCTGGGTTGGGAAGATCCCCTGGAGGAGGGCATGGCAACCCACTGCAGTAGTTTTGCCTGGAGAATCCTCATGGACAGAAGAGCCTGGTGGGTTGTGGTCCATGGGGGTCACAAAGAGTCAGAGTAGACCGAGAGACTAAGTACAGCACAGCAGCTTAGGTTTATATTTTCAGTTAGCAAAGCTTACTTAACTATCTTATAAAGATCAGAAAAGATCAGGAATAATCAAGCAAAAATGCCTTTGGGGAAAATAAAAGGTTTTTAACCAGAAGTCACCTTCTCCTGGGTCGGGGGGAAGGAGATAAAAGGGATAATATGTAAGGAAAACAGTCCATAAAGTCAAAACCACTTTCAAATGGAAAAATAAAGTCATACAATAGAGAAACAGGTATTTTACCCAGTGGCCTAGAACTCACAGAGAATTTAGAGGAATTCACTGTATTTATTGACTGTCTCCCTTGACCATAAAAGTTTGACTTTATTTGCTTCAGACATCAATGGTTTTATATTCCATTAATTGTCTAAATACAAACTGTATTTTAGTTTGCTTCGTATTTAGACCGTAATTCTTTTATGTATGTTTATCTTTCTAGAGTTTCTGACTATCTTTTTCTCCTCTGGAGAAACTTGAATCTTCAGTACTTATGTGACACCTCATGATTTGCTTCTTGATTCTTAAGCTTCCAGTTTGGTCATGATAACCTTTTGCTCTATTGAAGATGTTCTTCGCCAGGCACTCTGTTCTATTATTCCAGTTTGGATTAAGTATAGGCAGTCCCACTAGGGTTTCTTTTCATCGGAACTGGATTATTTCCATTGTTTCAAGGTTTCCCTATTTCTTGGATTCATTTTCAATTTTGCTGGAGTAAATCTTTTAATTATTTTTTTCAAAATGGCAGAAGAGTTAAATCTTTGAGGCTCTTCATTTTGTCTTCATAGTTGAAAACTAGAGGTAGGATAGCTAAACTTCCAAGGTTAGTCTGCTATCTTAAAGTGAGACTGTATGCCCATTCGGAGTAGTTGTCCCAGCGTATTAGTGCTTGATCAGCTTGAGGCTATGGCACACATCTTACTCAGCACAAGGCCATTTCTTTTTGTTTTATGGCTCTGGACAGCACTCCCAACACTGGTTGACCATATGATCAACATTGATCATTTTTACAAAGAAGTTGATAAGGTCACAAGAGTCAAACATGGCTGAACGACTAAACTGCCACCAAAAAGTAAAAGAATGGATTACATTAGCCAATTCCATCATGAGACCCATATCTGCCTCCAGCAGGTACTGCCTCATCCTTCAGGACACCGCTCAGGCCCCCCTTCTCTAAGAAGCCTTCTTAAGTTCCCCAGTACTCCTACATCATACAAACCCCGATTGTACCACTAACCACATGTGTGCCTGCTAAGTCACTTTAGTCGTGTCCGACTCTTTGTGACCCCATGGACTGTAGCCCTCCAGGCTCCTCTGTCCATGGAATTCTCCAGGCAAGAATACTGAGTGGGTAGCCATTCTCTTCTCCAAGAGGATCTTCCCAACCCAGGGATCAAACCTGAGACTCCTGCATAGCAGGAGGATTCTTTACTGTCTAAGCCACCAGGAAGTCTAAAAGAGTTGTGCATGTGTGCTAAATCACTTCAGTTGTGTCCAGCTCTTTGTGATCTTATGGACTGTAGCCAGCAAGGCTCTTCTGTCCATGAGCTTCTCTAGGCAAGAATACTGGAGTGGGTTGCCACGCTCTCCTCCAGGGGATCTTCCCAACCAGGGGATCGAACATGCATCTCTTATGTCTCCCGCATTGGCAGGCATGTTCTTTACCACTGGTGCCACCTGGGAAATCCAACACTAGCCACACCTCTCTACAATTTCCTGTTTGTCTCTTCTGCTAAACTCTAAGCTCCCTGAAGGTAACTGAGGTGACATTTCAGGTCTGCATTCTCACTGTACTCCACAGGGGCTGGCACACATTAAGTATCTGATACAGATCAAATGACCAGGTGACTGAGTGCATAAACAAGGGGATGAGCAAGCTTGATGTTGACCTTGGAAACAGGTGTGTCATCTTTCCTTGCTGAAAATGAGGCCACTGACCTGCTCATTTGGCAGGAGAAGCTCTGGAAGGTTGTTTCAGGCAGGAAGAGCAGTATGGGGGGAAAGCTTGAAGGCAAGCTGGGACATGGCTTTTGGGGGGAATGATGGAGGTTGTTCCCAGAGGGCTGTAGATATTAGGGTCATCCACATTCAATCTCTAATCTCTCCCTTGTCCTTTTGTTCTGATTACAGTCTGATCCCAGGGTTCTTCAACTTTTGCCTGTTCAGTGAGTACAGGTCTCATGAGAACAGTTGTGTTTTAGCAGAAACACTGGTGCCTCAGTTCCTTAGGTGTCAATAAAGGTGCTTCACAATCATGATTTAGAAACTGCACCAATGAGGTCTTCCCACATTCACACTAAAGGATCTGCTTATATTTGTATTAAGTATCATGAATTGTATGGAGCCTTCATTTCACCGGAACAAATGAAACCCCAGGTGACTTATAATGAAGCTTTGCCATCATCCTCAGACTCTTGAAGCCTGCTGGAAACTGGTGCAGCACAGAACTGAAGTTACAGATCTCTGTCGCTTCCGTGATTTCCTGGCAGAACTTCCTTTAATGCCTCTGACTCCAGTCGCCACCTAAAAGTCCTCCCCAGAGGTCTGAGGGCCTCACCTCCTATGTCTGGTACTTAATTAAAAACTACTAGTTGTCAGAAGCAAGTAGGCTCTCAATTCCTGCTTAGTTAACGTGAGCCTTTCAGTTTGGAGATGTGTTATTCTACCCACATAGCAGGTGTTCCTTAAATATTTGTCAACGGGGAGAAAGAATGAATGAAACATTCAGGAGAGATGGGGTTTGCCTCTTATGAAATTAGAGTGAAGGAGCGCATTTGCTGAAAACTGTCCCCGGTGAGTGAAGGGATCTGCTTTTGGTTGCAGGCCACTCATTCTTTCCATTTCAGCCATCATGTATTGTGTACACCATCCATCTCTCGTCTTGGGAGCTAATTCACTCCAGGATTTAGAATGTCACTGAAGACATCTCAGCAGGGACCTTTTATTTGTCCATAACACAGGATTGTCTAGGGGATGTACTGTCCCTCGTGGCAGAGACCCTGACTCAAAGGGCAATCTATCACACACCAGCTTCTCAGCTTCAAAAGGAGTGAAGCAAATCAGAAAGGGATTTGGGTTTGTTGTTAAGAGTGAAGCTGGGCAGCCCCTCGGCGGTCCAGGGTTGGATGTGAAGTGTATAGAGCAGGATGTTCCCAGTGGTCTGACTCGGGAGCTGCCTTGGCAATCATCAGTGAAATGCCAGGCCAAGCTCATAGGAAAACGAGGTCTGGGGAATGCCAACGGTGTAAGGTGACTGGCAAAAAGGGACACATTTTTGACAGCCCTTGCCATAGTGAGGGCTGGAGACATTAGGAGAGAAGTAACTGCCTGAAGATCACACAGGAAGAGCAGTTCAAGTCTTCTCACTGTTCAAAGTTCCAGCTGGATCTGAGCTGCTGGGCCAGTGGAGAGGAAAAGCAGCCCAAACTGACCCCTAAGGGCACTCAGCTAGAATCATCCCAGGAGCCTGAGGGGAGAGACACAAGGTCTAAACACAGATTCCTGGCCTCGGGGGTTAGAATCACAGATGCAGATCCTGAGAATGAACTCAGAACTTGGGACTCTAGAGGGCTGGGGCTTGGGGTCTTCCTCTTTGCACAACTTTCTAGGTGATTCTTAACTCACACCAGCTAAACTGTGAGAGCTACCTGCACTTCCTAATCCTCTCATTCCCCAGGAATCTCTTGCAGACAGCCCAACACCAGAAACTGCAGTCACACATGTGGCTGGTCAGTACATAACTAGAAAAGGCAAGTTCTGTGTCCTTGTGTTTAACAAGTAATTCTAGAACATATGCACCGCTCCAGGCCTTGAAGACAAGTCTTGCTTTTAGGAGTTAGTAAGTTGTGAAGTCATAATCTGTACCCTCAACCCAGTAGGGCCACCTACTGTCACTGAAGACTCCTGTTGTGACTGCATGTCACAAAGAGATCTGATGCAAATAGGAAGTCATGGCCCAGGGATGACTACCACAGCTGGAAAACACCGCCAAATTGCTGATTTGTGAGGAGCAACCTAAGGGTGTGACTAATTCACAAAGTTCACATGAGACTCTACAGATCCCTTGAGTAAGACTGTCAAATTTAGCAAATAAAAATACAAGTGTGTGTGTGCAGGCATGTTCCACTCTTTGTGACCCTATGGACTGTAGCCCACCAGGCTCCTCTGTCCATGGGATTCTCCAGGCAAGAATACTGGAGTGAATTGCCATTTCCTCCTCCAGGGGATCTTCCCGATCGAGGGATCAAACCCACGGCTCATGTCTCCTGAATTGGCAGGTGGGTTCTTTGCCACTAGTGCCACCTGGGGAGCCTTATTTGGGACAAACTTGTGCTAAAACATTATTGGTTGTTTATACGAAATTCAGATTTGACTAACCACCTTATATTTTAGCTCTCAGTCCTACCTCTAAGCTTTTTTAGGGATACTTCTTAAAAGATCACGGCTATCAGATTTGGGTATTTGGTCACCATAAACTGATAAGAGTCGAGGGGCAGGGAGCTTGCCCTATTATTTTCACCTTCCTTCAGTTCAGTTCAGTTGCTCAGTCGTGTCCGACTCTTTGTGACCCCATGAATTGCAGCACACCAGGCCTCCCTGTCCATCACCAATTCCTGGAGTTCACTCAAACTCGTGTCCATCGAGTCAGTGATGCCGTCCAGCCATCTCATCCTCTGTCGTCCCCTTCTCCTCCTGCCCCCAATCCCTCCCAGCATCAGAGTCTTTTCCAATGAGTTAACTCTTTGCATAAGGTGGCCAAAGTACTGGAGTTTCAGCTTTAGCATCAGTCCTTCCAATGAACACCCAGGACTGATCTCCTTTAGAATGGACTGGTTGGATCTCCTTGCAGTCCAAGGGACTCTCAAGAGTCTTCTCCAACACCACAGTTCAAAAGCATCAATTCTTTGGTGCTCAGCTTTCTTCACAGTCCAACTCTCACATCCATACATGACCACTGGAAAAACCATAGCCTTGACTAGATGGACCTTTGTTGGCAAAGTACTGTCTCTGCTTTTGAATATGCTATCTAGGTTGGTCATAACTTTCCTTCCAGGGAGTAAGCGTCTTTTCATTTCATGGCTGCAGTCACCATCTGCAGTGATTTTGGAGCCCCCCAAAAATAAAGTCTGCCACCGTTTCCACTGTTTCCCCATCTAGTTCCCATGAAGTGATGGGACCGGATGCCATGATCTTAGTTTTCTGAACATTGAGCTTTAAGCCAACTTCTTCACTCTCCTCTTTCACTTTCATCAAGGGGATCTTTAGTTCCTCTTCATTTTCTGCCATAAGGGTGGTGTCATCTGCATATCTGAGATTATTGATATTTCTCCCGGCAATCTTGATTCCAGCTTGTGTTTCTTCCAGCCCAGCATTTCTCATGATGTACTCTGCATAGAAGTTAAATAAGCAGGGTGACAATATACAGCCTTGACGTACTCCTTTTCCTATTTGGAACCAGTCTGTTGTTCCATGTCCAGTTCTAACTGTTGCTTCCTGACCAACATATAGGTTTCTCACCTTCCTTAGCAAGCCTAGAATAGCACTCAGCTTATAATAGACACATGGCAAGGGGGTGGGATGTCAGTGTTAAATGGTTCAGTGGAGGCTAACCTCAGTGCTGGGCACTTAAGAGTTGTAGGAGGGGAGAGCCTGCCTAGTAGAATTGGCATGCCATGGTAGAACTCCTCATAGTGGTGACTGCCTCTACCCTGACCCACTGACCAAGCTCTCCATCACTCCATCCCTTATGAGAAAAGCTGGTGACTGGAAAGGGCTGAACACCGTATGGATAAATAAGTTTTTTTCCTCTTACAGCTCTTTATAGCTTCATGGCAATAAGCCTGACTTTAAATAATGAGTTACTGTAAAGGTTTTATAAATTAAAGCACATTTCCCCACTGGTTAACATGGTCATTTCAGAGCTATATTTCCATTTTGAATTGATTTTTTTTTCTTCCAAGACTAATAATTTAATGAATTATGCACAAGGGAGATTCCTAGTGCAAGAAAGCTTTCTAAAGTAGAAGAACACTTTGGTTATTTCTTTCACTGTAGATCCACTTTCTCTTAAGTTGAGGCACACCTGTTTCTAGGAGACAGTTTGTCAGCAGGACAGTATTGGCTTTGTGGGAATGTGCCAAAGGAGCTTCAAGATACTGTGTTCTTTACTTTTGATTTATTGTCAAATTGCGATCCAGAGGGAAGATGTTGAAAGAAAAGCAACCATCAGTGAGCCCATGCTGCCTGCTTCATTGCACTTCAAGCTGGCTCCTTATTTATAATTATTGGGCTGTCTTGAGAGTGTTTAAGGGGCAAATCACTCAGATCCTTGCTTGGCACAAAAACATTTTAACTTTGCCTAAATCATACCTCATGGCCGCCTGAGTTAGTCATTTCTCATTATTCACCTTTGAGGCAAGTTAGCGTCAACCCCTCATTACTGAATCAGAAAACCGAACCCTGAAGAAGTTGATTCTGGCCCAAGAACACGTGGTAATCAGCATCAGGCCCGTGATTCTAAAGCCTCTTCCCTCCTCTGAGAAAACACATTTGTCCTCTTTCACCAGCCTCCGTGGGATGTACAAAGACCAAAATTTAGACACAGGTTTTCTGTTTACATGGCTAGCTCCATATTTAAAATAGGAGTATTCAACTCTAGTCTGTTATAAAATCACCCAGAGCTTTTTAAGAACATGCCAGTACTAGGGTTCCTCTCCTGGAGATTTTGAGTCATTTGGTGTTGTTGTGTGACCTGGACATAAGTTTTTTGTCAGATAGATAATTAGATAAACAGATGAAAAGTCTCCATGATGCTTCTGTGCAGGGAGGGTCGAGAATGCTGGGCCAAGCAAAGTGAGCAGGAGATCGTGGGATGCTAAGTTCCACACCTGACCCAACAGTCTCCCCATGTAGGTCTCCACCATCTTACCATTAAAGTCTACATTTAGCCTGGGTTAAAGCATGTTGTCACCAGAAAAGAAGCATTAGCACAGGGTTAACTCCAGTAGAAATGCATCGCTCTGACAGAGGGGCAGGGAGAAGAGAACAAAGCCAGGGTATATGGTATGCTGACCAGTGGGGGAGGGGTGGTGCTGGGCGCCGAGGGCTTCTCTAGGATCCCGACCCCATAGAAATGCCATGCTCCTGAGCAGTGGTTCTGGAAGATGAACAGGTACTTTTGTAAGAGGCAGGGATCAAGGGAGGTTTGTTGGCTCAGACCAGCATGTTCTCTGAGGGCTGACTTTTGTTATTCATTCGCTCAGTTGTGTCCAGCTCTTTGTGACCCCATGAACTGCAGCATGCCAGGCCTCTCTGTCCTTCGCCATCGCCCGGAGCTTGCTCAAACTCATGTCCATTGAGTCAGTGATGCCATCCAACCATCTCATTCTCCCTTTCCTCCTGCCTTCAATCTTTCCCAGCATCAGGGTCTTTTCCAATGAGTTGGCTCTTCGTATCAAGTGGCCAAAGTATTGGAGCTGCAGCTTCAGCATCAGTCCTTCCAATGAATATTCAGGGTTGGTTTCCTTTGGGATTGACTGGTTTGATCTCTTTGCAGTCCAAGGGACTCTCAAGAGTCTTCTCCAGTACCAGTTTGAAAGCATCAATTCTTCGGCATGCAGCCTTCTTTATGGTTTCTCACATCCATACATGACTATGGGAAAAATCATAGCTTTGACTGTGAAGGTTCAAATCCTGGCTCTGATACTTTAGCTCTGTGATGTGGGCAAGTTACTACCTCTCAAAGGATCAGTATCCTAATTTAGAAAACAGAGGTAGAAATTGCAACTGCCTCATCATTTGTTGGGGTAGTGCAATGAGGTAATATGTGATACAGTTATCTGAGGCCCCTGGCGTTTCAAGGGTCAGTGGATCACTGTTAGGTTCTCTTGGTTTAAATGGAGATGGACCATTACCCTCTCCTTCAAGGTAACTGATTCTCACAAGGCAGTGCAAGGTTAGATTCATGGTTGTGACATAATATGTTGACTCTGAAATGAGAGTAGACAAGACCTAACAAGGGAACCCCTTGCCTCAGAGATGTAGGATCAGGCAATATCCTTGGGCTAAAGAATGAGGACTTTCCCGGTGGTGCAAACAGGAAAGAATTAAACTATAATGCAGGAGACCTGGGTTTGATCTCTGGGTCGGGAAGATCCCCTGGAGAAGGAAATAGCAACCCACTCCAATATTCTTGCCTGGAGAATTCCATGGACAGAGGAGACTGGTGGGCTACAGTCCATGGGGTCACAAAGAGTCAGATGTGACTGAGCGACTAACACAAAGAATTAGATCAGGTACCAGGAAGCTAAATGGGATTATGACAGGACTCAGCTCAAAGGGCACAGAGAGCTTCAAGTCAGAGGTTACAGAGGCTGTGAGGTCAAAAAATACATGACCCAGAAACCAGAGAAGGTGCCCAAGGCTGAAGAAGCCATCTCTGGAATAGCCTTCCAGTGTTCACTGTTGGGAACAAGCAGGGCCTTGTTCTCTGACTGCTTCAAGAGTTGTTTAAGCCTAGGAGGTCTCAGAAGTGAGTATCTTCACAGGTCATACGGACACGTATGGGTACAACTGGGAAAATATGTTTTCTAAATCAGAACCTGCTGATTCCACTCTAAGACTGTGAGCATGTCCCACAGGCTTGTTCTAGGACTGTCCCATGGTAGACAGACTTGCTGGGTAAGTGAAAGTTGGTACGTTCTTGATTGGAGAACTTTTTATTTTTAATGTGCATGTATATTTCTAAGAGAAAATATGGTAAGATTGGCTTCCCAAACTGGTTTTATCATGGACCCTTTTCTCCTTGGGAAGAAGTCCCAGCTCCTATGGCTCTTTGCCTTCTTTACTCCTGGAGCTTCTGCCGTAAACCTCGTCCTCACTTCTCAGGGTATGTAGAACCGTCTGTGGCACATGGCCTCATTCCCAGGCCCCGACTGCTCATGTAGGGGCATCAGATGAGGCTGAAGACAGCATAAAGGTGGGGCCCCTGCTTGTCTGCTTCTCTCTGGCACACAGTGGGGCCCCAAACACTGTCTGTTTGTGAGTGACTATTCTTCAAGTGAATGCATGAATCTAGTTATGCCAAACTGTACAGGTAGCACCTTGAATGTTCAGAATTAAATACTCAACTGACACAAAGTGATTACTGAGGTGATTTTGTGTAAGACTAAGAATCAGGAGATGTGAGTGCTTGTCCTAACTTGGTCCTTTTTTTGTTTCACCTATCCAAACTTGTAATTATCCTGCCCATCATACTTCAAAACTGTCATGAAAATAGTTTGCAAAAATTAAACTCTCCACAGATATAAAATATGGTTAATATTTTCCGTTGGAATTAGTCTCAGCTATTTTATTATTTATTTCTTTGGCTGCAGCAGGTTTTTGTTGGAGCACACAGGGTCTAGCTCCCTGACCAGGGACCAAACCCAGGCTCCCTGCACTGGGAGTGTGGAGTCTCAACCACTGGACCCCAGGGAAGGCTCAGTTCCAGCTATTAAAGATCTGCTGGGCCGTTCAGTGGGGCTTCCTGGTGGCTCAGTGGTTCACCTGCCAATACAGGAGACTAAGACGTGGGTTCAGTCCCTGGGTTCGGAAGATCCCCTGGAGGGGGGCATGGCAACCCACTCCAGCATTCTTGTCTGGAGAATCCCGTGGACAGGGGAGCCTTGTGGGCAACAGTCCATAGGGTCACAAAGAGTTGGACACAAGCAACTGAGCAGGCACACAGGCCCTTCAGTGTCTAGTCTGAACCTTTTGGAAAATGTAGGCATATGGAAGCAAAGGCTGCCTCCGAGTATGTTTTGTAACCACAGGCTTTGCAAGCTTAAAGGGAAAAGGGAGATGGAACAAGAATGGGCTTTTTTTTTTTCAGCTCTTTTCTAGTGGGTAGTGTTTACTTTAAGCAGTTTCCCAAATCAGTTGTGTTTCTTTTATGCTGCTGCACCCGAGGAATGATGCATTTTTGTGAAAATTTTTACCTGCCCCGACCCACCCCTACCCTGAACTTGCTTATCTGGAGGGGCCATGATCTTCATGTGGTTCCTGCAAAAACTCTGCTGAGGCGCCTGCCTCAGGCAGAGCCACCAAAGCACTGCCAGGAAAAGAGTCGGGGCTTGTTATTGCTTGTGCATCTCGTCCATCTGCACCTACCCTACAGCACTTCATTTTTATTTTTATATTTTGGAACAGGTGCATAGAAGGAAAGTAAGCTACTTTGATGGGGGAGGAATTGGGACTTAGATCAGACCCGCAACTGTAGCGACTAAGAAAAAGAGCTCATTTGTCCAAACTCTGCATCGTAAGTTATGTTTGATTGGGAGAGTTAAATTTAAATGTCACAGCTACACATAATGTATGAACACTTAGTGACCTTATTTTCTTAACCCTGAGTCATAGACCAGTCTAAAGATTTTATCTATTTCTTAAGCATTTACATGAACAGTCTTCAACCAGCATGAGGATTAAACCACATGTAGATTTCAACAAATCTCTGTGTTGGAAATGAAATTATTTGAAACCAGGTCCTTGGGAAATCTGGACTGGGGCCATGTCTACCCTGTGCCTTGGGAGAGAAAAGAGAGTTGGAAGATCGTGCTGTTTGCCAAGTGGGTCAAGAGGCCCCTCTGTCCCAGATGACAGCTGGCACACACAGGCATGCTGCTCTCTCTAACTTTATTTTCTCCTGGTAAAGAAATAGCAACTATATTTGCCAGCCTACTTCTCTTCAGGAAGGCAGCAAAGCATTTGCATAGTGATTCTGGCATTTTTAATCATTTCTTCAGTGTAAATGGTTACTATCAGATAGACGGAAAGAGCCTGTTTATAGGAAGCCGTAGGTAATGGGAAAAATCCAGGAAATAGTAATTATGACAATTTTTGTATGCATATAACACCAGCTCTAGATGGAATTTCTTAAAGGGAGTTAGTCTGGTATACTGGGCCTGTTCAGCTGTTCGGAGCACTCTGTGGGAGAAATGAATAATACAGGAGAATCAGTGAATGACTTCTTTTGGCTATTCCAAAGCAGTCTAGCACCTGCACAGAAACATCAGTGCTTGTGGTGTCCGGTTGGAGAGCACAGGGTTACACAGTGGGTTTCCCAAACCCAAAACTTTCTCTCTCAAACACCTGGTCACAAAGGATGCCTCTCTGGGACCTGTTGTCTCCTGGCTTATCCAAATAACAAGGACGTTAGGGACCTTCCAGGGCTCCAGGACTCTTCTTCACGCTCGGTGACAAGGACAACAGAAGTCTCATCAATCGGCCAATGACCTTCCCTCTTGTTGTTTGGATTCTGTTCCTGGGCCTCTGGCTCTGCATCCATGCTTGTCTGCCCTCGCTTCAGCCCAGCTGGCCCACATTACCCTGGGTCCTGTGAGTGTACGTGGCTCAGCCTTGGTTAATTAAGTTATCTGATTTTTTTTTGTTATCTTTCTCCTGGGTGGCTAATTTTGTTTGAGATTTCACAGTGCTTCTAAATTTATATATGTAAACAAACAAGGACATGCCTTTCTTCAGGTCATTTATTAGAATCAACATTAGGAAGAGTTTTTTTAACCTTTGTACAATTGAGCTGATGGAAGTCGCTGTTGGAGGTGGGTGTTGAAGATGTTCACAAGTGTCCCTGCAGAAGAGAGAATCCGCATTCCCTTCCTGTCATGCCTGCCTGTTTCAGATTTGACACACTGAGGGTCAGTGAGTGAACGTGTGTCAGTCAGAGGAGAGCATGTCTAGGTCATTTTCCAATGGAAAGCAAAATGGCCTTTCTCCTTTAGGTTTTGGAAACCTCTAGAGGGTATTCCGGAGAAAGCAATGGCACCCCACTCCAGTACTCTTGCCTGGAAAATCCCATGGACGGAGGAGCCTGGTGGGCTGCAGTCCACAGGGTCACTAGGAGTCAGACATGACTGAGCGACTTCACTTTCACTTTTCACTTTCATGCCTTGGAGAAGGCAGTGGCAACCCACTCCAGTGTTCTTGCCTGGAGGATCCCAGGGACGGGGGAGCCTGGTGGGCTGCGTCTCTGGGGTCGCACAGAGTCGGACACGACTGAAGCGACTTAGCAGCAGCAGCAGCAGAGGGTATTCAGTGCAATGTTCATGTCAAAGATCCCAGGTCAGAAATTAGAATTTACTTTCTCTATGTAAAGGGAGAATCAAATCAATCAGAACATCATTAAGGGAGTCTTTGAAATATCAGGAAACATTAATCTTAGGAACTTAGATAAATGGTGTGTAGAACCTTCCGTTTAATAGACTGTCTCTTCAGTGTGCCATAAGTCAGTCACTATTTTTGAATAGAAAAAAGAATAGGGCAATATTTGTTGTGACATACTTGGGATGTGGGCGCTGTATTAGTGTCCTGTTGCTGCTATAACAAGTCACCACAAATTGAGTGCCTGAAACGACAAATTTGTTATCCTACAGTTCTGGAGGTCAGAAGTCTAAAATCGGTCAGCAAGGAAGAGTTCCCTTATGGAGACTTTTGGGGGAGAACCTATTTCCTCACATTTTCTTCTTTTCTTTAAAACTTTGGCCACACCACCTGGCAAGTGGGATCCTAGTTCCCTGACCAGGGATCAAACCGATGTCCTCTGCATTGGCAGCACGGAGTCTTAACCACTGGGCCGTCTCACATTTTCTAGCTACCAGAGGTTACCCACATCACTCCAGCAGTCCTGCTTCCCTCTTGTGATGGGACTGGGCCCACCTGGATCGTTCAGGACAACCTTCCTATCTCAAGATCCTTAAATTTCATCATATCTGCAATGTCTCATTTGCCATGTAAGGTGACGTATCACACATTTCAGGGCTCTCGATGTGGACGCCTTGGGAGGCTGTTATTCTGCCTTGTCCTTTGTTGCTTAGCCGCTCAGTCATGTCCAGCTCTTGAGACCTCAGGACTGTAGCCCACCAGGCACCTTTGCCTGTGGGATTTTTCAGCCAAGAATACTGGAGTGCGTTGCCATTTCCTCCTCCAGGGCATTTTCCCGGCCAGGGGTCGAACCCACGGCTCCCGTGATGCAGGTGGATTCTGTACCCACTGAGCCACATAAATGGTTCCCAACTCCAATTACATGAGAATAGACGGTTTGATGTGAAGTTATCCTCACTGAAATCCCTCAGGCTGTTGCCTGAATCCAAAACAGAGATACTCTGAAGGATGCCAGACTCCATGTTCCTGATTCAGCAGGCCTTCCTCTTGAAGGAGGAGAGCACCACCTTTCCCGCAAGTCCCAGCAGGTCTTAGGAGGAGTTAGTGCTTGTTTCTTCTGGAATCCATGGGCTCTCCTGCTGCGGCCGTTTCGGTGTCTCTAGAGCACCGACGCCACTTCTGCCCCCGCCCCCCCACCCACAGTGACACTCCAGCACGCGTGCAGAAGCTGCCCAGATGCCACCTCCTTCAGCTGTCTCTGAGCTGGTAACCTCCTACTTGTTCTCAGAGAAACACTTTTAAGAAAGGATTATTGTCAGTGCTAAGGTAGAGCCCAAAAGTGAGCAGGGATCCTTGGACTAGTGAACTTTGTCGGGGAGCTTCTTGTCCTCCAAAGTCCCAAGGCCACTCACTGTGTCTGCAGCGAGGAATCCGTGGAGCTGGCATCATCGGGGCAAACTTTCTGAAGCCTCTAGCCCTTGGCTGAAACAAGGAACAAGCAGACTCTGTCTCCCTCCTGTGAGGCTGGAGAACACTGCTGTCTTGAACAACCCGTGCCCAAAGTCAAAGAACGCTTTTAAGTCAGGTCCTTGGCAAGATAAAGGAACACCTCGCTTTATAACAGGAGAGTCTGGGGTCAGACTCACGCATGAGCGGAGGTGCTGCACTCAGTGTTCAAAACCATGCAGGTATTCGGGGGTGTGTCTCACCCCGGCACCTTCACTCCCAACACTTTCAATTGTTGGCATGATTGGTGCAGCTTACCGTCTTCCCCAAGAGGTATAGGTATAGAGGTATATATACCTGAAGCTTCCACAAAGTCATAGTGTCTGCCTACTGCTGTAACTCAGGTGTTCCATATGGTAGTTATTCTGCCTACCACAGATAATTTATCCTTTCTGATCGGTTTTCTCACTGGTCCTCCAACAAAGCTGTAGAAGTTCAGCTTAGCTTATTCTTTCAGTCTCTTAAGTTGTGTCTGACTCTTTTGCAACTCTGTGGACTGCAGCCTGCCAGGCTCCTCTTTCCCTGGGATTCTCCAGGCAAGAATACTGGAGCAGGTTGCCATTTTCTTCTCCAAATTTTAGCTTAGATCTGCAGATGCAGACTGGGAATTTGACTGTGCCATCCTGCTACAGGACTTCCTACCAGGAAGGCCTTCTGGTGCTTAGGAATCTGCTGTGTCCGAGGGAAACTCCCAATGGGTACCAAGCTGATATTTTTTTCCATTTTCACCTAAGTCTTCCAAGTGTAACATGTAGTTCACTACACAGAACCAAAAGCTGTTGTGGTAGCTTTCAGCAGTGCCGGGACTGTGGAATAAAGCAATTCAAATACCAAATCTGCCCCTTACTAAGTGTGTAATGTTGCACAAACATCTTATTTTAATGAACCTTAATTTCTGTACTAAAAGAGATGACTTCCAAAACTGTTATGATATAATAAAAATAAAACGTGCAGGTGTGCACATGCCTGGCATATAGTTGTTCCCCCGGGAGTGGTGGCCATGGTAGGACCTCATACCAGGCCTGGTGCTTGCTCTGGGTTGCCCAGAACCCCAGAGGTAAAGAGTGGACACAGCCAGGCAGAGAGCTCTGGAGGGGAGAGAGCTGCAGGTCCAGCCTGAGACCACAGCTATTCCTGTGTTAATAAGTGAGGCAGACCACCAGCATCCTCAAGGGAAATGGAATTCTGTGGATCCACTGAGTGGACTTGCACCATTTGCAGATGCAAAGTCTTAGAGCTTAGTAATAAGACCCAGAATGGGAAGGCAGACCCCAGCAAAGAATGGTATGGATTGTGACGTGATCAGTATCATAGAAAAGGAGGACTGGGATTTAAGAGAAGTGCAGTTTCCTTAGTCATGCTGGTTAGGACTGACATCCGATCCTCCATAACATTTGCGGCTGTATAAATCATCATTTGCTTGCTGACTTACTCTTAAGTAATGGATAATGCCATCTGATCCCAGAGTGTGGCTTCAGCTTTATTCTCAATAATCCACTTGATTGTCATACTAAATCCTGATTTTAGAAACCTTCTCCAGATGCTGTCATATATGTGAATTTGGACCAAGTGCATTCTATCTAGAAAAAGCACCAATATTTATTTGGATGTTTACTGTATGCCAGTCATTATAAGTGCCAACTGCCTAGAATACATTTTACTACTCATTCCTTGCAATAACTCTATTATTATTCTAGTCAGTTTTACAGATGACAAAGCAGACTTCTGAAGTCTGAGTAGCTTGCTACACTTACAGAACTTGTAAGTGGTAGAGCCAGGAGTCCAACCCAGATCTTTCTGTCTCCAAGCCTGGATTCTGGAATTTAAAGGGAGAAAAACCAAGTGATAATAAAATAATATCAAGAACAAAAAGTATTTCTAAAATGGAAAAATGTCCATAAATGGAAAAAAGTGAATTGCTGAATTATATGTAGATGACTAAATTTTTGTAAACTACATAGGAAATATATATATATAGCTACATAGGAATATATATAGTTATATAAGTATGTTATACTTTGTTATATGTAGCTCTCTCTATATATATATACATATATATTTTTAAGTTTTTTGGAAACTGATGAAATTTATTATTCCTTTTCCTTTAAAGTATATATACCTATATGCACACAAAATTTCACACACAATTTCAAGAAGTTTAGGTTAAGGATCTCTAAAATATATATATTAAATATATTTTTGGGCTTGCCTAGTGGCTCAGATGGTAAAGAATCCACCTGAAATGCAGGGGACCCAGGTTCGATCCCTGGGTCAGGAAGATCCCCTCAAGGAGGGAATGGTTACCCTCTCTAGTATTCTTTCCTGGAGAATCCCATGGACAGAGGAGCCTGGAGGGCTATAGTCCATGGGGTCTTAAAGAGTCAGACATGAGTGAGCTCACTTTACTTCATATATGTGTGTGTATATGTATTTATGTATGTGTGTGTGTGTGTATATATATATATATATATAACAAGTATATTTTTAAACTATGGAAGGATATACACATTCTCTTTGACAGATGGGATTGTAAGATACCTTTCATGTTATCCTTTATGATTTTTCTGTTTAGGTTGAATTTGTTTTCAGTGACTATGCATTATTTCTATAATCAAGAAAAAAATTGAAGATTATAAGTGAAGTTGAACTGTTTCCAATTTAAAATGGAATTTACTACTTGTTTCTCTCTTGATGACCAGGCTTTTAATGTTTTCCTGTGTCATAACCTAGAGATGATTGATAGACCTCTGAAAAAATTCAAAGAATGCCTTTGTGGAAGCGCTCAGTATGGGCTATTTTGTCCAAAAAAGAAACTTTCTGTAAAAGTTACGGATGACTGAAAATAAAGAGCTATGAGAAGAGGAGCCATAAAGAGCATTTCTGACAGAATTATTCATGCTCGCCACTGTGAATGAGGGAGAACTGTGCGTGAGCCACAGGTGGAGTGCTTTATGTGAGAACTCACTGGATCTTTAGGACTAGTGATGTGTGCTCTGTGAGACCTGAACGGTAAGTGAGGGTAATGTTACCTTGCAGAGAAGCGGAGCCAAGGATACTGCAGGAGAGATCTGTATGCTAAGCAAATTATCCTTCAGCATCGTTTGAAATGACCTCTTAATCTGTATTTCAAGTCAGTCTGGCACTAATTGAAATGGCTGTTTCCAGGGCGCCCTGTGCTTAACCGAGGGAATTTTCTTTAAGCTCTTTGCTGCTCACTCTTGCCATTCCTTTGCGTTGGGGTGACAGGCTCACCAGCTTCCACAGTGACATTGAGTTTGGAAGATACTTTCTCTCCTCATTCCTACCGTTTCCCCACATGTATGCCCCGTGTCTCCTCAGAGCAGGGAATTTCCATACAGCTTTACAATCAAATTGTATTCCAAGCATGAACAAAGATACTGGGAGCCTCTTACTTTCCAGCAAGGGGGAAAAAAAAATTCATCATGCATTTTGGTAAGGAATCTGTAATATGCAGCGTGATGAGATCTTGGTGCAATAGGGTTTTTTGTTTGTTTGTTTGTTTTTACATGTTGGGATTTGACATGGCTGGACACCCCTACTTATCCTCACTGCCAAGGACAGCAGTGAGCCTCTTCCATCCCATCTCCAGAACCGTGTGCCCTTCCGTTTAATGTAACAGTTGCAGGAGCAGCTAATATTAAATGAAGCTCCTTGCATCCATACCAGTGTGCTAAGTAATAAAGGACTTTAGACCTTGCCTGATCTGAATATAAAATTTGCAAATTGCTGTTTGTTCCTCTCCTTGGATAGGATGTAAATATCACTTGCATGGAGCAGTCAGTGTAAAGGTATCGTTCTTATACCTCCTTCCTAAAGGTTGCAGCCAGTTGTTGCATGAAGGTGGTACAAATCTGTCTGCCACACTGTTCTGCCCAATTAAGTGCTTCCTATATACCCTGATGAGAAACCTGACAGTTATCATTGGTCCATGCATTCGCAGGCCTGCTCTCCCTGTGGGAGGCAGTGACTCTCCGCAGGAAAGAGTCTCTGCTTTCAAGTTCAAACAACCTGGGTTTAAATCTTGACACAGCCACTTACTAACTGTGGTTTTGTAAAGTTTCTCACTTTCTCTTAACAACTGTCTTTTTGCATGAAAGATAAAGGTAGTGATACCTACGCTGCAAAACCACTGGGAGGGTTAAATAAGGAAACACCCAGCATCAGTGCAGTGCTCCACAGACGGCAGCTAACGATACTATCAATATGTCTTTGTCGTTCTGTCTTGAAGTCATATCTGACTCTTTGCGACCCCATGAACGGCAGCATGCCAGGCTTCCCTGTCCTTCACTATCTCCCAGAGTTAGCTCAAACTCATGTCCTTTGAGTCAGTGATGCCACCCACCCATCACATCCTCTGTCACCCCCTTCTCCTCTTGTCCTCAGTCTTTCCCAGCATCAGAGCCTTTTCCAATGGGTCAGCTCTTCATATCAGGTGGCCAAAGTATTGGAGCTTCAACTTCAGCATCAGTCCTTCCAATGAAAGGACTAATGTGCTGTTCAGTTCAGTTCAGTCGCTCAGTCGTGTCCAACTCTTTGCAACCCCATGGACTGCAGCACACCAGGCTTTCCAGTCCATCACCAACTCCTGGAGCTTACTCAGATTCATGTCCATCGAGTCAGTGATGCCATCCAACCATCTCATCCTCTGTCATCCCCTTCTCCTCCCACCATCAATCTTTCCTGTTAGCTCACCCATTAAAAATATCCTTCCTTTGCCCCCTTTTCCCCTGCCAACAACTATCCCATGTTCTTGCACACCTTTTGAGCAGCTCTTCCAATAGGGCTCATATTCAGTGGTTCTAACCTCCCTCCTTACCTCTGCTGCTAAGCCCACTCCAGCAGGGTTGGCCCACCTCTCCAAGGCTACTCTTCTTGTCACGTCACCAGTGGCCAGAGCATTTACACATCAGCAGCATTTGATAGATGAGATCCTTCCTTCCTCCGTGATGTGATTTTCCCCTTGGCTTCACGACAACACACTTCCTTGGTTTCCTCCCGTCTCAATGGCTGTTCCTTCTCTGTCTCTGTGGCTGAGTTCCTGATCCTTAGACATTGTGGGGACCCAGGACTCAGTACCTTTTCCTCTTTTCTATCAATATCTGTTCCCTTGATGATCCCATCCAGTCTTCTGGTTTTGAATACCATCTTAGCCAGTGATTCCCAAATATATATTACCAGCCTGAAATTCAGCCCCAGATTCCTCATATCCAGCTGCCTCCTGGACTCGCCTCTTGAAATCTAGTCAGCGCCCCAAGCACTGGGTGGTAGTCGGAGGTCTCCAGAGAAGCGGAACCAATAGAATGTATATACGTATGTGGGCTTCCCACCTGGCTCAGTGGGTAAAGAATCCGCCTGCAGTGCAGGAGAAGCAGGAGAAGCAGGTTTGATTCCTGGGTCAGGAAGATCCCTTGGAGGAGGGCATAGCAACTCACTCCAGTATTCTTGCATGGAGAATCCCATAAATAGAGGAGCCTGGCAGGCTGCATAGTCCATGGGGTTGCAAAGAGTTGGACATGACTGAATGACTGAGCATGCACTCACATGTATTATGTATTACAAGGATTATGGATGCAGGCAAGTCCCAAGGTGTCTGCAAAATGAGTCAGCAAACTGGAGACCCAGGAGAGCTGATAGCCTGAGGCTCTAGCCTGAAGCCAAAGGCATGAGAACCAGGAGAAGCAATGGTTTCATTCTTGTCTGAAGGCCAGTAGGTTTAAGACCCTAGGAAGAGCTGATGTTTCAATCTGAGTCTAAAAGCAGAAAAAAAAGGTCACATCCAGGTGTGAACGTAGTCAAGCAGGAAGAACAGAAGCCCATTCTCTCTTGTTCGCGGGCAAATCAGACTTTCTGTTCTGTTCAGGCCATCAAGGGATTGGATGAGGCCCACCCACACTGGGAGGGCAGTCTGCTCTACTCAGTCTGCTAATTCAAATGTTAGTTTAATCCAAAAGCACCCAGTGAATAATGTTTGACCAAATACCGGGCACTTTATGTACCAACCAAACTGATACACAAAATTCACCATCGCACACAGCATGTCCAACAATTGGACTCCTGATCTTTGGGACAAAAGTTAACTCTCCACACACCTTGCCCTGTCACTGGTTGTCAACTGCATCCTTCCAGTTTGTCTCAAGTCAAAAACCTTGGAGCATCCTTGACTCTTCTCCTCCTCTCACACTTCACAGACAACCTGTCAGAAAATTCTGTTTACCTACAAAACACATTCAGAATTCAACCATAGCTGGTCCCTTTCATTGCTAATAGCCCAATGGGAGCCACCATCCTTGCTCATGGGGACTTATGTAGACATCACATTTAAGATAGCTGCCATCAGCACTCTTGCTCTGCTTTGCTCCAATTTTATCCATATGCACTTCTCGCCTTTTATATACTACATAATTTCCTTATTTGTTCTGCCTGTCATTTTTCTGTCTGCTGCTGATAGAATGCCTAGAACAGTACCTGAGATGTAAGAATACTTGCAATAAATGTTTTCAGTTGAATTTCCACTGTAGAGATGAGGAAACTGAGGTTTAAAAGAATTGAGTCATTTGCCAGGGGGACATCATTAATAAGTGGTAAAGCTGTTCTAAAAGAGTACTTAACAGAGTCACAGGCAAGAAGCCCTGAGGTTAGGCAAGTTTCTGCAAATGGTTGTTAGACACCTATTTTCCATTTTTTATGAAAAACAGACCTTATTTAGATAGCAGTGTCTATTGGTCAGTGCTAATTTACGTGATTATGCTTGACCATAGGAAAAGGCTTATTCTCTATTCTTATCTCATTGCCTTTCATTCGTCTGATAAAATTTTCTTGCTGTGAAATAGTTCCATCTTTCAGTCACTAATAGATTAACATTATGTCACTCCATGCCTTTTTTTTTCTTTTTGACCCTTAAGAAGCCAAGCCAGGCATTGCTTATAAGTTAATGAGCTTTCCTTATAAGTTAATGTTTTTATCTCATAATACTTATAATGGTATCAAATTATTTCACAAGAGCAAAATTAGTTTTTACTATATATATCTTTGTATCATCATCTGCAAATATGAGGTGAGCTCTTACTCTATGTGGCTCCATGATTGGGCTGGAGAACTAAAGATGCTTCCAGAAAATTTTGGTCTGTTAGGGGAAATGTGTGCGTATTACTGAAATATTGATTTGGCTTCTTAACAGAGACTAAATAACAGTGCCTTAAACAAGATAGAAGGATTGCCTTTCACCACCACCCCCAGCCCATCTCTGTCTCCTCCTTCAGCTGATAAACAACCGAGAGAAAAGATTGTTTCCCAAGGTCACGTGGGGCCCAGCTCCTTCCATACTGCTGTCCCACCATCATCTGTTGTACTGCTCTCCTGATGGCAAAATTTAGCTCACACCCCCACATACATGTTTCAGGCCCTGGGAAGGGAGGAGTAGGAAATATGAACCAATGGATTCTTTTTAAGGATATGACTCAGAAGTTGCACAGCTCACTTCTACTCATATTCCATTGGACAGAACTTGGTCACATGACCATACTTAAGTCAAGAAGCATAGTTTATAGGGGAGCCATATGTCCAGCTTGACAGATTCTGTTATCAAGAGTACTGGAGTACTGGAAGACAAAAGTCCTCACTCAGACAAATCTAAATATTTCTGTCACTGACTATATAATAAGGTCTTAAAGGGCAGGGCTGAATCTCACATTCTCAGCACCTGGCACATGGTGAGTAGTCAATAAATGTTGGTTGATTGGATGATTTGGTTCATGCACTTTCATCCAAGAGACTTTTGCAGAGAGCTTTTATTATAATGCCCAGAACAAACACTATTCAATCCCAGGGTAAATACTGCTGGAAAATAAATGTCAGAAGGCAACATGGTCATAGATTGGCTCTCTGTACACTTAAACACCCCTTCAAGTTAAGCTATAGAGGCCGCCTGTTGTAAAACAGATGCAGAAGATAGACTCGGACTAAAAAGGATTCATGTTCCAGCCGAGAAGCTGCTTCATTAATGCACCCTGAGATCAAGCTACTGCTCCAGCAAATTTGCTGACCTAATTTTGGGAACAAAAAGCCAGAGGTAAATGTGGTTTCATGGCAGACTGCATTCCTTTCTTAATTCATCATGCTTCATGGGAACCAGAATCCCAGGCTTCCCCTCCCCCAGGTAGCAGTTAAGCTGGTAGAATCGTTCTCTCTGGTCCATAAGGAAGTGAAAACAGATCCTCCTGGAGGAAGTAAATAGAGCAGCAATAAAGCGTTCCCTCCTCTTGAATCTGAACATCTGCTCAAACTTTTCACTGCTGCCATGAGGAAGGGGACGGAGCACAAGGCTCCCAGCGATTAAGGAAAAACCTCATCTACTAGTACTCTGCTAACAACTTATGCTCATTCGACCTGAACTGGGCTGGGTTTATCTCTATGATGCCTTTGAAGGAAGGCCAAGCTGGGTATATAAATAGTAAACAGGAGTGTAAGGGGTGATGTTTATCATATTCATGAGAGCAAAGCTTTGCAGGACTTAACTTCATGAATGACTGAATTTAAATGACTGCTGCTTATGCCAAATGAGCTGCAGATTCAGTAGCAGAGGGCTCCATCACACCTTAGTTTGAAACTTATGGTTAAAATAAAAGTTCAGTTGCTCTATGGACTTGAAAAAAAAAAATCCTCTCCTCTATGGTTTTGGAATTTCACTAATGCACACAGGCCTTTCTTCATTTATCTGAATTAGCCAGAAGTTGACTGTGTCTGGCTAAGTTAGCCAGACACTCTCCTGGAACCTCAGTTATTCTTAATCTAGGTGTCAGTTTGCATTTGCTTTAGGATGAATGGAGGTTCCTTCCCCCTTGTTTGTTCATCTCTTTTTCCCAGAGTGTTTAGCAGTATGGCCTTTGGCCAATTCCTTTCTTCTGCCAGTGTAGAAGGGTTCCAAGTGGCTGGCTGCTCAGCTGGGCCCACCGCTGGCTCTTGTTTCCAGCTACTTCAGAGCCCGCTGGTGAGGGGTAAAGCCACAGTGATAAGCATTGTAACAGTAAAGTCCATTGCTAGCCAGGCCAGCCAAACAGCGTAGGAGGAGTGGAAAATCCAGGCTGCATGTTCTTGGCATGACAAATTATCAGTATCTGAGGTGTTCCACTGGGAGAGATGGGATAAGCTGTCCTCTAACCAAGCCTAATCTGTGTATTATCAGTCAATAGCTCTTGGAGACTCATTTCAGGACCGGGCTAATGGGACCTTGTTTACAGACTACCATCTTGACTGGGGTCTGGTCTGGCCTTGGAAATTCAGTCAGAAGGCAGGAGTGGTTGCCCTTTATTGAATTTATAAGGGAGAGTAAGTATTGGGAACTGTTTAATCAGGGACCAGGTCAGTCTTTCTCCTTTGATGTGGTCTACTGATGATACATTTTTATCCAGCGGCTTCCCTGGTGGCTCAGCAGTAAAGAATCCGCCTATGATGCAAAAGACTCAGGAGGCTTTGGGTTCAATCCCTGGGTCGGGAAGATCCCCTGGAGGAGGGCATGGTAACCCACTCCAATGTTCTTGCCTGGAGAATCCCATGGACAGAGGAGCCTGGCGGGCTACAGTCCACAGGGTCACACAGAGTTGGACATCACTGAAGTGACTGAGCGTGCATGTGCACACATTAGCATCAGATGTTGCTGCCCAAGTCATATGCTGAGGGTACCTATACACTTTCACATTTTTCCATGCACAGGAAAGAAATAATAGTGGCTGTAGCGCCTGGAAATTCAACTAGGCAGCCTGAAACTGCGGCGACTTTCTCTCGTCTTCTTGGGAATGTGCATTTAGCACGCTGCTGCTTGCTTTCCAGAACGCTTTGTTTCATGGTTGAATCAAAATAAGAGTAGAAAAGAAGACATTGCTGTCCCTGGCTAAGATTAGGCAGGCACCTAGTATTTTCTCAAGACCCACCTGAAATTCAGATGAGAGCTCCTAACAGGAGAATAAACGGTGCATTGTCTTCATCTTCCTGCTTACAATTTCCTGTCTGTAGCAGAGGATTAAAGGCAAGTCTTTCCCAGTGCCGCTCCCTTCTCCTCCCTCTCTTGTCCTC
The DNA here is from genome assembly GCF_014754425.2 of Oryx dammah. Classification (NCBI taxonomy): domain Eukaryota; kingdom Metazoa; phylum Chordata; class Mammalia; order Artiodactyla; family Bovidae; genus Oryx; species Oryx dammah. The sequence goes on from NW_024070203.1 coordinate 74,353,441, forward strand.
TCCTCTGTCCCTCAGTTTTCTTGTCTTTAAAGACTCTGACAACCTCTCTGGCGTGTTGCCTATGCTTTGCAGAGAGAATCTTTGTAAAAATTTCTTCTAGCCAGTGGCATGGAAGCACTGTATAAGTCAGCAGGACATTTTGTTGTAAAACTTTCTCATTATCAACCTTCACTGCTGTTCCATTTTATGAATGCTTCTTTGTCTTCCAAAAAGTACTTCAGATTAAGCAATGCTGATATTGAAAGTGTGGGCAGTTTCTGCTTGCCTGCTTGATTGAATTGCAGACGGTTGCCATGAATGTTACAACGCCAAGTTCCTGTAGGTGAGTTAAATATATTTATGAAATAGGTTACAGATGAAAGTGGAGAAAGCTTCCTTATTATCCAGCTGAGTCACTGGATTATTCTTTCTAGGTAAAAGAGCTCTGAGAGCTACATATGGCTCAACTACCCTATTCAGCTGGGACAGAGCTTTTTCCTATTATTGGATGCATAGATTCAAATTCAGTTACCAAAAAAAAAAAAAAAAGTGCTCTGCACACCCTTCATGCCAGTAGTATGCTAAGCACTAGAGTTATGCAGATTTATAAGGACCAGCCTTGCTATTTGAAGTGTTCATAATTCCTCCAGAGAACATTCACCAGTCAACCACAGCTCTCTTTGTCATCTGGTCGCAGAGTCAGACATGACAGAGCAACTGAGCTGAACTGAACTGAACTGAAGGCACTATTGCAAAGATATGTGCTGGAGGCATATGGTGGGGGAGGCGGTGGGACAGGTGGGTGGGATGTCATATACCCGAAGAGTACAAGCGCCTGACCTTTGATACCAGATGTCATCAACTGGGTAAACAAGTTAGTGAATGAATTAAAGCCTGGCTCTTATTGTTATTTGGGATTCAGAGGAACATTAGAATGGCATGTAATGTGTTCACAATAGTGTTTGACACCTAGAACATGCTCCATGAATGCTCATTTGTAGCTTAAGAGTAAGCAGTTGATTCAGGCTTTATTGGTAGGTGTCTGGGCAGTATGAGGAAGAGTCGTAGACCATGCAGGAGACATCTGAGGTGAGATGGGGGCACAGGACACATAAAAAGAGCCTGCTCCTCCCGGTGGTTGGGGCAGGAGTGAGTGGAGGGAGGGTCGAGAGCTTTAGAAAAGACAGATTGGGGCCACATTGCTCAGCGATTTGTAATGTCAGACTGAGGGATTAGACTTGAGATTAAAGTGGGGTGTCGCTGGTGTTTGTAAGCAAGAAGGCAGCATAGAGATGTGAGTTTTAGCTGATAGCTGATAGCCATCGGATAGCTGCAGGGGGAATAGTCTAGAGGGGAAGCTCATTAGGAAATGAATACACTAGTGCAAGCAAGATATTACGTTCACATTCACTGATGGACTTGGTGAAAGCCTACGCATCTGGGCATTTCTCTGAGAACAAATAAAGCCAGAGTCACCAAAAGATAGAGAAAGAGAAGACAATGCCATACATTTCATACATTGTTCTGAGATAGAGCTGATAAGAACTGATGACTATCTGGAACACGAGGTGATGGAGAATGACAAGTGAGAAATAATTTCATGGGAAAATGAGATCTTTCAGACCCCTGCAATTCAAACATACTTTATCAGCACTAGGAAAGAAAGACAGCCATTTCTCTCCTAGCCTTTCTCCTCCTCTCCATCTTACTCTTTGGTAGCGGGGGTGGGGAAATGCAGGGGCCAGCAGTGGCAAGCCCTCTCTGAGCAGCTGGTCCAGCAGTCTTTGGGGGTGAAGTCACGTTCTATATTGTCTCCCAAAAAGATCATGAAAACGGAGTGACCCGTGAAAAAGCAGTCAACGGCTTTGGACCATATTCTCATGGCACCTTGAATGTTTAACTAATTTTCTTTTTAAAAGAGAGACCAGATCTTGACTTTGGAAGGTTGTTTTTCCCATCAAGGTGGAAATGTTATGAGAGGTGATATCAGATAACGGAAAACATGAAGTTATCTGATGAGAAGTTGAGGACGGGATCTGAAGGCTATGTTAGGTAAACAGTTGGAGCTGGAGTGGTGATGTGTAAATATTTACATGGAACCTAAGAGGAAACAAGGAGAGGAAAAAGAATTACAGCGTGAGATAGTTTCTGCTCATTGGAAAGATGTTCACGAAAGAATAACAAAATCTTAAAAAGAAGACAGAGACATATGAGTCTATTGTCTTTGACTTTGTGAATTCTTCCAGAAGTTACTAGCAACACTCTTATTGAAAAGATGGCTATGTGGCATAATTTATTGTCATGAGTGAATAAGAGTCAATATAACTTATATATTAAATGGTAAAGTTTCTAGTGGGATGCATTTAATAATCATGAAAGAAAACACACTTTGTAGAGTGTGTGTTTGAGCCAGTTTCTTACCAGGATAATCTCATCCAGCCAGATTCTCATCAGATGCATTTGTAACTAGTGAGAATCATTCTACAAACTGGGGTTTAAGTGAAGTTGCATTCCTCCTGATTTTTACTTAAATCTTTGGAACTCTCATACACCCTATTAGCAGGCAAATCAGTATATCTCTCTTGGTCTGACCCCTTCCCTTAATTGTTCAACATTCTCCAAGGCTCATTCAGTTCCACGGCAGCACTCATCTTCCACATGCCTCACCTAGGTTGCTGAGGTCTCACTGGCCTGCCGTGTTCTTGCTTTTCACTGTCACACAGCGGTGATGTCGAACGCTGGTCCCATGCAGTCTGACAGTCACTGCTTGTTCATTGCTGTGGGGAATCCTAGCTAGTCCTGCTGATCACTCAGGCCAAGAGAGCGTCCCAACCTAGAAGGTGCACCTATGAAAACTCTTCAGAACGCAGATCAGCCCCAGTTGTGCTGAGTCAAAGCCTCTAAGCATCTACCACCTCGTGGCATCTTTTTCTCAAGTCTTTCACCCAAATAGAGTACCTGCTCCTCTATTAAGTCCTCAGCATGAAGGATCTTGAAGTACTTCTTTCCATAAACAATACGGCCACTAGCTCTCCATTTATACTCACAAATGAGGCCACTTCTGATCTGATTTTTCCATTTGTCTTAATAAAAATGAGGCAGGAGAGAGACATCCCTGGTGGTCCAGTGGTTAAGACTCCATACTCCCAATGCAGAGGTCACAGCTTCGATCCCTGGTTGGGGAATGAAGATCCTGCATGAGGCATGGCATAGCCCAAAAAGGCTAGAATAAAAAAAACTAAAAAAGGTTGAAAAAAATAACTGACAGGAACTCGTCTTTAAAAAAAGAGGGGGAACAAACGTTTAATCTCCGACAGATCTCCTCTGTAAGACACCTCAGTTTGTATAGTGCGTTTAAGAATTAGTTTGCTTCTTACTCTCTGCATGTCAGTCATAATTCCAGAATTCAAAAAGTATTCATAGTTCAAGCTTAGACCATAATGGGATTAACACACTGAGCCTCTCTTGTTGCCACTACTGTACATGTTCACTGGCTAAAACAACAACCACAACAACTCCAGTTTGCCACATAGCCCCACATTCCCAAACATAACAATCTTGCATGGGACATAGAGGCCAAAAGGTTACCCATAAAAGGTTTGCTTTTTCCACGCTGATCCTTAGTTGAAGAGGATTTCAGCCAAAAATAGAAGCTAGACAGTAATGTATTTCCCTAGCTTTTCAAAACCTATTACCTCATTTCTGCCAGCAAGACTTACGATGTGAGATGCAGGCTGGTAGGAGGCTGCTGGAAAGGAGACCAGTAAAATAAAGAAAAAGAGATTTTTGAAAGAAAGGAGAGAATGGGATGAGTGGTAGACAGAAGAGGTGGTAAAGTGTGATAGGTACTATGCTTGAAATCTCTCTGTTAAATATGAACCTTGATGACTGTTGGATCCTCCTTTATCCAAAGGCAGGTGTGCTGGGTGTGTTTGACAAAGCATAGCTAAACAGGCCAAACTAAGCTCGTATTTACCATGATTAAGGTAGCCCTTCAATGTAGTGTCCAAATAGGACTATTTTGGAAGGTATTAATATTACTCTACTATTAATAAAGCCAGGGTAACAGGTGTAAACCAGGACATTGTAGGCACACCAGGAGTTATGGTTATCCTAACCAGGATAGATCTATATTTTGAAGCTGCTATATTTAAATCCCCTGGAAAAGGGAATGGGAACCCACTTCAGTATTCTTGCCTGGAGAATCACCATGGTCAGGGGAGCCTGGCAGGCTACAGACCATGGGGTCGCAGAGTCGGACACGACTGAGCGACCAACATCACAACACTAACACTATATTTAAAAATTGAGCTATTAACTGTGAAAATGCATTGTTCTGATATTTGTGGGAGCTTTAAAAAAAAAACAAACTGTACCATGTCAAGGAACTGACAATCTGGCCATAGAGAAAAGACTCATACACAAAGAAATTGCCAGGAATCATTTAACAAAGTGTCTAACCAAGCACCAAATAAATAATAGTCATGGTTTGTCATTGACACCTCAACAAAGCTGGGAAAAATGATAGTCATAGGCTTTGGTAGAAAGAGCAATGGCCTTGAGGGCAGAACACGGGTGTTAAATCATGGATTTGTCTTTAACTGACATTATGACATTATGCAAGGCACTTACTCTCTTTGGGCACCCATTTATTTTGTTGAATTGAGTGATTCATTCGTTCAGTAAACACAAGGATTTGCTCTGTGCCACTGTATCACAGGGGTAAAGAACAAAACCTTAACAGAGACATACTTGGGGTCAAGTTGCAGCTCTGTCACTAACTGAGACTTAAACTTGTCACTTAAACTCTCTGAGCTTCAGTTTTCTCATCTGTTGTCTGGTGATAATAACCCAGCTTATAAAGCTGTGGTAAGCTCTTGTAAATGAGGAAATAAAGTCAGATTTTGTATATAAAATATTGAAACCATTTCAAATACATAGAAAAAGTTTGAGAAATGATCGCAATTATTCTTATTGTTCCGGGTACTGTACTAGTTTCTAGGAATGCAAAGGAAAATCAGGGAGAGAGAGATGGATGAGAGTAGACCATGGTATCTGCCTAAACACCTCCCTGGGCTGTTAGAGGGATTCCGTGAAGACATTAGGTGCAAGAGCTCCACATACTATACATCCTGCTGAACAAAGGAAAGATATTATGGCTGTTACTAGTGGTTGGGGCATTATCTGGCTTTTTCCCTTATCTGTTAGAAAACTAACCTACAAGTAAGAGATAACCCCACAGTTCTTGAATAATCAGTAAAAATATTCTCTCACAAAACAACAAGTCCAGAGGTGGAGTGTTTCAAGGACTGGTTAATTCTGTGCTTTGATGATGTCATCAAGAGTCCGTCTATTTCCTCCCTGCCTATCTCAGATGTCAGTGGACTCACTTCAGGATGGCAGATATTACCTCCTCATCTCATCACACACGAGAGGCAGAAAGAGATCGTCTCTCCCTTGCATTTTTCCTTAATAGCTAAGAAGTCCCTCCTCGCAGTATAACCAGTAAGTCTCAGCTGGCCAACAGTGGATTCCATGTCCATTTCTAAGCCAGTCAATGTGAAGCATTGACTCATCGGAAAAGACTTTGATGCTGGGAGGGATTGGGGGCAGGAGGAGAAGGGGACGACCGAGGATGAGATGGCTGGATGGCATCACTGACTCGATGGACGCAAGTCTGAGTGAACTCTGGGAGTTGGTGATGGACAGGGAGGCCTGGCGTGCTGCGATTCATGGGTCGCAAAGAGTCAGACACGACTGAGAGACTGAACTGAAGCAAGATCTGGGCTTGCCTGGTGGCCCGGTGGTAAGGAATCCACCTGCCAGTGCACAAGACGCAGGTTCCATCCCCGGGTCGGGAAGATCCCCTGGAGAAGGAAATGGCAACCCACTCCAGTATTCTTGCCTGGGAAATCCCATGGACAGAGGAGCCTGCTGGGGCTACAGTCCACGGGGTCACAAGAGTTGGACATAACTTAGTGAAGAAACAACAACATCAAGATCCACTCTCCTGGGGCTGGGAATCCTGTCCTCTTCTCTCCTCTCATTGGCCCCTGCTACTGCTGCTGCTAAGTCACTTCAGTCGTGTCCGACTCTGTGCGACCCCAGAGACGCAGCCCACCAGGCCCCCCCGTCCCTGAGACTGTCCAGGCAAGAACACTGGAGTGGGTTGCCATTTCCTTCTCCAATGCATGAAAGTAAAAAGTGAAAGTGAAGTCGCTCAGTCAACTCTTAGCGACCCCCTGGACTGCAGCCCACCAGGCTCCTCCATCCATGGGATTTTCCAGGCAAGAGTACTGGAGTGGGCTGCCATTGCATTGCCCCTTGCCTCCCTACAAATAACAAGATATTGCAGAGGATACAGAGCACCTGAAGAGAATCAATCTCTTGTTAACAGGGAAGAAGAAGAGATGGCTGCTGGGTAACCACCTTCAGTGTCTTCTACTCTATTGCTGGTCCTAATTCCACCTCCAAAAGATCTCTTAAATCCACCGTGGTCTTTGCCCCGGTTCCCGACTTTCTTGCCTAGATTCTCAAATCCTTCTATCCTTTTCCCAACCATCCAATCATCTTCCAGTCAGCTCTTCATATAATGCCTGTCTGAGTATAGCATTTCCTAACTTAAAAATTCTCAAGGGTCAATTCCAATGCAACCACCTCTTTGAAATGCCCCAGATGTTTTATGTATGATTCTTTATATCCCTGCTGAGGAGCAGTCTTGCTTTTGAGCTTTTCATATATTTTCTATATCTCGTTCTCCTCTCTGTCCAAAATATAGTAGTAGCATTAGCCACATGTGACCACCTGAAACATGGCTGGCCCAAACTGAAATGTGTTCTTAGTACAAAATATACTTGAATTTTAAGAATTAGGACAAATAACAGGAGGAATGTAAAATATTTAATTAATAATTTTTAAATCAATTACATATTGAAATGATCATTTCAAATGTGTTGGATACATTTTGGTTAAATGACAACCCACTCCAGTATTCTTGTCTGGAGAATCCTATGGATAGAGGAGATTGGTGGGCTACAGTCCAAAGGATCACAAAAAGTCGGACTGGACTGAAGTGACTTAGCATGCATGCACACATGCATATTTTTATCATTTATTGTATTCTTAGCTAGGATTATTTAGAAGGCCAAGAAATTAACACATTCCAGAAAATATTTAGCAGGAAATCTGTTTACAATGGAACAGTGAAGTCAGAAACTTTTTATATTTCTTGAGCAAAAATGAGGGAATTGAATTTTACAGTTATGGCAGCTGGAAAATGCCATTGTTTGAAGACAGTCATCTTTTTAAGAAATGGCTGGAGGACTTAACAGTTATAACTTAGAAATAAATAATATCTATGTTCACGAATCATGTGCTGAAAATGACAATAGGCTCACTTGGTTACTATCTGGTCGAATGGCTTTGGGGCCTTGGGAAGAGGAGTCCTGTTGCCCCACCCCCACCTCTGGGGCAGGCTGACCCCACCCCACAAATGAACAGAAACAACTGCAGAGTCCATTATTTTGTCAGGAGCACTGCTTTCATAATTGCCTTTTGCCCGATCTTGTAAAGAGCAGTGGTTCCTCTGGCTTTGATTTTTCTCTTGGTCACTCGGAAAAGCTCTGTGCCTGTGACATCTGGAAACAGGGCTGGGATTCTGGGACCCTGGAACCCTCCCTTTCTAAGGATTTGTTATCCCAGGCCTGCTTGATGGTCCTTTCTTTCCCTTTCCTTCTTTCTTCCTTTCTTTCTCTTTTTTCTCCCTCATTTCCTCCCTCCCTGCCTTCCTTTCTCTATCTCTTTCTAATGCGTAACATCACATTTACCACTTTAACCATTCTTAGCTGTACAATTCAGTGGCATTAAGTACACTGATAATATAGTGTAACCATAGCTACTGTCCATCCATAACTTCTTCACTGCCCCTGCTTCATTGCTATGCCCAGTAAGCACTAATTCCCCACTCACCTTCTTTCTCCTAGCCTAGTAACCACTATTCTACTTTCTCTCTCTGGAAATTCACCTTTTCTGTGCACTTATATAAGTGGAATCATGCAGTATCTGTCCTTCTGTGTCTGGCTTCATTCATTTATCATAATGTCTGTAAGATTCATCCATGGAACAGCAGGCCGAATAATATTCCACTGCATATATAAAGCATGTCTTATTTATCCACGGATCTGATGATGGACGTTTGTGTTGTTTCTACCTTTGGGTTATGTGTAGTTTTTAATAGAGCATAGGAACATGTGATGACGCTCTGGCCATTTCTGCATTTGTATCTGTTTCTAATGAAATAAAGAAACCTAGATGTTATCACCAAAAACAGAAGTCTGACTGCCGTGCTAGAAAAGAGAGCCTGCTAGCGTGGGAGGGTGTCACTGAGTGGAGACCTCTTTACAGTTGGCATTTATTTCTCTGAGCCGAGTACAAACACCTCCCAGGAAAGAGCCCTGCCTCATCGCCTGGTAAAGACCAGAAGCAGGGGCCACCCTCTTCCCACCAGACACTCCCAGGCAAGAAGGACTTCTGAGTGTCTGTCAGAAAACTCCAGCCAAGGACTGTCTGCTCGCTATTAGGAAAGGGACTTCTAAAAGGAGAGTGGAAGTGTCCCTATCTCTGGAACTGAAGCAACTCAGAGGAGAATTTCCATGGTCTTCGTTCAGGAGAGTGGGGCTTCTTTTTGGTGTGTGCTGGCTGCCATTGTATTCCGAGAGGTAGTGCTAGTTGATGTTGTAGCCAGAGACTTGGAAGTCTCCAAATCCTGTTCTGCAGGTCCTCTCTCCTCCCACGTGGGGTTTCCCTGGTGCTATAAATACATGTGCCTCCATGCTAAGTCGCTTCAGTTGTGTCCAACTCTTTGTGACCCCATGGACTGTAGCCTGCCAGCTCCTCTGTCCATGGGATTCTCCAGGCAAGAATACTGGCTGTGGGTTGCCATGCCCTCCTCCAGGGCATCTTTCCAACCAGGGATTGACCTCACATCTCTCCTGTCTCCTGCATTAGCAGACGGGCTCTTTACCACTAGCGCCACCTGGGAAGACCTATAAATACACAGATCTCAGGAAATCAAAATGCCTCTTATCACTAGCCGGACACAAGGGCAGGTCTTCTCTGGTGATCAGGTTGGAGTAGATGGTTCGAGCTCAAGGCCCAAGTGAGGCCTCCTCCACCCTCTCAGCTCCTGAGCTGGGGGGAATAGTCACTGTACTATGAGTAAGCAGAGGGATGATAGAGAAAGTGCTGGAGGTTTCTGCTTATCTCTGGAGCCAGGGCAAAGCAAGGAGCAGAGAGAATGTATTGAACTTCTGCAAACTGCTCCTGGCTTTTGGCAAATTAGTAGCTGGAAACTTAACCAGTGACATTAGTGTTTCCTGGGGAGGGACCTAAATAGAGGCAGAGAGAGGGCAAACTGCTCCTTCCTCTCTGTGTGTAAAGGTCCTTTGTACACGTTTCTTTTATAACGTGTGTCCCGCACTGCACACTCGTTATCAGCGCTCTTCTGCAGAGATGATACCGAGGCTCTGAGATTATCCATGAATGACCTGCCATACACCGAGTGCTGGAGTACGATCTGGACCTAGATCTGTTGGACACCACGGTCTGCAGTCGGACGGTTATTCCATAATATTCCTTTTGTCAAAATTGGCCCTAGAAAGAGTACCACAGGCCCTACAGCACTTGTCCTCGTCCACCCTCTTCCTGATCCTGTTCACTGGGGAGAATGCCACTCCTGTCAATTCCAGTAATTCACTTTGGTTCTTTGGGGAAGCATTTCTGACCACGGAGACCATCCGTTCTGCAGAACCATTTATGAGTCCTAATTTAGAAACAATTGAAGTGATTATAACATGAAAATTGTTTTAAAAGGAAAAGACAAATGACCTTATTTCAGGATAATGTAATTATATTAAGGGTTTCTTTCTACGCCACAGTCAAAGCCTAGTTAGAAATAATTGTTAGAGAGCAAAACAGTGGCTTTGAAAAGTTTCACTGAGGAGATTGTAAGAGCTTAGGGAGTTAAACCCACATAGTTGACAAATGCTGCTACACAATTCCACTGATGCCAGGTGTACAGAAAACACACAGGAGCAATACATGTGTGCACACACTCCAGGGCGAAAGGAGCAGAGAGACCACAGCCACCTTGAGAGAAGTGAAAGTGGAAGTCACTCAGTCACGTCTGACTGTTTGTGAGGCCATGACTATACCGTCCATGGAATTCTCCAGGCCAGAACACTGGAGTGTGTAGCCTTTCCCTTCTCCAGGGGATCTTCCTGACCCAGGGACTGAACACAGGTCTCCTGCATTGCAGGTGGATTCTTTACCAGCTGAGCCATAACATCCGCCTTACACAGTGATTATACTGTGACACTAACAAGGCTCACGTGTTCTTTGGCATTGAGAGAGCCTTACCCAGTTCTACCCTCCAGGTTCACTTCTCTTAACCCCCATGGTTTTTTGGTTGTATCAGCACAGAGACTGCATAACAGACTGGTTAAGAATATGAATTCTGGAGCTGTGGACCTGCATCTTAATCCTGTCTCTACCACTTCTGAGCTGTGTGGTCTTGACTAACTCACTTAACCTCTCTGTGCTTCAGTTTCTCCACCTGTGCAATGAGGATGATGGTAGGACCTCCTTCAGAGGGTTGTTCTGAGGATCAGATGAGCTAGTGTGTATAAAGCACTGATCCATCGGGGGTGCTCTATAGAAATGTGAAAGTGAAAGTTGCTCAGTCGTGTCGACTCTTTGTGACTCCATGGACGATATAGTCCATGGAATTCTCCAGGCCGGAATACTGGAGTGGGTAGCCTATCACTTCTCCAGGGGATCTTCCCGACCTAGGAATTGAACCAGAGTCTCCTGCACTGCAGGCAGATTCTTTACCCACTGAGCTCTCAGGGAAGCCCCTATAGAAATATGGTGAGTAACAAAATATCACAGCAGCCAACCAGAGCCTACCATGGGTGAGAGAGGAGACAGGTGGGGGAAAGTGTTTTGTTTTGTTTTTTATAATCTGGGCCTCATATTTACAAAGGATCATACACTCAGACTCTTGTCATCATTTATCCCCACTACAGTTTACACATTAAGTCACAGAGTTAACTGATGAGACTGATGGATGGGAAGTTCATAATGCCACTTTAATGGGGTCCCTGGATCACAGCATCTATGGTGCACTATGATTTAACATTCTTTACGAATCCTGTAATTCACTTCTAAATATGGGGCTTCCTTGGTGGCTCAGTGAATCCACCTGCAATGCAGGAGACCTGAGTCAATCCCTGGGTCAGGAAGATCCCCTGGAGAAGGAAATGGTAACCCACTCCAGTATTCTTGCCTGGAAAATCCCATGGATGGAGGAGCCTGGTGGGCTACAGTCCATGGGGTCACAAGAATTGGACACGACTTAGCAACTAAACCAACCAACCGACCAACTCACTTCTAAATAGTATAATTAAAGGGCTTTGAAGTTTTACAAGTATCATAAAGGCATAAATTTGCTAAACATCAATACATGGAGTACATCACGATTTTTGGAAGTCTGTTTTGGCATGTCCTCTGACTTACAAGCCACTGGGACATACAAAAAGGAAGCTAGCCAGACCTCCTTCACAATCTGGGATCAAACCCATGTCTTAGGGGTGTTTCATGAAGTGGACATGTCTCATTTCATTAGAGGAGGGAGGTCTGTGTTGCTGGTGGCACATCCTTCAAATGCAAGCTTTTTTTAAAAATATAACTATTAGCGTATAACCATATTCCCCCAAGCTCAGTGGGAAAACGGGCTCCTGGAAAATAGACTTTAGGAGGAAACCGTCTGGGCTTCCCAGGTGGCTCAGTGGTAAAGAACCCGCCTGCCAAACAGGACATGCAGGTTCAATCCTTGATCAGGAAGATCCCTTGGAGAAGGAAAAGGCCACCCCCTCCAGTATTCTTGCCTGGAAAATCCCATGGACAGAGGAGCCTGGAGGGCCACAGTCCAAAGAGTCCCAAAGAGTCAGACACAACTGAGCAACTGGGCAACAGCAGTAGCAGGAAAGCAGCTGCAGGAACATAGAACTGTGATTGTTTTCCTGGTGCCCAGTTAGGACGCTGCCAGCCGTGAGTCTCACGAGCTCCAACCCTGGCTTGCCATAGGTGAAATCTGTCTCACTCCACTGGAAGTTATGAGCAACAACCCAGTGAGTGGCTCAATAATGTCCTCAAGGATTTTTCTCTTTTCTCGTGTCCTCAGTATCACATTATCTTCATGTTTTGTGGTCACAGGATGACAACAGCAGGTTCAGCCATCACATGAAGCTGCGGGAGAAGACTATTTCTTTTCCTGTTCCCCCATTTTATCGGGTTTTCCATGTGGCGCCAGTGGTAAATGCCAGTGCAGGAGACATCAGAGATGTGGGTTTGATCCCTGGCTTGGAAAGATCCCTTGGAGGAGGGCATGGCAATCCACTCCAGTATTCTTGCCTGGAGAATCCCATGGACAGGGAAAGCTGGTGGGCTTTAGTCCATAGAGTCACAAAGAGTTGGACAGGACTGAAGCAACTTAACATGCACCCGTTTTATCAGCAAGGAAAGCCTGTCCTCAAAGCTTCCTGCAGCCTTCCACTAACGTTTCACTGGCCAAAACTGAGGCTCATGCCTTCCCCAATCAGTTCTGTGCATGAGGAATACAACCGCCGCCATTGGCTTAGACTAGTCAGAATTTGCTCAACTTACAATGGGAAAGAGGAGGAGGCATCAGAACCATAGCCAGGCTCTGCTGGCATGGAGCAAGGACAGAGCTGCTGGGTATGCATCCAACAGTATGTGCCTCGGTGACTTGCAAAAGTAGAGGTGTCTAAACGGGGCTTCTTGCCGGATCCTGTTGGAACAACTTCAGTTGGTTATTGTAGGGTTGGCTGCTTTGGGTGCTATATTGTACTGACTTCATTGAGACTGAATAATATCTGTTACTCAGCACATATTCATTGCTTCAGATGAATCTCTTATCCCATTAACACCCACGGGAATAACAGGAGTTATTCTACAACCAGGTTGAAGTTCCAGGAGGGGGTTATAGCATCTCAGATTTGGCATGCTCACAGCTACCTAGGAGCAGTCAGCAAGATTGCACAGATTTGACCTCTAAGTCCATGTTCATACCTTACCATCATGCAATCTCACTGTTGCAAAGTGATATCACAGTGTTAACCTCAATGTCATTATTTCTGAATTTCATCTTGTCATGGGAGACCTGAAGTTTCTCTGGATTTCTGGCTCAATGATTCCCTCTCTGAGCCTTAACTTTCTTATCTATAAAGTGGGGAGAGTTTGCAGAGTTATTTAAGTAAGATAATGGATGTGAAAGTCATTTGTAAAACTGTCAAGTATTACACAAGTGAGGGTTATTCTTCACCACTAGCTGCCATTCTTTAAATGTGACACAGTGCCACATAATGATAAAATCCCCTGAGAGTCTGGGGATTCTAACTAAGCTCCACCACTTATTTTCTGCCTGAACTGGGAGAACTTATTCTCCTTAAACCTCAGTCCACTCATCTGTGAAATGGGTGAGTTGTTCTCCTCTCATAAGATTGCTGTACATGTGTGTATGCTAAGTCACTTCAGTCATGTCCAACTCTGTGACCCCATGGACTGTAGCCCGCCAGGCTCCTCTGTCCATGGGACTCTCCAGGCAGGAAATGGGTTGCCATGCCCTCCTCCAGAGGATCTTCCCAACCTAGGGATCAAACCCTCACCTCTTAGGCCTCCTGCATTGGCAGGCAGATTCACTATCACGAACGCCACCTAGAAGACCCCATAAGACTGCCATCAAGATTAAATGAGGTAATATGCTTTTACACACTGTGGACATCTAACCTAATGATGTGGAGGGATCATTGGCCTGGGGACACTAAGAGGTCCTTGGTGAGTTGGAGACTGATTACACAGCAAGTGATTGTGATAATGCCAAAGGACAGGGAAAGAACAGATTTATGGGAACAGGATCATCTCACTAACTACACATGATATCACTTTGTAATTAGGTCTTTCCCACAAAAGAATTGTTTTGACTGAGCCCTAGCTATACCGGACTCTAATGAACTCTAGCCACTGACCAGTGCAGAGAAAGGCTGCTGTGCTGTACTCCCTGGTTTCCATAGATCTGATTTTGTATATTGAAAGAACACTTGACTCACATGGGTCAGGCTGTGAGATGAAAAGAAAATATTCTGATGACTGATTGTCTTCCTCTAAATTTCAGTGACCAAATTTCAAAGCCCATTTCTATCCAATTTGCTAGCGCATGATGAGTAAGTATGAGTCTGGGTATATATGCATTTTGAACAATAAGGGACCACAGCCTGACATGGGGAAGTGTATCCCTTCAGAAGAAAAACAACCGAGTTCTAAGTCAGTGGTGAGGCATTTGTAATGGAGTCATGAGATGCCCTCTTTCCTACAATTAGTAAATTTTACTTTGATCATCTAAGCCCAGGTGTGGGGCCCATGGGTGAGCTGTGGGTGGTGTGGTATTGATTCCTCAGTCCTCCCGGTGGCACAAGTGTCCATCCAGCACCCTCATCTACCATCCCCAGGGTGCTGCATAAATAGTGTCCTCTCCCAGGGTGCTAAGAGACCCTGAAGTCACCACTGTGTCCTGCCTCCACAACAGGAACACGTGATGAATAGAACTTCTCACAGGTATTTCTTTACTCAGCTTGACCCTGACAGTGAAGACATGTGGTAGATAAACTAGTAGTCAAACAGGATCCCTGCTCAGCCTGAAACTTTGACCCTAAGATTTTTTAAACCTTGATAGGGAAAAGCTTTTATTTTTCAAGTGAGAGTGAGAGTCACTCAGTCGTGTCTAACTCTTTGCAACCCCATAGACTCTACAATCCATGGAATTCTCCAGGCCAGAATACTGGAGTGGGTAGCCTTTCCGCTCTCTAGGGGATCTTCCCAACCCAGGGATCGAACCCAGGTCTCCCACATTGTAGGCAGATTTTTTTTTTAAGTTACTTAAAAATCTGCAAATACAACCTGTCTTTCTAGAGGTGGAGCTCCTCTATTACTTTGGGCTTGTTTCTTTGACTATGAAAAACACCCAAGTGAAGTCTGAATTGTGCAAATGTAAAGCCATGGTTCTCTTTGGAAATGCAATTGTTTAAAATGCTCTAGTTTCAAAAAGCTAACTTTTTTTTTGCTTTGGGGAGAAGTGGGGTAAGGGATAGTCTGCTGGTGAAGCAGAGCTAGGATTCCAGTTGCTGCTAAGTCACTTCAGTTATGTGCGACTCTGTGCGACCCCATAGACAGCAGCCCACCAGGCTCCCCCATCCCTGGGATTCTCCAGGCAAGAACACAGGAGTGGGTTGCCATTTCCTTCTTCAATGCATGAAAGTGAAAAGTGAAAGTGAAGTCACTCAGTCGTATCCAACTCTGTGCAACCCCATGGATTGCAGCCCCCCAGGCTCCTCCGTCCATGGGATTTTTCAGGCAAGAGTACTGGAGTGGGGTGCCATTGCCTTCTCCGAGGATTCCAACTGAGATCTATCCAAAAAGATCAAGTTCACAACTGCCATGCTACACTGCCTCCAGCAGGCGAACAGTGGTGGGATGCGGTAAGCATGGCAGAAAGAAGGTTGGGTGGAGGAGTGGGAGTTGAGAGAATGATCGTGGGGAAGCTTAACGCCAGGGAAGGTGGGAGTTGAGGAAAAGAGAAAGGGAAGATGAAGACAAAGTGGTGATTCCTGGACTGAGCCTTGGTGGGTCTCTGACCCGTCCACCAACAATCCATATCCTTGCGAGGCATGCGAGTCCCTCCTCCAAGCCAATGCCACATGCTCTCTACATTTCAGTGTCTTTCTACCTTATTTCGGGAGTTGAGTGAGGACTCACACTCCTTTGTGATTTCCCATCCAACATCTCGGGTTGGAAGGATCCTTTCCCACTTACTGTTGTTATTCCAAGTATTCACCCTGTTTGCATTCCCACCCAAGAAGAGAGGAACAGATCTCACATGAAATTTGGTCTTGAGATACTGTTTCCAGAGCTTTACCTTTTAACTTCATCCTCAGGGCACATTTTAGTTTGAATCTGATATGATGTCTTTGTAAATCTAAGAAGAAATTAGTTTATTGTCACCCTATTTCTTCTGGTGTCTAAGACTAATGAAAACAGCCTCAGAATTTACAGTGTCCCTTTATAGCACAGAGCTTTTGGAGAGAGTCAGAAGAATGAAGGGCAGGGAAGGCTCAAGAGAAAAGCATCACTTTCTCTTTGTCTCACCTGTATCTACTTCCCATGTGACCATAAAATCACCTTTATGTCTTTTAACAGGTAGGGATATAGGCAAAATTGAGTCTTTCTAAATACTTCTTAACCCAACCACGCAGTGAAAAGAACACCTATCCTCATTGTTTACATGTGACGTTTTATTACCTTGCTTGGATAATGCTCCTTGAGTATAGAGACCATGTCTTTTATGTGGAATAATAGTCTGTCTAGTTTGCCAGCTGATTAGTCTCTCTGCCATTTCATCCTATATTATTCTTTGAATCCACTGTCATATCTTGCACAGTCCTAGGCACAAGGACTTCCCTTCTGGCAAAGTAATTCACAAGGAGATAGGACCTCCTTGAATGAAGACATTACTCTAAGCTTTTCCTAGATACCCAAATCACAGTCTTATTCTAGGAATAGTGCTTGTTCTAAGTTTTCAATTGCATTATTTGATCTACTGGGGATAAATTTAAACATTTAAAAATATACCTTTTAATGCATATTTAAAATTCTTATAATCTAAATGAAAGAAATGATTTAAAATACATGCCCATCACTGTTGAAATTTAGATGCTTGTCTTTATTTTTGGCTTTTATTTAAAAACGGATCCAACTCAGTTTTGATTACTGAAGTGTGTTAATTCTGGTGCTTTTACTTCACTTCTATGTTCTTTTATTATCACTTCCTGTATGAATACAATCAAATTCTAATTTTGCCTAATTTTCTTATAGTAGGAAATGTTGCTCTTAAAAAAACAAGCAATTGGCTCGGAGGCTTGGAATAATGTTCTCTATCATTTTATACACTGCTGCACATCATAATTTGTTAATGAAGGGAAAGAGGAGTACTGGCAAATTTATCTTCATCATTATTCAAATAGAATAGTTACATATAGTACAACACTCTTCCGTTATTGCATTCTCCTTCAGTGAAATTATTTGGGTAAATTTCAGATTTTCATTAATTTTTTTTTTTACTATAATCACTTTTGTTCCAACCCCATCCACAAAGCCCAGATTTTGTGTAGGGGTAAGCATATTTGAATCTCTGGATCTGTCATCAACGAGAAAAATTTAGGTTATCAGATCCAGCCATTTGTTAAATATTGTTACTTCTGAATCCATGCTGTTTGGATTCAGAAACATGTTTGTTATGAAACAGGTTTGCCTGTTTCATAAATATAAGGTGTTTTGCTAGTGACCCATGATGAATGCATAGCCCGAAAGTCTCCTCTCTTTAGTTCATCTCTGCAGCTTCACACTGAGGCTGTACTTGCTGTCGCCATAATTACTAAGCTCTGTGTACCAATAAGCCCTTTGGTGCTGCAAGAGTAAGTAGGAAAGGCCAGAAGTCACATTATTCAGGAAAAGGCAGAAGGTAATTTTCTTTGCAGCGTCTGCTGATGAAGTCAGGACACTCTGGTTTGGCCGCCCTGGCACTGTGAAGTGGGCTTCTCTGCGTACGCACGGCGGGGGGCGCAGGATGCCGCCTCAGCTGTCCTCACCACGGTAATCATCTGGGGTCAGCCTGATACTGCTTCCCCTGACCCTCTCGCAGCAACCGACCCGCCAGAAATATGCTGCCAGCTTTTTTGAACAACTTTAGGATATTTTTGAGAACGTTTTTTACACCGGTACTACACTGGTCTTAAGTGTTTGCTGTAATATAAATTGGTGTAAAATAAGGTCAATAGAAGTGAGCCACTCTGATCAGAATTTAGACATAGCGAAGGGATGTCCCTGGTAGTCCCGTAGCTGAGACTTCACACTGCCAATGCAGGGAGCCTGGGTTTAATCTCTGGTCAGGGAACTAGATCCCCCATAATGCAACTAAGACCCTGTGCAGCCGAATAAATAAAAATATTTTTTTAAAAAGAAATAGGGAAAAGGTTAGGAGGGTCCCCACTGGCAAGGGGGTAGGGTGTGCGGGATAAGTTAGAAAACCCACCCAGGCACACACAGTCTAAATGAGGAGATGTGTGTGCTTCGTCACTCAGTCGTGTCCAACTCTCTGTAGCCCGTGGACTGTAGCCCACCAGGCTCCCCTGTCCATGAGATTTCCCAGGGAAGAATTCTGGGGTGGGTTGCCATTTCCCACTCCAGGGGATCTTCCCAATCCAGGGAACTTATGTTGTAGCTTACGTGTCCTGTATTGGCAGGTGGGTTCTTGACCACTAGCGCCGCCTGGGAAGCCCAAACAAGGAGGGGGCTGACCTGGGTGGACACAGACCCTCTCTCAGAGCTGGTTGGATCCTTTGTTTGAATTTATTGCATTGCTGTCACTTTGTGGATATATTTTCACCTTCCCTCTTTTCAGATTACACTTCCATTTTCACTGTCTCTGAGCAAGAAAAGGAAATAGTAACCAGAGTGTAAATAGCTAGACAGGAAGGCTTTTCTTAAGCACACAAACATGCACACAGCCTGCCACCCCTGGCAGCATCCTCCCTGAGGCTCTGCTCTGTCTCCCACCATGAGGTGCTACGCTGAGAGGACAGAGGACAAAGCCCTGCGTCCTGCTTCCCCCTTTGAAACTTATCACCCATGGAACCATGGAGAAATGCTTACATCGTCACCCTCAATTTCTTTATTGTAAGTAAGTGATCTTGCCTCTTCCTTTCTCAACAGTATTTCAGGGATCTGCTGAAACATTATACTGAAAGCCCCATAAACATGCAAGGGGTAGGCGGGCTGTGCTTTATTTAGTTTGTGGCATTGGGCCGCTGGTGTAGTGGCCTGTGTGCACCTGGAGTTCTGTAAACATTAGTGGCATTCTTTTTAAAGCTATACAAGCAATGCAATACACTCTAGGATCGACAGAAAATAGGCTCCACCGAACAGAGCCATTGTTTCTTAAGCACCTACCACATGCCAACATCATTCTCAGAGCTGTAAAGAGAGGCCCCGACAAAACTCCATAGATATGCCTCACACTCAGAAGAGAAAGGGTGGCTGAGTGTAGGAAGTATTACAATAATCTCCACCCAACACCAAGTAAGATGTCAACAAGTAGAGAAGGAGAGAATCATAGTTATAATAGTGACTACTTGGAAATACTTCAGTGTTTACAAAGGGTTTAAGTTTTATTTTCTCATAAGCTTCATGCCCTGGACCACTGTGAAGACTGGAGTGAAAATAAATGTGTCAAGTTGAGGGTTAGAATGACAAATTCTGTGGTTCTGATGAGGTTGGGGTACAACCTTAAGGCTGCTGAGGACCAAGCAATGGGCTTTCACCTCTAATCTGTCATCAGTATGGAACATGGAAGATTTTTGAGAAATGACATAATCAGATGCAGAGTCTTAAGACTGGAGAACAGTTAATATTTTTGAATTCAGATGAGAGATAAGGTCTGCATTAAGAAATGGTGGCAGTAATTAGAAATAAGTTGTGAGACAAGGATTTTCCTATGGCCATTTTTTTCTGCCCTAATGATAAATGTGTTTTTTTTTTTAAAAAAAAAAAAACAATTTATTTCTTTTTCACTTCTGATCTTAGAAAAGATGGTTTAAAAAAAAAAAGTAATAAAGTAACAAAGAATCATTTCTTCCCCCAGGTAAAAAAAGAATTGATTCAATCAGTCATTGATATCCTGTTTTTTCAGTGGTATCCAGTTCTGAAAATTACATTCTTATCCAGCCAGACCCTGAGAACAGGTTACAAGTCCCTCTTGCACAAGCCAGACCATCCCACTGCAGGAAGGCTGACCATCCCACTGCAGGAAGGCTGATCTTCCCATTGCCATGGGGCTCCTCTGAAGAGGATTCTGCCCCAGACATACGTCCCAGCCTCAGGATGGAAACCAGAGAAAAAAAGTGTCCTACTCACCATCAGCTGCTTCTCCAGTTGGACTTCCTTGCTTAATTTCTGGTTAGAATAATGACTGCTATGCAGAGAAAACATTCAGCCAGGGGTCTGGCAGGAGTCCTCTCTGGGTGCAGATCCCAAATATCTTTCCTATCTGGCAAGTGATCCAAGGGGAAGGTCAGGCAGAAAGCTAGCGGTGGCTCTCTTTCTTTCATTCTCTCATGTCACATTCTTGATTTTGTTCTAATTCTTCATGAAGCTAAAGCAAGGAGGACAATGTCCCGAGCTCTGGACGGCTCCTCTTTGTAAACAGCCCACCAAGCTGAATCCTTATCTCTCTCAGATTAATAGTCAATGTTTTCTGAGCACCTACTAGATGCCAGACACAGCGCTGAGTTTTCCCTCACTCATCAGGCTTTCTTTTTCTCATTTCATATTTTCACCAAACAGCCACATGAAGAGGTATCACTATGTCTATTTTACTGTAGAAGAATGAGACCTTAGGGAGGTCAGATGACTTTTCCAAAGTCACATAACACTGGACTACAATAAGGACTTCAATTCACTTCCTCTGCTACCAAGTCCAATTCTCTTTCCATACATCTTGCTGGGGGATGCAAAAGTTACAAGAAGTGAAGAAAAGGTACTTCATAGCCTCTCCTTGTCATTCAGTTATTGGACTTCTTACTTGTACATAAGTTTGATGGACGAGCATTAATATTTCAGCCACATTGGCCAGGATACAGACTGATTGATCAGTACCTTCCAACAGAAGCATTCAAATACCAAAAGTGACCCAGCCAGAGATGCGGGAGGGATGGAAGTGGGGAGGGTGGTTCCCATGCTACTCCCCTGGGGCCACTAGCTGCATGAATTTGTCACTATGGTTAGCTTCTCAAAGCCCCTCTTAGCCCCTTGGAGTAAAACCAAGATATAACATCCCTCTCATCAACTCCACAGAAGAATTGTAAAGATGAAGTATTAATGAAAATGCTCTGAGCTGCAACTGGAATCCCAGACTCCCTCGCTTCCTCTCCCTATCTTATGTAGGATGCTATTTTTGTAGGAATATTCATTTCAAGCCAGGAAACAGTAGATGTTAAACACATGTTTGCTGAATAAATAAAAAAGAATTAAGAACTATTCTTAGACTCTGTGGAGGCGCTTGCATCAATTAGCTAAATGCATTTGTGGCCCCTGGAGAATGTCTACAAATGGAGACTGGAGCTGCTTGTGTGCCTTTGGCTACGGGTTACGTGAGGAGGCCTGGATCCCTGTAGCTGATCCGTTTGGCCTCTGGAGTCCTTGCTGGCTCAGTCTTCTGTTTTATGGTCTTATCAAAACTCAAAGTAGTCATTCTTGTCTTTCAAATAAGAGACTATTGGACTTTCCTGGCAGTCCAGTGGTTAAGGCTCCACAGGTTCGATCTTGGTTGGGGAACGAAGATCCCGCCTGCCATGCCACAAGGCCAATAGCTAGACAGATAAATAAATAAATAAGAGAATATTTAGTACATCTAGCTAAGCAGAAATGTATCACTATAGGAATTCCATGGAAGTCAGCCAAGGTAGGGTCTTAGCCTGTACAGCCCTGGAGAATGCATGGGGGCCCTCAGAGCTTCCCCCTCTTTTCCTCCCTGCATCTGGCACAAGGTGGCCCAGATAGGCAGCTCTGATGCAGTGGTCTGCTGGCCAGGTGTGCTGATGGCAAGGGGACCCATGCGCTTCCTCTGAAGCCCTTGACCTCAGGCACTCGGACAGTGTCTTTTGTTGGATCAGCTTTGTAGTTTCTGCGTGTGGTTTAGTGTGGCCCCTGTCCATTTACTCAAGCCACTTACCTAAGGGAACTTTAAGCTTGCAATTTAAGTTCACCTCCAATTGCTGGCAATCTGAGAGGGGTGTCGGGGGAGTCAGCCATTAGCTGGACTTGAAGTAAGGAGGAAGGAGTGGGCATGAAAAGTCAGGAGGTGAGTATTGACCAGGGAAGGATTTAGAGTGCTGTGTGCATAAAATAGTCTTTAGGTTAAAAGGGGGCATTTACATGGTGACAGTAGCGCACTCTTTAAAGACCAGGGTGAGCGTGGCCTTGGCCTCCTAGGCCCAAGGATAGCTAGTGTCAGACTTGCATGTGTGTGCCTGTAACACAGGCTGAGGGGGTGCGGTGAAATTCCAAGTCCAATTCCAAATCCGATTCAATTCTAATCCTAGTTGGTGTATAAACCCTTACAAAATAAATGGTTGGCATGTAAAGGCTTGTTTGATGAAACCATAAGGGAGCGTCTAGAGATCATGGTACTTGTCAATGACATCAAGAACCTGTTTGTAATAAATACTGCCCGAGGAGTCCAGGAACCAAGACCAAGGTAAAATGCCGAGGGAATCAAAGAAAAGTGGGATCAACCAGAATGGCCATCAGGGGTGCTTTGTTAAGTAAATGTCGTGCAGTGAACTGTGAGCCTCATGTTACTAAGTATCCTATCAGCTGATATCCGGTTCAATGCTTGGCTCTAGGTCAGTGTTCAATACCATCTGTTGAATCAATTAATCAAAATTCAACAATTTTAAAAGATGAGATACATCCACATGGAAGAATATCCACAATATATTTTTAAGTAAAAACAATCCCATTTATGGTTAGCGTGTACAGAGTTCATATTGTTTAGTCTCTAAGTCGTGTCCAACTCTTTTGTGACTGTAGCCCACCAGACCCCTCAGTCCATAGGATTTTCCAGGCAAGAATACTGAAGTGGGTTGCCATTTCCTTCTTCAGGGGATCTTCCTGACCCAGAGATCGAACCTGCATTTCCTGCATTGCCTGCAAATTCTTTACCACTGAGCCACCAGCAAAGCCCCACAGATTTCATATATATGCATCTAAATGTATAATTTATATATGTATATATTTATAAAACTGTTATATATACATAAAACTGTTGCTGCTGCTACTGCTGCTAAGTCGCTTCAGTCATGCCTGACTCTGTGCAACCCCAGAGACGGCAGCCCACCAGGCTCCCCCGTCCCTGGTATTCTCCAGGCAAGAACACTGGAGCGGGTTGCCATTTCCTTCTCCATAAAACTGTTAGTAGTGGTTATTTCTTATGGAATACTATTGGATCAGAGTGAGGGTGTTCACATTCTAGTTTTGGTATCCCTTTATTACTTACATTTTTTGCAATAGTAATGTAGTATTTTAGCAGTCAGCAGAACTAAAAATATTTCCATTTTGGGAAACGAGGGAAAGGGTTGTTGTTGGATAATGTTCTACTCAGAGTCTGTCAGAAATATATGTTTTATTGGCAGTAATGTGGGTTGTACTTTATTTTTTATGGAAAATAAAACTTGGGAAAAAAGCCCAAGGCCAGGCCCTGTCTAGTCTGAAATTCAGGCTCTGTAGAACCAGGGCCCAGATATTTCAGAGTCCGTGACCACTGCGCACCCTGGGAAGACTGGAGGGGGTTTGTGGGCTTTATCTCAGAGCCTGCTGAAGGCTCTAGGCTCACAGTCTCTTTTGAACCAGTTAAGTTCTCATCTCACGCCTGTCACCTCTCTGCGGGGGAGCGAGTGCAGGTGTGTGACCAGGTGTTACAGGTATGACCAGACAACCAGGAGATGTGGGTCCAAACACCCCATTCTCATCAGGAAGAAGGCCTCCCTGCAGGCAGTGGCTTCATGACAGATTTCAGGCAGTTCCAGCAAAGCCATTTTGCAGTCCAGATGAGGGTATAGAAGGACGTCTTGCTTCCTCATAGGAGCCCATCTCACCAAAGACTGGCAGGCAGGGCATTCTCTGGTCAAGGCAACTAAGCTATCGAGAGTGTTGGTTTTTTTGTTTTTAAGTTGCTAAGTCGCATCCGACTCTCTGCGACCCCATGGACTGTAGCCCAGTAGGCTCCTCTGTCCATAGGATTTTCCAGGCAAGAGTACTGGAGTGGGTGTTACATAACTTCAATTCTCCTTCTGTAATATTTTAATTTTTTTTCTCTTTCTGCCCCACTGCGTTTCATTTCCTAATTTGCTCACTATATATAAATATGTCAGTTTATATATATGGTCTCCTTTCAAACTCCCACTGAGAGGCAAATTCCACTGAAGAGAAATTTCTGAAGCATTGTACTCTTCAGGTTTTTATTGAGTCATTTTTTTTTTCTCCCAGTGAGAAGTAAGGACAACTGACCTTGAAATGAATTTGCTGGATTTTAGCCACCTGTAAAATTCAGATGGCAAAAACAATGATGTCTCGGTCATGGTAAATGAATGCTTCCTCCCATTAACCTATAACTTTTATCATTTCCTTCCTTACATTTTAGGAGCCTTTTTTTAGCTATGTTTTCATAATTTAGACATTCCATTGGTTGGAAATTCAAAGCAACTCTTAGAGGACAAGGTTACATGTTCCAAAGAGGCAAACATTTTAATTAACCTGGCCTCTTTCGGAAACCACTGTGAGCTCTATGTTCCTTGCTGCAGCTAAATGTGACTTTAGTTGCTAATTTCTTGTAAATTCTGTTTTAGAAGAACTCAGTGCAGTTTGCATTGCAACTTCCTCTGAGGTTAACCAGACTGTCCAGGTTAAGTTATGGACTTTTTCCCTGGAAAATCTAACTCTGGGGGTTGAGAATTAACTCACCGAGTTTTGGAACCTTATGAGGAATGGCAGAAATAAAATGCTGCAGCTCTTTCCACTCCCCAGATACAAAATATATAGACGGGAGCACGTGCATGTCGAAAGGTTGATCCTCCTCGCCGTTTCCTTTCCCTGTGGCATCATTTCTAGGGGTTATTCCTTTTTTAGTTCTTTTTAGATGGAAAGTTAACTTCATAGTTTAGATTCCTGGGCGTGGTCTTTTGTTGGTGGTTTGGTGTCTTGTGTATTTTTCCTTTGTCATCTGTGGTCAATATTAACCCCAGATTTATATTTTGGACACTGGATGACTGGATGTGTCCCAAAATAAGCTGGGAAATTTCACATTGCCCATCTCAGGTTAAACTACTGAATAACAGAATGCTGGTGTCTAATAGAATACATGTGTGTTTCATTTAATTAAATGCAGTTGAGATTCAACACAAATGAACATATATATGTATCTGATAGTAGATAGGTACATAGAATGATCTTACAGGGTGTATGAACTTGAAAGGGCTGAGGACCTAATTGCTACGTAAAAGTATTTTTCAAGGGCCTTCCCTGGTGGTCCAGTGATTAAGACTCTGATCTTCCAGTGTAGGAGGGCACAGATTCAATCCCTGGTTGGTGAACCGAGATCCCATGTGAGATGGGGAAGATGAAATGAAGATGGCCATGATATGAAGTCAAGAAAGTATAAAAAGTAAAAAAATATATATATATATATTACTTTATACACACGTATCTATGTATTCTTCAAGGCTCTGAAGCAAAAGTCTTTAAGAGGCAAAAGCTGGAGCATGCAGGAGGTCAGAGTACCTGGGCAAGGGGGACTGAAAGGAAGTCAGGGATGGCCAGGGTAGCTCAGAGCCTTTGAGCCACAGGGGGAAGTCTGGGTTGGTGTTCTCTGTGTGTTAGGAAGGCCACGTAAAGCTTTAAGCAGAGGAGGGACCTGGTCTGTTTTATGTTTTTAGAAACTCACTCTGGGGATCTGAGTGGATAGCCAGGCAGGGAGAAGGAGGATAAAAGTGAAGAGAGAATCCAGAGAGGAGGGTGTTATAGATGTTCAGGAAGGAGGTGACGGAGCTTCAGACTGAGGCATGGCAGTGGAGATGTGCAAGTGGATGGATCTGGGACCAGTTTTAGAGACAGAGGCAAGTTTGGACAGCTCCTGCTTACGGAACAAAAGTGAAGGGAATCACGGGTGAGTCCTTGGGTTCGGGAGTGAACAACTGGGCCCAAGATGGCAACCTTTAGGGAGACAGGACAGGCTGGGGTGGAGGAGACAGCACAAGGTTCAGAGGAAACCAGGAGCCCAGACCTCCTGTGCGGCTGCCTTGAGCACGTTCATGAGCCCCCTTGAGCTGGCGCGAAGGACAAAATGGTGGATAGTGTAGTCTCAGCCTCTGTGTCTGCCCGTCCTTCTTCTCCCTTACTGGTTCCTTCTCCTCTTTCTATTGGCAAAGATTCTAAATGGCAGGGTGACCAAGGGCTTGGTCCTTATCCCCTTTTCTTTTCCATCCTCATTCACTTCCAGTCTTTGGCTGTAAATAAGATCTATATGCTGATGACTCCCAAATGTAAATAGCCTCCTGGACCACTTTCTCTAACTGTAGACACATCCAACTACCTGCTCAACATCTCCAGTCAGCATCTGAGAATTAACATACGCACACAACGAAGTCCCCTGCCTTACCCCAAAGCCCTGCTTCTCCTGCATTTTTCTTATTTCAGTAAACGTCAGCTTCCACCTTACCAGCGGTGCCGAATCCCAGCAATTCTCACCTCCTCTGCTCCCCTGGCTTCACCGACCATCCTCTCTTGCCTGGGTCATTGCAGTGGTCTTCCCACTGCTGCCCTTATCCTTCTTTAGCTTTCTGTCCACACAACAGCAAGATCCTGTTAGAATATAAATCTCTCCTAGCACTTCTCTGCTAAGA
Organism: Oryx dammah; assembly: GCF_014754425.2. Taxonomy (NCBI): domain Eukaryota; kingdom Metazoa; phylum Chordata; class Mammalia; order Artiodactyla; family Bovidae; genus Oryx; species Oryx dammah. Next base: position 74,380,062 of record NW_024070203.1, read on the forward strand.
ATCCTGCAACGGCTGCATCTCAGAGTGCAAGCCAGAGCTCACAGTTCCCTCCTGGTCGCACATCATCTGGTCCTCGTTGCTCTTCTGATCTCATATCCTTTGTTTCTTCCCATTCTTGTTCCAGCCCTGTCCTTGAGTGTGCTAAGCACTTTCCCGTGATGACCTTCTCATCTGCTGTTTTCTCTGCCTGGAATAGTCTTCTCCCAGTCATCTCCATGGCTACCTCCCTGATCTTTTTCACACATCACTTTCTTAATGGGGCTTTTTATTTAAAGTGTTAACACCTACCCACCCACTCCTGGCTTTCCCCACCCACTCTGCTATTCTCCATGGCACATCTCCTCATATTTCACTTATTTACTGTGTATCTCTTCCCAAGAGGCTGTAATCTCCACGAGGACAGGAGTTTTGCCTGTCTGTTCCTGGCTGAATCCCAAGTGCCCCGAGCCATGCCTCCCTCCTGATAGACACTGCCCATATTTGTGGAATGGGTGTTTTATCTCTCTCCTCTTGGGCTTCCCTGATGGCCTGTGTGCTAAACTGCTTCAGTCATGTCCGACTCTTTGCAACCCCATGGACTGTAGCTTGCCAGGCTTCTCTGTTCATGGGATTCTCCAGGCAAGAATACTGGAGTGTGTTGCCCTACACACTTGGGAAGATGCCAGGGGATCTTCCCAACCCAGGGATCCAACTCACATCTCTTATGTCTCCTGCACTGGCAGGCAGGGTCTCTCAGACCATAAAGAATCTGCCTGCAATGCAGGAGACCCAGGTTCAATCCCTGGGTCAGGAAGATCTCCTGGAGAAGGGAATGGCTCCCTATTCCAGTATTCTTGCCTGGAGAATCCCAGGGACAGAGGAGTCTGGCAGACTATACAATCCATGGGGTCGCAAAGAGACAGACACGGCTGAGCAACTAACACTTTCTTCCCTCTTAACTACTGCTTTCTGGCATTTTATAAAGCTTTTGTCTTAATTTCTATATTTGCTTGACTCTGAAGCTAGTCAGACACAATTGAAAAAAAAAAAAAAAGACACTTGACAGTCACATGCAAATTGAGCTTCCTGTCTGTCTCCCTCACTCACAAGCTGTGGGACTCAGGACAAGTCACTTTGCCTCTCTGAGTTTTTTTTCTTCCTTTTCTTCTTTCTCTCTCTTTCTTATAAAATAGTGAAATCTGTCCTACCTATCCCTCAGAGTTGCTGTGAAGGCTCAGTAGAGTAATGTATGAGGCGCAATCAAGGATGAGATACAGCATATGTATAGCTGAGTTCCTTTGCTGTCCACTTGAAACAATCACAGCATTGTTAATCAGCTATACTACAATACAAAATGCAGTTTAATAATAAAATAAAATAAAAATGTTGTCCTCCTAACAGAGGAAAAAACCAAACTCTAGTTTCACACCACTTTACCTTTAATATTTAAATTCACTCATTAAAAAAAAAAAGGAGTAAGATGTAGTTTTCACTGACCAGGGCGTCTGTCCCTGACTCAACGCTAGAGGTTTACATATATGACTATCTCGTTTAATTCTCACATCGAATCAGTGAGATATGAACTCGGACAACTGACCTCATTTCACAGATGAGAAAACTGAAGTGCGGTAAGAATTGAAGTGAATTACCCAAGAGCTGGTCAACAATAGAGCCAGTCTTTGAACCTGAGCATTTTTATTCCATGCCCTGTTCTACTGGCACAAAATAAACATTTTAATGACCGAATGGAGCAATTAAAAGGATTTGACCTGAGGTGAAACTTCTGTCTCCGGATGAGTTGTTTTCTTTAGACTGCTAATTAATGTAGCATTTCCCTTAAGGTCTCCTCCTCGATCCTTCAACTCCAACAAAATTCCTGTCTTCCAAAAGAAAAAGGTACTGTCAGGCATCTTCTGTGCTTCCCTCTCTCCCTCAAAGGAAGAAACGATATCTCTTGTCCCCGGAGATTTTTGTTGTACGGCCTAACCACGTCCAGATGGTTCTCTCAAGTTCAGACATCATACTTAGTAAAGTGTTTGTAGTTATCTACTGAAACAAATTCTAGCCTAAATTGCAAACACCCGCTTCCCAGATAACTTATTCCATGCTCTTCTGCCTTGTTTGTGTTATGGCCTTTCTGTGCTAATGAATTTGTAAATGCGGTTTAATTACTGTTTACGGGAAAAATAGCTGCACACAGATCAGTCTCAGTGGGAGCCTTAGCCAAAATGTTGAAGCAATTTGTTTCTACTGCAAAAACAGCTAATAAATGAGACACACTTTTTAAACATTGGGAAAGGAACTCAAGTTCGGTTTTTAAGAAACAGTGCTTTCTACATCCTGGGAAATAAATCATTCTTTAAGAGAGCAGATTTTAATATCAAAGTGGCATTTTTTTCCCAAGGCCTTGCACTCAGTGATTTGCACAGAACCAAAGGGTTCTCACAGTGATCTGCTTGAATGCCACACCAAAGGGCTCTTCTCTAAAGCACTCCCCAAAAGAAAAACTCAGCATTACTTGTAAATTCCATAAAATGTTTCGGAGCTCTATAAACCCATGTATTATGTATTACCTTGTGTTTCTGAATTCTTGCCTCTGGCAAATTGCCAACTTAGCAACTAAATGCAATTTTGAAATTCTAATACAAACCAGTCTCTCCTGCTTCACTTTTTTTCTCAAGGGGGGGAAAAAAAAGATGCAAGAGGGAAGTGAAAGTTATTGAAAGGTTCAGTTTATAAATTCTGTTTGTGTTGTGCTTGGAGCTGTGGTTTACTTTTGCTCTTACGTAAAATGACATTGGTCTGATTCTCCATAGAGTGTCACCTCTGAAAGTGAGCTCCTTCAGGCAGCTGTTGGTCATGCTGATGGAAAGAGAATTGTTCCACCCTTCCCAGGGCACCTACCTCAGAGACAGAGCAGGGCTGATTCTGCTCTGTGCAGAACTCAGGGAGCAAAATCAATCAGCTTGGCAAGTCACAAGGATTGCTTGTCATTTCCTGAACTGTGCATATAATGAAAGAAGTTTGAGCAGTGTAAGATTCAAACCCTGCCTTCAAGGAATTTATAGTGGTGGCAACAGATAGGCACACAGGCAATTCAGTTTTAAAAGATCCCAAGGGTGAGGGGAGGGGGTATTCAGTGAAGGTGGTCAACAAGTAAAAGCCTCAGATAAGTTCTGGGCATGCATCATACAGCATGGTAACTACAGTTAACAATTTGTTGTTGTTCAGTCACTAAGTTGTGTCCAACTCTTTGCAATCCCATGGACTGCAGCATGACAAGCCTCCCTGTCCTTCACTATCTCCTGGAGTTAGCTCAAACTCATGTCCACTGAGTCGGTGATGCCATCCAACCATATCATCTTCTGTCGTCCCCTTCTCCTCCTGCCTTCAATCTTTCCCAGCATCAGGGTCTTTTCCAATGAGTCAGTTCTTCGCATCAGGGGGCCAAAGTATTGAAGCTTCAGCTTCAGCACCAGCATCATTAACAGTACTGTATTGTATATTTGAAAGATGCTAAGAGGGTAGATCTTAAAAGTTCTCAACAGAAGAAAAATTTCTGTAACCATGTGAGGGTATGGGTGTTAACCAGACTTACTGTGGTGAGCATTTCCCAGTATAAACGTATATCAGGTCTTATGTCATATGCCTTAAACTTATGCAATGTTCTATGTCAATTATGTCTCAATAAAACTAGTGGAGAAGTGAAGAAAAGAGATCCCAAGACCGAGTCTTAACTACCAAATAGCTTTAGTGTCTCAAATAACATTCTGAAAGCCAGGGCCTCATCTTTGGAGCAAAAAGACTCTTTTTCCAAGAAGATTATTCCATATTTCCATGTTGTAATTATTTATCTGAGTCATCTCTTCATTCACCTAAGTTATATATGGTGGGCCCTAGGGAGACAGAGTAACCTCAACAAGACTCCATCTCAAGGGACTCACCCTGCATTGGGAGAGGGGCAGACATAAACAAACACCACAAAGTGAAAATCTCAAAGAAATTGGGAATTGTTATTAAAATGGGGGTTAAAATCTTTTATATATTCTGTAAGTTTCCAATACAAGAAAAATGTAAAATACAAGTGTAGAGCCCCTTTGTTAGAAGGGACTTACCTTTACCATGCTTATATCATAAGACTTTGGATATGGGAACTAAGCTCACCTCCTCCAAGAAGGCCTCTCTGATGGCACGCAGATCGCCCTTTGGCTCGGGGGTCCTGTCCATGTCCTTTCACGGCACCACGTCCATTCCCCTGATACCACCTTTTGAATGTTTATTGTGCTGTCCTCTCACTGCCACCACCCCCTCTTCCAGATATAGGCAGCTGGATGTCCCTTAAGGAGGAGGGTCGCATCTCACTTTTTTCATCCACAGTGCCAGAAACATCCCTGATATATGTCATGTGGTTAATATTGACTGGCTCTGTGAATGGGAAGATAGTAATTACAGAGTTTTTTCTAATAAAAGTTGCCTTTATTCCCCACTTTATATTAAGTTTTAAAATAAGTAACAAAGGGTATATTTTCTTGTTTTTTGAAATGTAAACATATTAAAACATATATTAATAGCATTTTAGATAAGGGTACATATGAAAAATCTAGAAGGACACACACCAAATTGCTGGCATTGTTTAAGTGGTAAGATTTGAAATGATGCTGACTTTCCTGTATGTATTGCTGTGTTGTTTGCTATTTTACTATGGATGTGCTATTACCGTGATAAGAAAATATGAAGTTTTTTGTATCTTAAAAAGAAAAATTTGGCCAGTTTCATAAGCCACAACCATAGGACATAACCTTATGAAACATCGTCTTTACTTTATAAACACAATGTTGACAGTGATTTGACCTTTTGGCTTTAAATAACTGACCAAGCTTGGTAGCGTTTAATGGAATTAGATGAGTTTCTACTTCCCTTACTTATGTCTGTCTTTATAATATTCAGAAAATACCCAAGCACTTTATTTGCAAATACTCTAAGGCATGTGACATTATCTCTTTTGCTCTCTCTTTTTGATCCTTTCCTTTAATTCCCCCTACTAATACTTGGGTTGGGTATTAGAACCCTGGTCTTTCTAAAGCCAGGCTCAACCTCTTGCAAATAGATAAGGCAGCACTAAGTAATCATTTCTCTCTGTGTGTGTGTGTGTGTCTTTCTTTTTCATTATAAATCTCCTGTCTTTTATTTGGCTCTGTGTCAAAGAAGTATCAGTTTTCACTGATATTTCTGCTCTGCATCTTCTGCCAGCCCCTCTTTCTACATTTTGTTGGGCTGACCACAAGGGTGGAAAGCCCTAGACAATGGTATTGAAGTCACACTTTCTTTTCTTTTTCCCAAAAGAATAATCACAGATTATAAAATGTGCCTCTGAAGAACAGGTTTAGGAAACTCTCTGTATTGTATTCTTTTCTGTCTGCAGCTGAATTCTTGCTGTCAAGATGGGAAAACAGAACAGCAAGCTGCGCCCGGAGGTCATGCAAGACTTGCTGGAAAGCACGGACTTCACAGAGCACGAGATCCAGGAATGGTACAAAGGCTTCTTGAGAGACTGCCCCAGCGGACACTTGTCAATGGAGGAGTTTAAGAAAATTTACGGGAACTTTTTCCCTTACGGGGATGCTTCCAAGTTTGCAGAGCACGTCTTCCGCACCTTTGATGCCAACGGAGATGGGACGATAGACTTTAGAGAATTCATCATAGCCCTGAGCGTAACGTCAAGGGGGAAGCTGGAGCAGAAGCTGAAATGGGCCTTCAGCATGTATGACCTAGACGGAAATGGCTACATCAGCAAGGCAGAGATGCTCGAGATTGTGCAGGTACGTAGCCCCTGCCCTTTACAAAGGGGAGAGTGCAAGTCACAGGAAGCACTCGAAAGCATACAGTATAGCTTAGTGGAGAGATTGCAAGCTGGTGGCCTGCCTGGGCATTAATTTCAGCTAGCCAGGGTCTTTGAAAATGTGGAAGCCATATATGAAACACGGAGATTACACATAGCAATGCAGACTGGTTAGCATCTCTTGGGAACTCAGGAGCTCTGCCAACACTAGACCCAGATTCTGGAATAGGTCACCAGGGGCTTTGCGGTGACTCTCTCCTACTGAGGGACACACACTCCTCAGGTGGTCATGATCACTGGGGCCACTCCATCCACTCATTGCAATGACCTGTTTGGACCCAGAGCCTAGAGTAATGTTTATGACCAAACTCTGACCTGGCTTCAAATCCTACCTCTTTCAGTCACTATGTCTGTGACTTTAACCAAGTTAGTTCACCTAAGTAAGCCTCAGTGTCCTTATCTGTAAAATGGAACCACAAAAGTACCCACTGCTGTGGGATTATTTTTAGATCGATTCTCCTTGTTCAGTGCTTAGCACAGTGCCAGTTATATACATATATATAACTAATTATCAGCAGCAGCATTAATTTCCAACTTTATTAGACTTTTTTTTCTTGGTCACAAGGCACAGTTTGGGGGATCTTAATTCTCTGACCAGGGATCAAACCCGAGCCCCTGCAGTGAAACCGCCAAGTCCTAACCTCTGGACTATCAGGGAATTCCCTAGACTCTTGAATAAAAGTAGAGATCTCTAGTCTAGTTTCTGTCTCATTAGAGATATATGAACAGTGCAGCATCAAGGCCTCCATCACTTTAATAGGAAGTTCTCCATTTTATTTCCCCAAACCACTCACGCAGAGTGAATTTCCTAAAAGAACAGGAAAAGGGGCCTAGTGTTGGCCACATTTTCCTGTGGGATCCCAGCAAGCTTTGCAGAGGAGGAAAGGCCGAAGGAGCCACAGTCATGGCAACGATAGCTTCGTCAGCAGAGGGTGGGGCCCGGAGACCAAGCTCGGGAGACTGAAACACAGCGTAGGGGGCGGTCAGAAGAGCCTCGGCTGCAGGAAAAACACCTACGCGGGCGAGCAGCCCCGGGGAGGAGGCTCCATCTTGGCAGGTGCATGGAACACACGAAGGAAGTATCTGGCAGCAAGTAGCAGGTACAAGAAAGTGGTCATCTGGTTTCCTGGAGGGCTCATCTCGGAGGCTTCATCCCAGGACAGGCTGGGTTCAGAGATAGAGCTGCGGCCCCCGGGAGACCTAGTGGGTGCTGGATCGGTGGCAGAGGGTGTAATACAAAGAGACAGGGGACAGAAAGAACTCAGCTACATTACAGTAAGGAGGGGATGAGGGTGGAGGTGTGTGACACCTGCTTTTAAGGATCCGTGGAAAACAGGGTTACAGGAACTGAGGACGGAGCCTGGGGGAGAGCAACAAGACTCACCTGCTGTTGAGCCTATGGCTGAGGCCCGGGGTCTGCTCCTGGGAGTGGGACTGAGACCCTCGGGGCAGTCAGGAAACCAGACGAGCTCTCCCAGATCCTCCAGCCCCCTCTCCTTTCTGCCTGGGCCACCAGTGGCTTTCCCTCACCCCCAAACAGTAACTATCTGAATAAGTTGTGTTGAATGAATCCCCCAGACACAAGAATCTTAAAACAAAAAATAAAGGATTTCTCTCTTTCCCCAAGGATAAATATATGAAAAATATAATGTCTACTATAAAAATATAGGGCTTCCCTGGTGGCTCAGACAGTAAAGAGTCTGCCTGCAATGCAGGAGACCTGGGTTTGATCCCTGGCTCGGGAAGATCCCCTGGAGAAGGGAATGGCTACCCACTCCAGTATTCTTGCCTGGAGAATTCCATGCACAGAGAAGCTTGCTGACTATATACAGTCCTTGGGGTCACAAAGAGTCAGACATGACTGAGCGGCCAACACACACACGCACATAAAAATATAGGGAGTATAGAAGAAAAGAAAAAGAAAAATTCTCCATAATCCCACTTCACCTACAAAGGGAATCATTGCTAATAATTTTCTAATATATTTTCCTGGTCCTATTTCCATGTATTAAAAATATCTAATTGATTTCATAATGCATGTGAAATTCTGTACCTTGCCATTTTTCACTTAACATAATTAAGACATAAGCATTTCTCATACTACTGAAACTTTCAATACAAACATTTTAATAGCTGCATAATAGTCATACAACATAGCATAACGTACCTAATTTTCCCTTATTGGATATTTAAGTTGTATCCAGTCTTTGTTGTACATAACACTATAGCTTTAAAAATGAAATAACAAATACGTGATTCTTATGCATGAAGCTTTTTCTATATTTAGGATTATTTCCTAAGAATGGATTCCCAGAAGTGCAATTACTGGGCCAAAGGGAATAAGCATTTCTTTCTAAGACTCTTGAGACAGTCTGCCAAATTGTTTTTCCAAATGTACCTCTGAAGTGAGTGAAGGGTGCCCCCTATCTTTGCACCTCTCCAATTGTTCTGAACCTTTGCTACTTAAACAAAACTTCAAATTTAAAACGTGGCTTTTAATTTTAATTTGGGCTTCCCAGGTGAGTCAGTGTTAAAGAAGCCGCATGCTGGTGCGGGAGAAGCAGGTCTGATCCCTGGGTCTAGAAGATCCCCTGGTCAAGGAAATGGCTTTCCACTGCAATATTCTTGCCTGGAAAATTCCATGAACAGAGGAGCCTGGTGGACCGCTGTCCATGGAGTCACAAAGAGTCAGATGTGGCTGCTAGAGCGTGCAATTTTAATCAGCTTTCTTTTGTCCCTCCTTTTCACCTGGGAGTGTGGTGCTCTGCCCTTTTCCCTGCCTCCCTGCAGTGAATGGGATGAGTACCTTCTTTTTCGAGAGAATTGCTTCCTGATTGAGATCTAAGAAAAAAAAATTTTTTCCCATCGACCATCATGTTTTCACTTGTTTAACACTTTTTGCACAGTTCTCCTGGCTGCAGTGGTGTGGTGGCCAGTACTGAAGATGTAGTCCCCAGCCAGGGAGGACGGTCCCCATTACGTTGGATTATAGAAATCAAGAACTATTCACAAACTCCTTCCACACCTGTGGTAAAACACCTACTAAATAGCTAGCACCGGGAAAAAAATATAAGGAGAAAAATAGACACTCTCCCTGTGCTATTGAATCCACTTTGCAAGGAAGGGTGGAACATAGCAGAGAAGGTGCAAAAGGTACTGGTAGATACTTGCTGAGCCCTTGCTGACTCTGTGTTCAGAAAGTGACCACAAAAATGAAGGGGCATTCCCCCTAACAAGGTACTTTCTCTACTATAAAGCAGCTCCCTCCACTCACAGGCCCACAGTCAGTTTGCAGGTCATAATTGGAAGGACACAGATTCCTTAATAATGCTTTCATACTCAGGGTTCTTAAGCACCCTGCAAATGGAAGTTCAAATTTCCTGAATTGTTTTCCATAGTAATGCAAACGCACCCTGATGATTAATATTCATGACCATGAAGAGGAAACCTTGCAGCACCCTGAGGCACCTTCCAAATTGTCAGTGAGATTAAATTAAATTTAGAACTGTTTTCCTATTAAGGGCTATTTTATCCCATTCTGCTACATTGCAAACTGATAATTCATGTATTCTATCTTATTCTTATGCTAATCCCACGGTTTTCATTGTTTCTGGATGAATTGGAATTTGCTGTAGGATATTACTAAACTCCCCACTCTCCTTTCCTTTCTCCACCCCCTCTTCTGTGAATGTCTACACTCCAGGCCTTGTCACCGTCCCAAGAAGCCCTGTGGGGATTCTCATTATTTGGTTCTAGCTGGTCTTCACCATTTAGGAAAATGCATGTTAGCAGACGCTACAGTTGCTTTAGGTATCCTTTCAGTTCAGTCACTCAGTCATGTTCGACTCTTTGCGACCCCATGGACTGCAGTACGCCAGGCTTCCCTGTCCATTACCAACTCCCAGAGCTTACTCAAACTCATGTCCATCACATCAGTGATGCCATCCAACCATCTCATCCTCTGTTGTCCCCTTCTCCTCCCACCTTCAGTCTTTCCCAGCATCAGGGTCTTATCTAATGAGTCAGCTCTTCGTATCAGGTGGCCAAAGTACTGGAGCTTCAGCTTCAGCATCAGTCCTTCCAATGAATATTCAGGACTGGTTTCCTTTAGGATGGACTCGTTGGATCTCCTTGCAGTTCAAGGGACTCTCAAGAGTCTTCTCCAACACCACAGTTCAAAAGTATCAATTCTTCGGCACTCAGCTTTCTTTATAGTCCAACTCTCACATCCATACATGACTACTGGAAAAACCATAGCTTTGACTAGATGGACCTTTGTTGGTAATGTCTCTGCTTCTTAGTATGCTGTCTAGGTTAGTCATAGCTTTTCTTCCAAGGAGCAAGCATCTTTTAACTTCATGGCTGCAGTCACCATCTGCAGTGATTTTGGAGCCCCTCAAAATAAACTCTGTCAATGTTTCCATTGTTTCCCCATCTATTTGCCATGAAATGATGGGACCAGATGCCATGATCTTAGTTTCCATCAAGAGGCTCTTTAGTTCTTCTTTGCTTTCTGCCATAAGGATGGTGTCATCTGTGTATCTGAGGTTATTGATATTTATCCTGGCAATCTTGATTCCAGTTGTGCTTCATCCAGCCCAGAGTTTCTCATGATGTACTCTGCTGCTGCTAAGTACTCTGCATATAAGTTAAATAAGCAGGGTGACAATATACAGCCTTGACGTGCTCCTTTCCCTATTTGGAACCAGTCTGTTGTTCCATGTCCAGTTCTAACTGCTGCTTCTTGACCTGCATACAGATTCTCAGGAGGCAGGTCAGGTGGTCTGGTATTACCATCTCTTTTAGAATTTTCCACAGTTTGTTGTGATCGACACAGTCAAAGGCTTTGGCATAATCAATAAAGCAAAAGTAGATGTTTTTCTGGAACTCTTTCGCTTTTTCGATGATCCAGCAGATGGCAATTTGATCTCTGGTTCCTCTGCCTTTTCTAAATCCAGCTTGAACATCTGGAAGTTCACATTTCACATACTGTAGGTATCCTTTAGGGGTCTGGGAAAATATCTATTTGAAACTGATGAGATGGAGGCAAGCTGTGGGCCAGCAGAATCATACAGAAATTAAGGTTGTATTTGTTCAAGTAAGTGAAACTGCAGCTCAGCTACAAGTATCAGCCCATAAATTCCTGGCTGAACTTTTGTCCCTCCAAGACTCAGAAATTCAAGCCATTTAAGGGAAGCCCCAGTGGCTCAGTGGTAAAGAATCCACCTATCAATGCAGGAGACGTGGGTTCTACCCCGGAGTCAGAAAGATCCCCTGGAGAAGGAAATGGCAACCTACTCCAGTATTCTTGCCTGGGAAATCCCATGGACAAAGGAACCTGGTGTGCTGCAGTCCATGGGGGCGCAAAGAGTTGGACATGACTTAGCAGCTAAATAACCGCAATGTAAAATGCAAATTCATGATGTTCACCTTCAAATACTAATAATTGGTCAGGGTGAAGATTGGGGTCCAAACAAGTTTATAATAGACTTGTCAATGAATGAGGGTAGTTGTTTTTCAGTCACCAAGTCATGTTCAGTTCTTTGAGACCCTGTGGACTGCAGCACACCAGGCTTCCCTGTCCCTCACTATCTCCTGGAGTTTGCCCAAGTTCATGTCCATTGAATCACTGGACATTGATGCCATCCAACCATCTCATCCTCTGCTGCACTCTTCTCCTTCTGCCTTCAAAATTTCCCAGGATCAGGTCTTTTCCAATGACCCTTTCTTCAGCATCAGTCCTTCCAGTGATCATTCAGGGTAGATTTCCTTTAAGATTTACTGGTTTGATCTCCTTGCTGTCCAAGGGAATGGAGATTCAGTCCAGTTCAGTTCAGTTGCTCAGTCGTGTCCGACTCTTTGCGACCCCATGAATCGCAGCACGCCAGGCCTCCCTATCCATCACCAACTCCCGGAGTTCACTCAGATTCACGTCCATCGAGTCAGTGATGCCATCCAGCAATCTCATCCTCGGTCGTCCCCTTCTCCTCCTGCACCCAATCCCTCCCAGCATCAGAGTCTTTTCCAATGAGTCAACTCTTCGCATGAGGTGGCCAAAGTACTGGAGTTTCAGCTTCAGCATCATTCCTTCCAAAGAAATCCCAGGGCTGATCTCCTTTAGGATGGACTGGTTGGATCTCCTTGCAGTCCAAGGGACTCTCAAGAGTCTTCTCCAACACCACAGTTCAAAAGCATCAATTCTTCGGCACTCAGGTTTCTTCACAGTCCAACTCTCACATCCATACATGACCACAGGAAAAACCATAGCCTTGACTAGACGGACCTTGCTGCTGCTGCTGCTGGTAAGTCGCTTCAGTCGTGTCTGACTCTGTGAGACCCCATAGACGGCAGCCCATCAGGCTGCCCCGTCCCTGGGATTCTTCAGGCAAGAATACTGGAATTGGTTGCCATTCCCTTCTCCAATGCATGAAAGTAAAAAGTGAAAGTGAAGTCGCTCAGTCGTGTCCAGCTCTTAGCGACCCCATGGACTGCAGCCTACCAGGCTCCTCCATCCATGGGATTTTCCAGGCAAGAGTACTGGAGTGGGTTGCCATTGCCTTCTCTGAGATGGACCTTAGTCGGCAAAGTAATATCTCTGCTTTTGAATGTGCTATCTAGGTTGGTCATAACTTTTCTTCCATGGAGTAAGCGTCTTTTAATTTCATGGCTGCAGTCATGGAGACTGGGACCCCATAAATTTTCTAGTTTTTCTTTTCTAATGTTGTTCTCCATGGTTTAACTTTGGTATCCACTGAGTATTGTTGGTGCTAACAGACTGGAATCTTCTCCTGGCCTTGGTAAGAAAGATCTTGTGGTAGACTTTGTAACACTGAAATACACTGTTAGTCTCCTCTTTTTGCTATAATGAAGGGCCATACATGTGCTGGCTTATAACAATCCAGAGTTACTATCTTATGGTTCTGGAGGTCAGAGATCTGAAATCAGTTTCACTGGGCTAAACTCAAGGTGTAGGACAACTTGCATTCTGTCTGGAGGTTTTGGGAGAAAGTCTGTTCCCTTGCCTTTCCTATTTTCTGAAACATTCCTTGACTTGTAGCCCTTTATATCTATCTTCAAAGCCAGCAGCAATGGATTGAGTTCTTCTCGTGTTGCCATTCCTCTGGGTATCTCATTCTGCTTCTCCCTTCCATTCATAAAGAGCCCTGTGAGTACACTAGAACCACCCAGATAATTCAGAATAGTCCCCTCCCCACCAGCTCAAGTTCCTTTTATTCTGGAAGGTAACGTATCTACAGGTTTCGGGGATCGGGACAAGCACATCTCTGGGGGGCTGTTATTCAGTCTACTGCATATGTCCAAATGCAGTTATGTTCCGATTTTTCCAAAAAAGTAATTTTGTGCTATATCAACATCTGGGCAAAAAAGCAAAAGCCATATACAGATTTATTTTTAGAATCTTACATAAAGATTTTCATGTCTGTGTGTTTGTTTTTTTAAGTGACAAACTTAGGAACGTGATTTAGACCCAATATTTTATTATTCCATCATAACCATCTCTCATGAGTCTTAAGCCAGATCACAGTTCTGAAGTTTCCCCCTGTGACAGCAGATCCTCTCCTCAGGGGGGCGCTGGTGTCTGCTAATCACTGCAAGAAGGAGAAGCCTTCCGGCGTCACATATTGCTCTGTCCCTGAGCCCAGCCAGAGGCAGGTCTGAACACCCACACCCAGTCCAACAAGCTGTGTTTGAGGAACGGGCCAGGGAGCATGTGAGTAGCATTGCCAGTTAACATGAATGCTCAGATGCTTTCTGGATCTTGGGGGTGAAGGAACTTGAACTTAGGGATTCATCGACAGGACCACAGCCCTCCCTGGGTGCAAGGGAGAATGCAGGAAGAACAGGGAGTGAAAGTGACTCTCTTCTGCTCTCAGAAAGTAACTAGGACCCTTGAAGGAACAAATTCAGTCCAAATTCAACAAATTCAATCCAAACAAATCCAATAACTACAGGACTGTCATTAGGTAGGAGTACACAAGCTGTATTGCTTTACTCTTTATCTGAATGAAAATCACAAGCTTAGAAAAAAATTGATCACCTGTATCCCAAATAAAGATAAAGGAAGGGAAGAACTGGCATGTGAGAGTCGGTGTCTTGGGCAAGGTGGGTCAGTATCATCTTGCCTCTCTCTCTTTTTTTTTTCTGTCTCCTCTTCCTTCTTCTCCTCAGGTAAGTTATTTAACCTTTCTGTACATTGTTCTCATGATTTGCGAACTGGAACTAATCATAGCACCTGCCTCTAGAGTAATCGTAGAACAGTTATGACAAGTAGAGTACTTTTCTAGGTACAACCCAGTGCCTCTCATGGAGTTGTCATTGCTGTTCAGTCGCTCAGGCGTGTCCAGCTCTTTGCAGCCCCATGGACTGCAGCACACCAGGCTTCCCTCTCACTATCTCCTGGAGTTTGCCTAAGTTCATGTCCATTGAATCGGAGATGCCATCCAACCATCTCATCCTCTGTCGTCCCCTTCTCCTGCCCTCAATCTTTCCCAGCATAGGGTCTTTTCCAGTGAGTCAGCTGTTTGCATTAGGTGACCAAAGTATTGGAGCTTCAGCTTCAGCATCAGTCCTTCCAAAGAGTATTCAGGGTTGTATGTTCACAAACCCAACTAAACCTCTGAAGGATGGAACCCACAGAAGAGATGTGCTTGTACAGATAGCTTTAGGAGTACCCAGGCTGCTGCAGCTGTTGTCTTTCCCACCAAACATGAGCCCAGCTGGGAAGAAACCAGAACTTCTGGGCTGCTCTGATGCTTATGGGATTTAAGTAACAGAAAGAGCTACCTTTCCAGGAGACAGTGTGGTTGCGCCAGGAATTCCCCAAATCTCAGCTGTTGCCCTGAGTTCATGGGTGCACCTCATGCATTCAGACTGTTGGGGCACAGACATCTGGATTTGTTCTCAAGTTCCAACTAGAGGCTTTCCCAGAGGAATATAGAGGCTAACACAATGTTACCCTTAGCAGGTCTCGGGGAACTCACTTTAATGACCAGGTTGGAATAATTTCTAGTTAGCATATTCATTCCTTGGATGGTAATGATTGCTTTACACTACTTGGTGTTCAAATGCGTGTTGTCTTAGAATCAGACTCTCCCTCCTAGTTGTGATTCAAGGTTGATTGGCTCTTTTCATGGAGGCGAGTGAGCTTCGTAACACCCTAGTCTACAGCTCCACGTCTTTTCAATGGATGAAAACGAAAGGAAGGAAGTGGGTTTATGCCGGCAGTCTAAGAAGAGTGCACTGCTTTATTTATTTCTCAACATGGGGATGTTTTGATGCACTCATCAGAGCAAGTTACATGTTTCTATGCAGCAATGAGATGAAGAGGAAGGGAGATTGTGGTGTTGGTCATACAAAGGGTTGCTGTCCCCAAACACCAAACAGACTCACAAATTAATCTGACCTAGTCTCAAGAGCACCAACTGTGACCAGTTCAGGCAAACCAGATTGTGCGTATTTGTGTCACAACATATCTAAATCAGGGCCAGAAAGATTCGGTTACGTTTTTCCTAGAACCACTTCCTGAGTGGTTTTTTTTCTCCCAAAGATCTTTCTTAATTTGTGTCATAGAAACCAAGTCATTTGTAACATGTGCCTTGAAGACCTGAAACACTGTTCTTTTCTGATTGTGAAAAAAAAAGGAAGTAGGGGTGGTAGTGAGAGCTTCTAGTCCATCTTGACATGGCCCTTGGGGATTCAGCACCAAACTCTTGCCTAATACTCAATTACAAGTGTGGACCACAGATGTTACACTGAAGTCAACTTCAGTTTCTTTCCTGCAGAAAATTCTTTAAAGCATTTGTCCAGGCTAGTGACTTTCTCTAAGAACTAACCTTAGTGTTTGTTTATCAGTTATATTTGGCTTATCCCTTCCTCATTCGGGCATTAATCATATCATGGCAAGCCACATTATAGTTTAAGAGTTGAAGCTATACATCTGGCAAGACAAACGAATGCCTACTAACCAAAGGCCCTCTCTGGGCTGTGCCGTCCAGGTCTCCTCTGTGGACTCCTCTTCCTTCTCCTGTCCCCTAAACAAGGATATTCCCAAGCAGAGTTCCAGCCTTAGCCCTCTTTTCCTTTTTTTTTTTTTCCTTCTGGGACATCTCATCTTCTCAGTGCTTGTTATGGGCCAAGCATTGGATTAAGTATTTTTCATGCTGTGTTAGTTTCCTGGGGTTACTGTAACAAATTACCATAAACTGGGCAGTTTCAAACAACAAAACATTTATTCTATCATAGTTCCAGAGGCCAGAAGTCCAACATCAAGGTGTGGGCAAGGTTGGTTCCTTCCAGAGACTCCTGGCGGGGCTGGCAAGGGATCTGCTCCATGCCTCTCTCCTAGCTTCTGGCGGTAGCTGGCGATCCTTGGTGTTTGGGGGTTTGTTTCTCTATCATCACATGACATTTTCTCTGTGTATCTGTGTATAAATTTCTTCTTCCTATAAGGATACATCATTGGATTGGGGCCCACCCTAATCCAGTAGAATCTCATTTTAACTTATTTCTACAAAGACCCTACTTCCAAATAAAGTCACATTTACAGGTTTTGAGTGAACATGAATTTTTGCAGGACATTGGGCCACCTGGTACCTGTGTATTATCTTATTTAATCTTGACGATAACCTTTGTAGCCCCATTTTTTATGGATGAAGAAAGAGTACTTCCAGGCCTTCACCTCTTCTCTGTCCAGCTGTTAATGGACATCTCTCTCCACTAAGACATTGCAGTGGTACCTCACAATCAAACATTCCAGAAGCAAACTCAGTATCAGCCCCCAAAATGTGAAGTCCTAAAGCACGGCAGCTCCAGAATGCCTATTTAGGGGAGTAAATGGGATCTTTGGAAGGGGTTGTTTGAAGCAGCCTTTGCAGAGCGCTTTATATAAGACTGAAACAAATAGTAGTTGCCCAGATCTAAAAATGAGGGGTACCACCATTGACTTGAAACAAGACAGTGGTGGGACGAATGGGCAAGAATGATAAATTAAGAAAAATATTAAGGAAGCAGATTTGATAGGTCTAGTTGACCACCTGCGTGTGGAGACAGATGGTAGAGAGGTATTAAAGATGCCTTTGAGTTGATTACAGAATAGTGGATGGTAGGGCTATTTACCAAGAAACAAACAAGAGTGGTGGCAGGGGGACTAGGTAGTAATGAGTTTCAAGTATTAATGAAATCTTATGAGAAAACTAATATAAGAATGGAGCTGCTTTGCTGGAAAGAAGGGGTAGGGCCCTTATTTTCCCCTAGCCCTCCCTGTCTGTGAAAGGCAGGGAGCACTTTGGTAAACATTATGGATTTACTGACTTTCTTGTATTCTTCTAGCTCTAAACAAGAAAGTGCTGATACATAGATATTGATACCATTTTAAGAGCATTTACAAGAAAGATCCTCCTGGCCTCTTTCTACCCTCCTTTCCTGCTATGCAGTGTCTTTCTAAGGAGGGTGCGCTTCTTTACTGATAATCTAGAAACAGCCCTGTGCCACTTAACTTCTTTTGCCCTTGGTGGGTTGTGGTGGGGCTTGGGTGTCCTGTTAGAAAACCCTATGTCTTCTGATGAAAAGTCAGCCTGGTTTCCTTCAGAGGGAAGAGTGAACTTTAGCTCTTGGAATTGTGCCTGCCCTCAGTTAATTCCACAACCTTTATCAGTTCAGACTTGAGGCCTTCCTTTGCGACATTCTGAGAGGTGGTTCATTCAGAGGGATAAAGAAAAACAAAAAAAAATCCTAGGCCCTGAGGAAGCTGGTAAGACCCCCGGCCACAGGCTGTGCTGTCCTGGGTCTGCCTAGGGTCAAGCCAGAGTTGGGCTCCTGGGTTTCTCATAGCTTTGTATTTACACACAGACAAGAATAGGGCTCTTCAAGTTTAATTAAAAACAGGATGTCCCTGCTGGGCCTCTCACTGACATTGCTAAAAATAAAGTAGGGAAATAGCCTGGCCTCTTCATGATTTAATCCCATTAAATTGGCGGGGTTCGGGGGATGTACAGAAACTGGAGCTAATAAGACACGATTTGTTTCAAAGTGCTGTCTGGGCTTTTTCTCTCCCTGCTCTGTGGAGTCCTAGATGCAATACAGTCAGTGCTAACTTATTGAGACCATGAAAGAACACTAACCCTAACCCCGCTGAGGCTTTGCAGGGATGTCATCCACTCACTCACTCTTAAGACTCCTGGGACTTGTCACCTTGTCTCTTTACTCCCTGCTCTAGTACACCCATGTTCATAGACCTGGTATTCTGAATAATTTATTCGTCCTTTTCTGTGAGTTGGTGCACATACAAAAAAAGGGGGGAAAAATCTAGTTTGAATGCAATGAAAGAGCTGTTTAGAAATGTGAGCCTCTTAAAGGTGCTCTCTCTTCCTTTTCAGCCCCTCCGTACACTCAGACATTGTAATTCTTTTTTGCTTATGGGTTCTTTTTCGTACTAACCCATCCTCATTTCTTGGCCCCAACCCTACTCCTTTGGACTGACAGCTAAAGACTAAACTATTGAAGACTTTCTGTTGGGTACAAGAACCTTTATTTCAAACACACAGTCATCTGTTGGTTTGGTCCTTCATTCACTTATTCAACCAGAGTATTAAAAGAATGATCTCTAGATTATCATATCATTGACGTCCCTTCAGGATCCCAAGGGGAATTTCATGAGCCTCAAGTCTTAGAGGCTGAGAGCTCCAAGGAGTATTCCAAACCAGTGGGTTATCCTTGCTACTATGGGACCTTACTGAGGCCCAAACAGACCATGGGAAGGAACAGCGCAGCCCCGAAGAAGGTTGATTACACAACATCCTTAAGGCTTCTATTAATAATCACTGGAAGGACTGATGGTGAAGCTGAAGCTCCCATACTTTGGCCACCTGAAGTGAAGAGCGACTCATTGGGAAAGACCCTGATGCTGGGAAAAATTGAGGGCAGGAGGAGAAGGGGACAACAGAGGAGGAAATGGTTGGATGGCACCATTGACTCAACGGACAGAAGTTTGAGCAAACTTTGGGAGATAGTGAAGTATAGGGAAGCCTGGCATGCTGCAGTTCATGGGGTCACAAAGAGCTAGACACGAATGAGCAACTGAACAACAACAACAAATAGCTAAAACTAAACTTAATACTTACGCCCCTCCCTCATGACCTCTATAACTCCTGAAATGTTGTAGAGTTCTTACACCTTTAAATGGGTGTACCTGGGATCTAATGAGATACTGACAAATAGATACTATTTTGTTGTTGTTGTTCTAAAAGATACCTGGGCTTATGAATTCACAAAATATTTCAGATTGCGTAAGTCTGAAATCCAGGTGAGGGGTGTGTGTGTGTGCGTGTTCATCAGTTTGTGCCACCAATTCCTCTTTGGGTCAAGAGTTATAGAAAAGCTTCCACGTGGGAGCAAAGAAAGCCGAGGAAAGGCGCTAGACCTCAGGACGTAGGTGGTATGGAGAGTCTCCTTCTATCTGCTTTTGTTACTAAATATTCATGTGGACCTGAAAGCTCAGCATCTCTGTTTTCCCATTTGTTAAAAAAAAAAGTCTCACTGTAACTTCCTCCAATTTAAAGGAAAACTGGGGAAGGAAATGGCAACCCACTCCAGTGTTCTTGCCTGGAGAATCCCAGGGACGGGGGAGCCTGGTGGGCTGCCGTCTATGGGGTCGCACAGAGTCGGACACGACTGAAGCAACTTAGTAGTAATAGTAGTAGTAGTAGTATGGCCTTTTCTAATTCCCCCAAGGATGCAGGTGTCTCCACCAGCTTGGCAGGTGGCACTATAATCCCAGCACAGATGGCAGGGTAGTCTTGGGCTGGAGGGGATAGCGGGAGGGGACCAGGAGGAAGACAGAGTGAGATTTGCCTCTTGGCTGTGGAGCGCACTTCAGTGAGTGCTTCTTGGGACAGCTGTCTGTGGCCCAGCTTGCTTACCCCCAGGCAGAGCCACGACTTCCAGCTTGCCCTTCCTCCCAGAGTCACTGTGGAGGCAGCCCTTCAGTTCAGCAAGGGCTCTGGGTGGGTTCAAGTCAGACTAGGGGAGCCTGGCCTAAGGGGTCCCTGTGGGGTGGGATCAGCCCAAGAGTCAACACACTGGCTGAGTCCATTTTTCATTCCTGTTTTAGCAACTGAGATTGTAATATTTATCTCCATTTCTCCAGACTGTTTTAGGAACTTCAGGCAGGTTGATCTGAACAAGACTGTAAAGCAGCAGAGCTTAGCCTTTATCTCTTTCTACCATCCTTTTTGTTTCCACATTTCCCCTTTGGAGACTACTTTCCCTCAGCTGCCTTCCTTTTTCTCCTCCCTCTGCATCCAAAGTTCCAGAACTTTCCAGATTTCTACCCCACCCCCCACCCTCTGGGAAATTCCACTTTTTCTAAAACTCCTTCCCAGGGCCAAAGTTCCCAAAGTGAATCTGAGTAGCAGAACCATGGTCTGGGGATAAAAACAATGACTTTACATTATTCTTCCAAAATAAAAACATCTGATAGCTGAGTCTTCCAGGCCCTGAGCATCTGGGATTGAGGTGTGCGGTCCACAGGTGGTAAGGGAGATAATTTCAGTACTGCTCAAAAACCTCTTCAGTTTTTCAGGGTTTCAGTCAAAAACTCTTCTGATCATCAGATTTCAGACATACTCAGTTTATCTCAAGCAGAGATTGTACACTTGTTCAGTTGCTAAGTCGTATCTGGCTCTTTACAACCCCATGAACTGCAGCCCACCAGGCTTCCCTGTCCTTCACTATCTCCTGGAGCTTACTCAAACTCATGTCCATTGAGTCGCTGATGCCATCCAACCATCTCATCCTCTGTCATCCCTTTCTCCTCTTGCCTTCAATCTTTCCCAGCATCAGGGTCTTTTCCAATGAGTCAGCTCTTCTTAACAGGTGGCCAAAGTATTGACTCTTCAGCTTCAGCATTAGATCATCCAGTGAATATTCAGGGTTAGTCTCCTTTATATTGACTGTTTTGATCTCCTTACAGTCCAAGGGACTCTCAAGAGTCTTCTCCAGCACCACAGTTCAAAAGCATCAATTCTTCAGGGCTCAGTCTTCTTTAAGATCCAGCCTTCTTTACTTTTATTGTGCAGTTATTTCATCCAGTACTCAAGTAGCAGATGGTTGCCATCTGGGGGATAACTGACAGTGTGCTGACAAGGGATGCAAGACGATTGCCACACACAAGTGGAGAGGGCATTGGGATGGATTGGTAATGTCTGGAGGAGGGCAGGCCCTTACAAACAGTGTTTATCATCCTCCAGGGACCCAGGGAGCAGACCCTGACCTGTCTGTCTGGCTCAAGGAATGTCATCTACAGCCTGAGAGTGGGAACCCCCAAATTAGCGACAGCATCACGGGGGATCCCTGTTAGAAATGTAGAACCTTGTGACCCCCATTTCCCAACCCGCCCTACTCAATCAGCTTCTCCTTCTCATAAGATTCCCAGGGGCTTCATATGCACAGTGAGATTAGAGACATGGAGTAGGGGGTGCGTTCGTGGATCTTCTGGTCAGCTGTCGGTCCTGAAGGTCCTTACCCCTGGACACACTCTGCTGGTCTGGCTGCTCTCACAGTCACTGCACGTCTGATTTCCACAACAAGCAAGAAGCAAGAACAGAGCCTGCTCTCTGTGTGAAGGGAAGGCATTCCCTTCCCCCTGCGTTTGGGAGGTTTAATAATAGGGCCATTGGGTGCAAAACCAAACCGTGTTGCTTCTTGTCCCCAGGCGATCTATAAGATGGTTTCCTCTGTAATGAAAATGCCTGAAGATGAGTCGACCCCAGAGAAGAGGACAGAAAAGATCTTCCGCCAGATGGACACCAATCGAGATGGTAGGAGGCCACGGCTACTTTGCTTGGTTTTGCTCATAGTGGGGACTGCTGGAGGGTCTAGATCACCCAGGCATGGAAATGCCACTCAAGGACAATTTATTGGCCATAGGATCTGGCTCAGGGTCCTTGGTGAAAGTGGCTCTTGTTGCATGCTCCCTGCAATAAGAGGACAGAGGAGGACCTGAGTGGTTCGCAGTAGGCTGGATCCTGCAGGCTAGCTAATCAGAAAGTGGGGAGGGGCTTGGTATCCACTCAGACCCTAGAAGCTTCCTCCTAGCCTGCCCAGGGGGTTTCCTGCACATGCTCCAAAGTGTAGGGTTTCCCAGAACCAAGTGGGGCCCCTCAGCTTTTGAGGGGTTAGGCCAGCAGATTTCACCCCAAGAGAGCCACCTACAATTCAAACCCAGCAAGGGGGTGCAAAGCAAACTAAAATGAAAGGAAAGATGGATTTCAGACTCAAAAACAGTGGACTTTTAGATGCTGGATTGCCAGATAGAATAAAGAGGTACAATTAAATTTGATTTTTGGATATATAACAAATGATTTTTTTTAGTATAAGTATGCCCTATGCAATATTTGGAATATACTAAAAAATTATTGTTTATTTGAATTTGAAAGCTAACTGGGCATCATGTATTTTATTTGCCAAATCTGGCAGCCTTGTGTGTGTGTGTATGTGTGTTAATTGCTTAGCTGTGTCCGACTGACTGCAACCTCATGGATGGTAGCCTGCCAGCCTCCTCTGTCCATGGATTTCTCCAGGCAAGAATACTGGAGTGGGTAGCCATTCCCATCTTCAGAGAATCTTCCCGACCCAGAGATTGAACCCAGGTCTCCTGCATTGCAGGCAGATTCTTTACCATCTGAACCGCCAGGGAAGCCCCTCTGACAACCCTGCTGCTGCTGCTGCTAAGTCGCTTCAGTCATGTCTGACTCTGTGCGACTCCATAAACGGCAGCCCACCAGGCTCCCCTGTCCCTGGGATTCTCCAGGCAAGAACACTGGAGTGGGTTGCCATTTCCTTCTCCAGTGCATGAAAGTGAAAAGTGAAAGTGAAGTCACTCAGTCGTGTCCGACTCTTAGCGACCTCATGGACTGCAGCCTACCAGGCTCCTCTGTCCATGGGATTTTCCAGGCAAGAGTATTGGAGTGGGGTGCCAGTGCCTTCTCCGCTGACAACCCTAGTTAGATGTAATACCTGATTTTTAAGTTTTGACACAGATCCTGGCCCATAAAAAGCCCTGAGTCATCTCTGGCTCCTGCTGTTATTTCCAGCTTGCCTGTTCTGCTGGGCATCCCAGCAATTCTTATCAAATATATGAGCTAAGTTACTCATATAGCCCTGATGAAGGCT
Source organism: Oryx dammah (assembly GCF_014754425.2). Taxonomy (NCBI): domain Eukaryota; kingdom Metazoa; phylum Chordata; class Mammalia; order Artiodactyla; family Bovidae; genus Oryx; species Oryx dammah. The sequence goes on from NW_024070203.1 coordinate 74,403,127, forward strand.
TTGTGTCAGAGCAAGCCTCAATTTCTATACCTGTGCCCTCTGGGGCACCAGTGGCCTGAGAATCTGGGTTTGCAGGGTACAAGCTAATCTGTTTGTTTGCTTGTTCCTTCACAAAGGTGCCATTACAGCCTGTTCCTTTGTGTGCCTTGATTCACAGCTATTAGTTTGTCTTGCAAAGACTAAACAAACAGGATTCTTTTAGTAGAAGAGTAAAGGCCCTGACATTAAACTGCATATTTTCCTAATGTTCCAGGGGAGCACAGGGGGGCTTGTGTCCTGCCTGTAACCTGGCCTCCTCCTTAGAGTAGAGGTGAAGGATGGGAGAAGATCCAGGCATGCAGGATCAAACCCTCCCTGCCAGAAGTGAGAGCTTCTGCCAGGGGACTTGGGCACAGTGGGCTCACAGAGCCCCGACAGGGTCTGTATTACTCAAATGCATCTTGTTGCTAAAAGCCCTGTGTTTTCCTAATGGAAAGCCTTGATTAAGAAAAAGATGGGGAGGGGAAGTTAGAGCCATACAGTGAAAGTGAAAGTCGTTCAGCCGTGTCCAACTCTTTGCGACCCTATGGACTATATAGTCCATGGAATTCTCCAGGCCAGAATACTGGAGTGGGTAGCCTTTTCCTTCTCCAGGGGATCTTCCCAACCCAGGGACTGAACGCAGGTCTCCCGCATTGTGGACAGATTCTTTACTAGCTGAGCCACAAGGGAAGCTCAAAAATACTGGAGTGGCATGCCTATTCCTTCTCCAGCTTATCTCATCTCCTTCATTGCAGGTGGATACTTTTCCAGCTGAGCTATGAGGGAAGCCCCAGAGCCATACAGGGAGGGGTTTAAGTCTGCAGGGGGTCAGATTCAGCCCAACCAGGAGACTTGGTGCTTCTGCTCTGGGCTTCTAGATGCAAAGGCTGGAGCCCGGAGCAGAGGCCTCATCTGGAGTCTCCAGCGGTTAGATTGCTCCTGAAGAAGTTCTTTGCATCTACCACCCAGCCTGTAACTTGAAAAGTCTGGGCCCCCAGCAAGTTAGCTCCGAAGCCATTTCTGAAGCTCTCGGGTTACTGGAGGAAGCAAGACTTCTTCGCTGAATATAGGCTTCGCTCCGCCCCCACCTCCCACCCCCAGAAATGGGGGAGAAGCTTTGCCTCCCCACTGACAGTATGACTGAGGAAACTTCTGGAAGGAAACTTAATACATACTCTAGCCTAGGTAGAAAGGAGAAGGACCTGGAATAGGAGTGGAATCTCAGCCAGCCAGTCTCCCTCCCGCAGTCCATCGGGGTAAGAGGAAAGAGTCCAGACTGAGGAGTCCTCTCTCTGTTTTGGAATTCCCTCACCCCGGGTGGGAAGGGCAGCCCTCCTCACACCTTGTCCAGAAGAAGTGGCCCTCACCCCACGTTTCTCTTCAGACCCCTCTGCTCACAGACCAACCTAGGTGTACCCAGATGGCCCGAAGGAGCCCTGAGGGCCCAGTAGTACCCCGTGGGATGTGCAGCAGGAACCCCGCTCACTCTCTGAAAGGCACGAGGGCCATCTCTTACATGGATACTGAGTCCCTCCGGTGGCCTGTAGCTGGAAGGGCCACGAGGGCAGGGACCACGCGGGGGCACCCAGCACCCACCCACCCCACCCGCTTCCAGAGCCAGGGCCGGGCACACGGTGAGCTCTCAGTAAGCCACGTGCTGGGCTGTGCGATGCCCACGGGCCCTGGGGCGGGGGTGGGGTGCCTCTCAGCTCCGAAAGACAGAAGGTGGGGCTCACGGCTGGTGTGAGACCCTGGGAAAGGGTGCGCTGCCGCCGGCCCGGAGATGCATCGGGAAGACCCGGGTCATCCGGCTGCCATCGGCCAACACTCACCGGTCCTCTTGCTTTTCAGGGAAACTCTCCCTGGAAGAGTTCATCCGAGGGGCCAAGAGCGACCCGTCCATCGTGCGCCTCCTGCAGTGCGACCCGAGCAGCGCCGGCCAGTTCTGAGCCCGGCGCCGCCAACTGCAGAGCTGCCTGTGTTCCCTTTGGATTTTTTTTTTTTTTTTTTTTTTGGCCAAACAATATTGACAGTGATGCTGTTCCCCCTGTGGTCGGATGCGCCTCCTTCCGTGCCGCCTTCAGCTTCTCTGTCGTGGATGCTTCGTGGGAATGTCTAGACCCCCCGCGCTTGTGGAAGCATGGACAGCGCTGTCGTGCACAGACTTTGGTGTTTGTTGTTCTGACGATTTTTCATCATCATCATTATTATTTTTCCTTTGATTCGAAAGTCTGTGTTCTAAAACTGAAGACTCGGGGAGGCGAGGGAAGGGAAAACAATCCAGTCCAGTGATTCTGTTGCAAACTTGAGGGGCCTGTTGGAAAAACAAAACTCGCCACCTGGGTCTGGAGTCATACATGCCCTAGGGGTGGTGGCACCACTTGCTGGATTCCCCGGGGACCAGGAATCCTCTGGGGCCAGACTCTTAAAGAGACCTGGGGGATCCTCCCCAGAGGCCCACCCCACCCTCTTCCCAAATAGGCTGTAGTTTCTAAGCTGTGAACATTTCAAGGTAAATTCATAGAGAAGAAAAAGATGGCTCAGCTATTTCTTGCCAGGTTTACACTAGTTGAGCTGAGTTTCTTTGGAAATTAAATGCAAGTGGTAACTTATATTCCAAAACCAGACCCATCTTGTTGCCTATTGTGATTTAAAAAAAAAAAAAGATTGCTGTATATAAAATATTGGGTAATGCAGACCAAATTGTTTTGCCTTGTTTAAATGAAATGCATGTTTAGTGAGCACTAATACAATCTTATTACAGAAGACTGTTTTCCGTAGCTTATTGTAAAGTAAGCCAGCTGTAATGAATGTCTATGTCTTGTTTTAAAGTCATATCTGTCTTTGCACAAATGCACCCATCAGCAGGTATATTTTATATACTCCAGAAAAGTACAAAGTAACCAGACCAGGGCCCAAGCTAATTTTGAGTGCTTTTCCAGTGGTACTGCCAAGGGAATAGAAGTGGGGCAGGTTTGAGTGGAATGTGTCAAGCGGAGCACCAGAAGGTTCATATTTATTAGAGATGTGGGTTTGCCCACCAGCCCAGTAGCTCACTGATATAGTACTGGATTGGAGGTATGGTGCTTTTCTGAACAGATGATGTTCTGTGGATTTTCCCACCCTCCCTCACCCCAAATAGCATAAATTCTGGGGGTTTCCTGATGCTTTAATCCACATGTATAGTTAGGAAGCCATAGCTGGAATGTTGACTTTTCCATGCTCCCAGTGACCCTTAAGAGAGTCAGAGGTTAGGCAGTCATCTGGTTCATCTTGAAGAAGGCATAAGCAGCTGTATCTGATTTCTAAGGCCCACTATATAGAATCCAAAAAATATTTTCCATCATTGTGTTCTCTGAAAGCAAATTTCTATTTCCAGAAGTGACGACACAAATTTGAGTTGCTGTTTGGTCTGATGACCTTTGTGTTGAAAGGTAGGAGTCAAAGTCGCTGGTCTCAGGTAAGTCACATTTTCACAAGCAGTAGGCAAGCGGAAGCTCATGCACTCAAGGATGTAGATGAGGAGATCTTGCCCCAAGAGAAGGCAGACAGGTTCCCTGGGCTGCAGCCAAGCTACATCCTACAGACCATGAACCACACAAAGATAAACTTAGAAGGGAAATGATGCTGAGCCTGTTCTAACCTCCAGATTCTCCTGGGTATTACTCAATTCCATTTAAACTGATAGTAAAAATCTGCATTTGTGTTGTTGACCAAAACGAACGAACTTTGCTAGGTGAAATTTTGAGACCTGGACTCACTCAGTAAAATAATCTTCTTGCTCTGAGTGTCAGCTTTTTTTAACAGTGGTTTTACACCTTGAGACTTTCGGAGTTCCTCCATTGGCCAAGTGGTAAAACCTGGTTTTGAAAACTAGGGAATTAACCTAGTGGCATGCACAATGGCATGGGGACCCAGCACTCTACAGGTGATGTTCAAGAGCTGCATCCCACTTTCTCCTGATCTTGACTGAAGACCTAATTCCTCCTTTAGTTTTCCTTAATGGTAGAGTCAGTTAATGTCGGGGAAAGCCCATTAGGACTCCATCCTAAGTCATGACATCTTACTGAGCCAGACTTACACTGCTCATTAGAGCCTAGAGCTGGAGTAAGAAGCAGGGGAGCACATCTCCAGCTGTTAAAAAAAGAGAACAGACACAGGGCTGATCAGTGCTGATTTGCCCAGGATGGTCGGAAAGTAGTCCTTGTCCTGGCCTGCCACTGACCCTGACTGTGTTTTTCTGAGGGTTGTTTTTCTCATTTTTCTCCTTCCCAGCAGGCCTTTGTATGTCTGATCCAATGCACTGTGTGGCCAAGGGACTCAGCAGCACCCAAAGGCTGAATGCCTAAACGCTTATGTCACTCCTGAGCTGGGCTGTTCATTGTCACTGCTGTGTTGAGGGACCTCTGGAAATGGAGTCTGTTTTGTCTGAAAGCAGCTCAGCCTGTGATGTTCAAGGGACTGGAATAAAGTGGTTTACGACTTGAAGGATGATACAGACTGGTCGACTATTCATACCCTTGTTTAGGGTGGGGAAGGGATGCTGAGGGTGCAGTCCCATCCCATTGATACACCCCAGGAACACTTTCCACAGGGGAATTTAATAATATATATCTATGTATATCGATATATTTATGAATCCTTTCCTATGGAGTGGGTCCTGCATCAGTTGACTTTGGGTCTCTCTAGCTTGGCATTCTAGCATGTTGATTGTTTAATATGATTGTCTGGGACCTGAGCTTTCTTTATGAAAAGTGGAGATGCTTCAACAAGCCTCTCATCTTTGTCAGGCGTATGCTTGTATTCTCCTGAAATATACTAGTTTTTCAGGTGGCTGAAGAAACAAGAGAAAGAATATTGTATTTGCCAAGGCAGCAGAGTATCAGTCAAATCCACTTACAATAGAAAGATTATTGTAGAGTGAAAAGATGTCCACGCCAAGAGCCAATGATATATTTTATATCTAACCAATGATATATGCATTGCAGATTTCTCTACACTTGAATGATGACTATGTGTCCAGGACTTAGGTCCTGGGCACTTGCTGCCCTGGCTGCTAAGATGCCATTGATCCTCAGACACAGGGGTGCAGACACTTGAGTGGGCAACCTTCCCAATGCAAGGTTAGAGTTTGGTGACCTCTCATCACGTTGTGAAAGTCTAAGGGTAAAAGGGGCTTGTATGCCCTGGGACTGGGTTGACTGCCGAGCCCTGCCTCTCTGAAAGTGAACTGCTATCCTGGCACTGATGATGCCAGGCTGTCATCACCTGGCACATCACGGCCTCTGAGGATGGACTGCATCTAACCTGCCTCTCCGTCCCCAGCACCAGGCACAGTGCCTGGCCCATGGTAACTGAGCTGAGTTGGTATAGAGATGAAGATGAAGGCAAGAGCCAGTCCTGGACCCTGGGTCCCTGATAGTTGGTCATCTTCACCCACCCAGAGTCCCAGTACAGGGAGGTGGGGTTGGGGTGGCACATGTGGGGAGCCACGTTCACAGCAGGACCAGAGCTGCCATGAGTCCAGGGAGAACTGCCTCAGGAGAGGAGGTGAGACTAGCGAATGCCCGGCAGGACCTCCTTGGGCAGGGGTGGAGGTGGGGGGAGCACATTCAGACCTCCTACTCATACTGGGGAACACAGATCATGGCAAAGGGGCCTTTGGCCCATTTCTGATCCATGATCTCTCCAGAAGCCTCCTCAACAAGCACTTCTCCCAGCCTCCTCTTTAATGCCCAGTGGTCCAGGTGTGGAGGCTGCCGAGGATGCCAACAGGGTTGAAGTTGGTCAGAGAAAGCTTTCCCAAGGTGGATGTTTAGCCAAGATTTGAAAGCTGTGGTCATAGAGAGAAGGTGAGATGTGGAAGACACAGAAGCCGCTACTTGTTTGGATCAGAGAGGCTCTTGGGAGATCATCATGGAGGACAGTTGAAGGAGTGGGTGGGTGGCCACTGAGGAAATGCCGAGAAATACTGGGATTTAAGCTGGCGGATACTAGCGAGGCGGTGGGTTCCAGGGCAAGAGACTGTTGTGATGAGCTTGGTGTTTCAGCCACATGGTTTTAACATCTGTGAAAAGGTGGGTGAAGATGAATTAAAGGACATCAAAGGTTCTTGTGGTCATTTAAGTGGGGAGTGAGGAAGACAAAGGACGGACAGAGCCTACTCCCCACCCCAAGGAACTGAAAGAGCAGCCATCCTGGTGGCCTGTTGTGGTCACACTGGAGGCGTGGTGATGGATGTCTTCAGCCTCTTCTTACTCAACCTTGGGGTGGAGGCACAATGGGGCAACCGGAAGAGGAAATGCCTGCTGTGTTGAAGCCCAGGACCTGAGGTGCCCACGGGGAGCCCAGGACCTTCCCAGCGCACACAGAGGCTTCTTCCCAATCAGCCAAAGAGCCCCAACAACCACCTCACAGAAAACACGGGACACTTGAAGTTTACTCTTACATTATGAATATTTATTTTTTCTTCTTAAAAATGTACAAAAAATAAAATAACTGTATTTATAGTTTATAGATTCCCCCTCTCCCATTTACAAAACTATTAAGTTACATTTGCCTTTAAAAAAAAAAAAACATGAGCACAAATTGTCCATCTCGCAATCTCTTTTGCTTGTCTTTACGAAAGGGCTGTTCGTAGAATTTGGCACAAACCCCCTGCTTCTGTTGCATTTCATAATTTTAAATAAGAAGGAAAATAAATGTTTGATTCAGTTCATGCTTCTTAAGTTTCTGGGCTGGGACATGCCTTAGTCTTTTAGGATCCAATTCCAAGATGACATCTGACTGCATTTTTCTGTTGGACCCAATTTCCCAGAAAGTCTAAGCATTTGGGGTAAGTATAAGAAAAACACTTGTTGCATATGTCCCTCATCTTACATGGAATTTTTAAAGCTTATTTATTTCAGTCTGATTAAGAAACCAAAGAAAAAAAGAGGCAAGTTTCCCCATTTCTCTGGAGTGTTTTTTTTCCCCCACCTTGGACAATTTTGCTCATCAAAGCTCTGCTCACACACAGTGAAGGCCACATCGAAGCCAAGCCACGGGCACACTGAGAATGCAGAGAGGACGACGTGGTGAGGTGGGGAAAGATTGGATGGGGGGGCACACTGTGTGCCACCCTTTGCTGGCACTGACCTCATATGCTTTGTTCTGGCAGAACACAATGATTGCCCAGGGCCCTAAGACAAAGGCAGAAGTATCTTGGATTCATCTTCTGCCTCTAGGGCAGGACCAGAAACATTTTGTCCTCAGAGGCTGGGGAGAGAAGGTCAGGGAACCCATGTCTGATTGTCAAAGAGTTTCTCTTTTCCCTACTCTGGAGTCCTACACCCTGGCCTGATAGTATTTACCACTGGGCCTGGCAATCATGTCTGAAATCACCCCTTAGGCAAGGAGCATGGTGGCACATTGTACATCATGCATTTCCAATACTGAGTCCCATTAGTACCACATGCCGGTCCAGGATGTGAGAGTCACAGAGTGGAGGACGAGGGGACAGACTGGAGCAGAGCTAAATCCAGGATGCGACCTTCGGCACCACAGGGAGGAGTAACGCGTCCAGAAGACACAGAAAGGTGCCCCCTCACCACACCTAGAGATCTTCCTGGGCACGCACCTGCCCTCCAGCCCATTTGAATCCTCTGCAGCCTCAAGGACAGAAAGCTGGGCTGAAAGCAGCCCTTCTGTCCTACTCTTGGCCTCGGTGGGCAGGGAGGCAGGGAGCCCTTGGAGAGAAAGCCCCCAGATAAGACATCAAAGTGCTTCACAAACAAATCTGGGCCCTTCCATAGAACCTGCCCTAGATCTGGGACTTCCTAGGGAGTGTGGCTACCAGAAACCTATGCTTCAGCTCACAAAGCTGAACCTGAACCCCTAGACTGTGTACCTGTCCCCTCAAAGAGAACTGTGGCCCGGATGGTTCATGATGTTGCGACTGTTTGGGGAAGCATTTCACCTCCTCTTCATCTGCCAGGATACCTGGTAGGAGGACAAGCGTTCTCTCTCCATCTTCCAGACGCTGGTTTCAGAAGCGCCAGGGCTCCCGGGGTCTTCTCACACCCATCCAGCATCCAGCAGCCCAGCCTCCCCGAGCCGGCTGAGCCCTAGAAGGCAGCCCAAGCCTGGCGGTCAGAGCTGAGCCATCTCAGGACTGCAGTTGGGCCTCCAGGGAGCCACTTGAGATGAGGATGTGCTTGTAAACTGTGAGACGCTGCACAGTGGCCGGGTCCTCACAAAAGCCCAGGAGTTCTGTGGCAGACCCAGTGATGGAACCCCGATGGCAAGTCCCTGTGGCCTCTCCAGAAAGTTCAGGCGGCACCAACACCAAAGCTGGAGGAGGTGGGACCTCACACAATCCGACCTTTCCCATAGATAGCTCAGAGGGAGAGTCAGGCAAAGCTCATCGCCATGAGACAAACTCAGCGGGCCTTTGGGGCAGCTAGTGCCCATAGAGAGGGAACGGGGGGGCCTCAGGTGTGCCCACAGGGGGCAACCATCTTGGCACCCACTGCCTGACACCCTCAAGGCCATGTCCCTCGCCCAGCATGTCTTCTGAACAGCACGGAGGCAGAAACCTCTTGGAGAAAGCAGGGTCTCCAGGTATGTGCCTCCCCCAGGCCTGCGGCAGTAAACATGCCCACATACCACAGGTAAAATATATTATTGCGATATTATAAACACTATGTACATGATAGCCAGGCACACTTTCGGGGTTACTTACTAATTACACAGTGGCCAAATGTCTTCCTGTACACGGCCTGGTGGCTACTCGCTAGGAACCCCTGGGGGTACCCGCCAATAACCTTCCTCAGAGCAGACTGAAGGCTTCTGATCAGGAAGGGGTGTCCACCTCCCCCCAACCTTGGATAAAGGAAGCGGCTTGTTCTGTCCAGCCGCTCAGGAGACATCGGGGGTGAGATGGCAGGAGGGAGCTCCCTCAGGCTCTTCAGGATCAATGGACTGAAAGGGAGAGCTCCAGCCCGTGTCAGCTGGAGCCAGCAGTGACCTGCAGAGTCCTGGTGGGCCCTGGGCCCTGGGCTCCGGAAAAAAGGTGGACAATAAATAAGGATGTGACAGGCTCAAGGCCCCGTCCCAAGGGGCTTGGGTGGCCCAAACGCAGGGATCCCAGCCCAGGTCTTCGGGCCTCGCCCCGCTCCCCAGCGCAGTCGTGTAACAGCAGTTGTCGGATGGGTGAGGTGGGTCTGCGGGGCCTGGGGGCCGGGGCCTCCGACTTCCCCGGGGAGGAAGGCCCTGAGGGCTGCAGCCCAGAGTGGGACTCAGATTTCCATGAGTGTGATCTTGAAGCCTTCCACCATGCTCTCCATGTTGAGGATGAAGGTGTCCTCATTCGAGTAGTGCTCAATGATGTTGTCGTCCATATTCACCAGGATGCTGCGGGGTAAGTGTGGGGGGAAACAAAGATGCCATGATCGAGGTGCTCAGTGAAGGGCAGGCTCCAGGCTGGGGGTTCCCTCAGCCATTCTTTCACAAGGGAGGCCAGGGAGGTGGGTGGGGGGTGGAAGGGAGAGGAGACAGGCAGGGAGAGAGGCCCTCACTGTACTTCTTTCCCAGACATCAGTTAGAGGGAAGTAAAACCTCGATTTCTCAGAACTTCTTATGAGATGGGATGTCAGACATCATTCAACCCAAACCTTTGGCTCTCTAGACTGGTAAACTGAAGCCTAGAAAAAGTTAACAGAGCCTGAAATCACAGAGCTAACTATTGACGGAGACTGGATCTAAAGAGTTAGGTCTCCTAACTCTTTTCATTAAACCATATTGCCTCTTGAAAACACCTTTTCCTCTGCACTTACAAGAGGAAAATAAACCAGAGCTGCGGCTACCCTTCCTCGAGCATGGTGTCTGTTTCGCAAACCTGTGTTCAGTCCTTACGGCAACCATGGAGGCAGGTGCGATCACCGCCATGTTGCAATTGAGTAGCCTGAGTTCAGCGAGGTTAGATCATGTCCCCAGGTTCACTCAGCCGGTTCAAGGCTGAGCTCGGTTTGGGTACTAGCTTTGCCTCACTCTGAAGTTCGTACTCTATCACATGTGACCTAGCCCTTAGTTAACCATCTGAGCTGGGTTTCATTTTAAGAAAACCAACAACGTTCAGGGTCTGTCCATGAGACAAGTCCTCGAGCCAATCCCCTTCTTTGAAGTCAGACAGACCTTCGTTTGAGAAGTGACTATCATTTTACAGCTATGTGTCATCAGGCAAGTTGTTTAGCCTTTCAGAGTCTCGGTTTATTCTTCCACAAAAATAAGAATAACAACCCTGCTTTAGAGGGCTGTGGTTAGGATTAAAGTATTTAGCCCAGGGCCTGACACCGGACCCCGTGGAAGTGAAATGCTACCATCGGCATACACATCAGCACTCAGGGCTTCTGCTCAGCATGAGACCCTGAGACACCACTCAGATCTCACCATCAAAGGAATCCACTCAGCCTCTTGCACTGACTTTGGAAAGAACATGCGTTTTAGTGAGCTCTTCAACCAGGGCTCAAATGGAAAGGGTTTCCCGCTTGACTCCAAATTAACTGAGAGACCCCATTACTTGGAAGTCCCCAGTATCCCAGATCATCAATTTCTTCTATGAAAAAGGCCCAGAGAAGAGTTTAAAGATCAACTTTCTGCTTTTTGTAAGAAAATGGATCCAGAAGCTGACTCACTGGAGACCCTTTTCCAGTACTAAACCCTGTTCCACGGCCACTGTGCTTATAGCTTCATTCACAGGAGGCCCCAAGAGGGCTGGAGGCAGCAGACAGCAGAATGTACAAGCTAAATACTTGGGCTTTGGGGCCACGAAAGTTTACTTGGGTTAAATCTGCTTTTCACCTACTGAACACGAGACTTTGGGCAAAATGCTTAGCCTCCATCCGGCTCGATTTCCTCAGCAATAATTTAGGGATGAGAATCTACCTCACTGAGTGATGAGGAATAACAGAACTTAGCAGGGGACCCAGAACCTACCGAAGACCAGATAAACGAGAGCTATTGTTCTTAACACTGAGAACAAGCAGGTTCAGTAATCACTTTGATCATTCTGTTAATAACGACCCCAGAAGAATCCCTGATGTCCTGAATCCTTTGTATTCCTACTGTGCTGCCCCGAGACCGAGCTTAAGAGCAGTAGTCATTCCCAACAAACTTAGCTCTCTGCCCAAAGGCCATTCTCCCCACTTCCAGACCCCTCTACTCTGCCCACTAATCCTGTCATGGAGGGGTCATCTCGGCTGATACCATGACAATGCACTCTCACTCCTCTTTCTCTCATTAAAGATCTTGAAAATGCAGGGCACGGGTAAGCTGCTCAGCACTCCTTTGGGAAGATGACACACAATTTTTATAAAAGGCGAACAACAGAACTAACAAAAGATGGGCGTCATCTTGTTTTTATAAAGGCACTGTGTAGACATATCTGCTTTGGAAGTCAACTGAAATTCGGTTTCTTTCTTACCCTTTTTTGCTTTTCTTGTAAAGCTTTGCTATCTTCTCCACGGGCAGCCCATATTTCTCAGAAATCTGCAACCAGTAACAAAAAGGCAGATGAGTGTGGAAGGGGAACCGAGCAGAAGCAAGAGAGAAAGTTCCAACATCACTGTCCTGGAGATGTTCCTGGGTGCCAGTGGCCTTCACTCATGAGTCAAGCTTTTCAGAAAGACTCATTTGCAAGGCTCTCCCTTTGGACACACCACAAATCAATCAGCAAAAGATTCATTCCCACGAGAACCTGATCTATGATAAAGGTGTCATTTCAGTTCAGTCAGAAAAAGATGGACTGTAGTCATGATGTTGGATTAAATAGGTAGAAAAAAATTAACAAGTTACGCTGGATCCTTTCTCTACTCCTTCCATCAGAATAAACATCATCAAAGATTTACATGTGAAAGATGAAACCATGCAAGAAGAAACCATGAATCAGTTCTTTGTATGGATATTATCTTTAGATAAGGAAGATCTTTCCAAGCAAGTATGAAACCTAAAGAAAAAAGGCCAAAACATTGATAACACAGCATAATACTTAAAATACCAGTATAGCAAAAACTACCTTTTAAAAAACTGAGGACAGACAGTACACTGGGAAACATTTCTGTGGGCAACAGAAATGACAGATGTGGAACTAACTTCTTTCAATTAGAAAGAACATCTAGGAATGCAAGTAAAAGGCTAGGGGCTTCCCTGGTGCCTCAGTGCTGAGAAGTCCGCTTACCAACGCAGGAGACACAGGTTTCACCTCTGATCAGGGAAGATTCCATATGCCACGGAGCAACTAAGCCTGTGAGCTACAACTGTTGAGCCTGTGCTGTAGAGTCCAGGAACCACAAGCACTGAGCTCATGAGCTGCAACTACTGAAGCTTGAGCACCCTAGAGCTTGTGCCCCGAAACAAAAGAAGTCACCGCAGTGAGAAGCCAGTGCACTACAGGAAGAGCAGGCTCCCCCACCACTGCAACTGGAGAAAGGCCCGGGCAGCAGGGAAGACGGAACACAGCCAAAAACAAATAAATGGAGGACCGATGTGCTCTCTTTAGGGCTTCCCAGGTGGCGCTAGTGGCAAAAACCCCACCTGCCCATGCAGGAGACACCGGAGACTCGGGTTCGATGCCTGGGTCGGGAAGATCCCCTGCAAGAGAGCTCGGCACCTGACTCCAGTATTCTCGTCTGGAGAATCCCACGGACAGAGGAGCCTGGCGGGCTGTAGTCCATGGGGTCTCGAAGAGTCAGACACGACTGAGCAGCTGAGCATACCACAAACGAGCTCACTTTGGCAGCACATAGACTAAAATTGTGGAGAAGGAAATGGCAACCTATTCCAGTATTCTTGCCTGGAGAATCCCACAGTCAGAGGAGGCTGGCGGGCTACTATCTATGGGGTTGCAAGAGTCGGACACGACTTAGCAACGAAATCACCACCACACTAAAATTGATACAGAAAAGTTGAGCATGGCCCCTGCACAAGGATGATATGCAGGCTCCTGAGTCAGTCCATATCCTTTAATACAAATGAATTCATTTGCAAGAGAGAGACAGGCTCCAAGACATAGAAAACAAACTGATGGTTACCAGGGGAAGTGAGGAGGGGAGAGGGAGGGATAAATTAGGAGTCTGTGATTAACAAATATATACTATTGTATATAAAATAAACAACAGGACAGACTGTATAGCACAGGAAACTATATTCAATACATCTTATAACAACTTATAGTGGAAAATAATCTGAAAAAATATATACCTGAACCATTTGGCTGTACACCTAAAATGTCCTAAAATGAACATAATATCGTAAATCAATCATGCTTCAATTAAAAAAAAAAGTTCATTGAAAAAAGGAAGAAAACAACATAAGTAATTTCAGATAAATGCAATAGGACAATACACAAATGAAAAAATGCACCACCGCACTAACTTAAAAATGCAAATTAAAGCAACCAGAAGATTTCTTTATCAGGGCAACAAAAACTGAAGCTTGATAATACAGTGACAGCCAAAGGATAAGAAACAGCAACTCTCTTAGTCTGTAAACAGGAGAGCAGCAAGCTCGACCTTTCTGGAGGCAAGTTTGGCAGAAGATATTGAAATTTAAAAGGCATATATCTCTTGACCCAAATAGTCCACATCTAGTAATCAGGTCTACAGAAATACAGTCAGATGTATGTAAGTACATACATCTTGAAAGTATCGCTGTTCATAACACAGAAAACAACCATTAAGCACACTTTGATATTTGCTCAGTTAAAAACCATGAAGTCATATAATCATTCAAAGAAATGCACAATGCCTATATGAAAAAAATGTCCTTAACATATTAAGTTCAGTTCAGTTCAGTTGCTCAGTCATGTCCGACTCTTTGCAACCCCATGGAAACATATTAAGTGAAAAAACACAAATAGAAAAACAGTGTATATTGTGTGATCCTGCTTGTATATTTTTAAAAATATGTGTGTAAGTAAATGGGCTTCCTGGGTGGCACTAGTGGTAAGGAATCCACCTGCCAATGCAGGAAACATAAGAGACACGGGTTTGATCCCTGGGTCAGGAAGATTCCATGGAGGAGGGCATGGCAATCCACTCCAGTATTCTTGCCTGGAGAATCCCCTAGACAGAGAAACCTGGAGGGCTTACAGTCCATAGGGCTGCACAGAGTAGGACACAACTGAAGTGACTTAGCACGCATGCACACATGTAAGTAAATAGAAAACATCTGAAGAACCCATCAATCTGTTAACAGTGGCTACCCTGGAAAAATGGACAAAAACAAGATTATTTTTCTCTTCACTTTGCATAATTCTGTCCTGTTTACTTTTACAGTGACTGTGACTTATTTTCATAAATATAAAACAGTATAACAGTAGTTTGGAGATGGCGTTCCGGAGAGACTTACTCGAAATACTTTCTCTCTCCCAAATCCAATCCACCCACTTCTTGAGTCCAGTGGCTGGCGCGGTGCACAAACGGCTGGCGCTTGCACAAACGGCTGGTGCTTGCACAAACAGCTCGCGCTGTGCACAAACGGCTGGCGCTGGTGAGGTTTGGGACTCTGACTACCCGGTGGTCTAGCAGGGCCTGGGGAAAGAGCCCAAATAGCTCCGGGGCAAAGGTGGGATAGCTTTGTCTCCTGGGAAGAGCTTATTCTCCAGAGAATCATAGATTCCCACCTGTCCATCCCTCATACATAGGAAGACCTCCCCCACCTCTCCCCCAAGCCCCAAAGGAGCAGAACAGCTGGGCTGAGGGCTGAGAAGCAAAGGGAGACTGGAAAACAAACAGCCTGCCTGTGGTCCCCACCGCTCCATCACTGACGTTACTGCCCCATGGCCGCACTGGAGCCCAAATGAGCCCAGCACATAAAAGAACCTGGCCTGTGGGGTGGCAAAGAACATGTACAGAACTTGTGTGGAAGGTATCCATGTGAACAGAACATAAAAGAGCATTTAGGAAGACTGCTGTATAGCACACACACATGCAAAATCCTGATCTAAAAATATGACTGAACTAAAAGATATGCAGGTTCAGTAAATAAGTTGAAGGCTAGGTGGTTGATCCAGCAAACCAATCGAGTTAGGAAAGGTCAATTAGGAAAACCTCAAGTGCAAAGCAAAGACACACAGCATAGACAGAAATCAGGAAGGGAATAAAAGGAGAGCGGGAGGGAGGGAGATCTGAAGAATAGAGGCAACCATATCGGATGTCAGGGACGTGGCTCAGACGGTAAAGAATCCGCCTGCAACACTGGAAACCCAGGCTTGATCCCTGGAGAGGGGAATAGCTACCCACTCCAGTATTCTTGCCTGGAGAATTCCATGAACAGAGGAGCGTGGCAGGCTACAGTCCACGGGGTTGCAAAGAGTCAGACACGACTGAAAAATTAACACTTTCGAACTTTCAAAGTCCCAGGCAGAGAAAAAGGAGCAAATGGAGATGAGAAAACCATTAAATAATAGAAGACCACAGTTTTAGACAGGAGAGGTATCCTGAATCCTAGAAGGGATCAGTGAGAAAAGAGCCGTGCATCTGGCCATTGTGAAAAGTGCCAGATCCCCAAAGGTAAGAATAAAAATAAAACATCCTGGAACCTCCCAGACAGAAAGTACAAGTTATTAACATTAATACTAATACTAAAAAAAGAAAAGAGAAAGAATGAACCTGGCTTCAGTCTTCGCATCTGCAAAACTGGAAACCAAAGTGGAATAACCACTACAGACTACTGAAAAAAGGGATGTCACCCCACGAGTTCTGTACACTGACAAGCTCTCCCTCAATACTCAGGTTAAAGAATGGCATTTAACAAATGCATTTCATTCAAAAAATCCCATTTGAAGAAAATACTCATAAAAGATCTCTAGCTGAACAGAACACACAAAAGAAAGACTTCAGCAAAGCAAAGGGGGAAGAAACAAGTAACCAGTGTTATACCATTAAATAAAAAAAAAAATATATATATATATATACACACACACATTGAGAGAGACATACTCTATATATCTATATACATTATATATGGATAGATAACTATAGTTCTCTATACACAACTCTTTATATACATACATATAGTTCATATATAGATATAGAATTATAGACATGTATATAATATATTCTGGAGACGGAAATGGCAACCCACCCCAGTATTCTTGCCTGGAGAATTCTATGGACGGAGGAGCCTGGTGGGCTGTGGTCCATGGGGTCGCAAAGAGTCTGACATGACTGAGCGATTAACACACACACATATAATATATATCTATTTATATATATATACACACACATAGGTAAATGGACTGGGGAAGTGAAGTAAGTGTTAAATAAGGGTTCTTGAAGTGAAAAAAACACAATGGGAGGAAAAATCTAATCGTGTCTTAGAGAAAGCAATAAACTACTTTAGGAACATCCAGAAGCCTGGCGTGTGTGGGGGCAGTGCGCGGTAAACATTTCAGTGGACTTGTCCTAATGAGCGGAGGAGGAGAGGAGGGGGAGAGACAAAGGCTCTAGAAGGCTCCTCTCATCCAGTGGGTCGGGGGGCTAGAGAGCAGGGGTGCAGAAGACAGTTGAAACTTTATTTTCAAATCATACCACAATAAGGAGAAGAGATGGAAACAATTTTGGAAAAGTAAAGAATAATTTCCAAGAAAAGGTGGAAAACATTGATTTAATCCAGCTGCAAAGCTAAACAGAAAGAGGAAGCCACAAAGTGAAATAAATAAATAAAAAGTTTTTCATTATGAGTTGCTTGACCTGCTAGTGTTGGGTTTTGACTTTTGGTTGGTGTCATTTGGAACTTGTTTTTAAAATGAAATGGATAAATAAAGGAAAAGGTGTTCTATTTTCTCCTCAACATCAGCAAGTTCACATCTTTTCTGAAAGAGAAGTGAATCTGATTCTTGGATCTTCTCTTTTCAGGGGTTTGACTCCCAGTTTCCAAAGCATGAATGCATATACTCAGCTCACAAATCAGTTGATAACAGTGAGGAAATTTGCATAAATCTGCATTACTCCAGTTTCGATTTGGGTCTGCCTGGAACAGCAGCAGCAGCCTGCATTTTCCGAGTGCTTACTAAGTTCTTAGCATATGGGCATGGGGAGCTCTGTATCTATTAACTCGCTCAGTCCTTGAATCACTGCAACAGAACAGGTGCTTTTATGAGACCTGTTTCTCAGGCAAGGAAACTCAAGCTTACAGTCATTAAGTAACTTGCCCAGGGTGCCTCAGCTAAGAAGTGACAGAGACAAGATTAAAAGGGTAACCGTCTGGCAGTCTGGTTTTGGATTCTAAACTTACAGAGAAAAGAGGCATATGTTGGGACTGTTTGGAGCGAGACTGGCAAAGTGGGCTCAGGCATCAGGTGCCAAGGGCAACAGTCTCCAGGAGGGCAAAGCCCTGGCCTCTGTGCAATCATCAAAGGCAAAGGCAACTGGATAAAATGCCACCTTCACACCGCATCCTCTGCCTCCACGCCAGGCAAGGAAGTGTGCTTTGCCAAACCCAGAAGCCTGGAAAGAAGCGAGACCATGCCAGATAGCATGTGGAGGAAGCTGGCCATCTGTCAGGAGGTTACGGAAAGGAATCGTTCTGCCCAGGAGCTGGGTGATCTCACTGCAGCATCCCCCTTCCGTGTGCGTGGAAAGCGTGTGCTTTGCGGCAGTTCTCAGAGCAAGGCATTAGGAGTGCTTAGTTTTTTCTCTGTTTTTCAAGTCGTCTGAACTTCCCAAACACATCCATCATTTTTAAAAGCCCGTGATGAATATTTTTAAGGATCCCTAAGACTTTCTTGGCAGGCTTCCCAGGTGGCGCTAGTGGTAAAGAAACCGCCTGCCGATGCAGGAGACGCAGGTTCCTGACAGATGCAGGAGACACAATCCCTGGGTTGGGAAGATCCCCTGGAGGAGGGCATGGCAACCCACTCCAGTATTCTTGCCTAGAGAATGTCATGGACAGAGGAACCTGGCAGACTACACTCCCTGGGGTCGCAGAGTCAGACACGACTGAGCACGCATACACACACACAAAATTTCCTTGGCGCCCAGGAGGCTCCCAGGTCCTGGACATATCTCATCAACATGTTACTGACTACCTGATGGTCTGGAACATTTAGACTTTCACTCAGTGCAGAGTTCTGTTTTCCCAGAAACCTCTGGCCTGTGACAGGCGGAACAAATACCCATTGGTTTTCACCAACGCAGGACTGTGTCTGCTTGGTCTAGAGGCATCTAACACAGCTGCCAGTTCTGGAAGCCGGTGACTTTTCTGTGGGGTTATAAAGTGTTGAGTGTGGGCTTTAGGATGCACTTTTAAAACCCGGTGACTCTTGCTTGCAGATACTTCCTAGGTGACTGCATTTGATCTGTCAATAGAATCAGGGGGGACAGGCTTGTATCTCCATGCATGAATGAGTCAGCGGCATAGAAGTGGGTGCTCCCAGGTTCATGAACCCTCCTTTCCTTGTGCACCCTAGCCAGCTTCACCACGGAAGAACACCCTTATTTTTAGCCCCTTTGGTTAGAGGGACGCCGTCTGCCTCCCCACCCCATAGCACATACAGTCATCCACTATACATAAATACTTACCTATAGCATACTCTATGTGCTGCTTTAAACACATCTATGAACTCACTTAATCCTCGCAACAACTCTACATCTCGTTTTATCATTATCTTCATAATAATAGGCCATATTATCATTACTCTGGTTTCAGAAGTGATAAACCTGGGGTGTAGAGAGAGGCTGAGAAATTTGCTCACTACCCTGAAGTGTCAGAGCCAGGACTTGAACCCTGACTGTGTGGTTCAAAGCAGTACACACACACCTCTTGCCTGATGGCTCACTATTGCCCAAGCTTCTTTCCTTTAGTTGATGTGAGCTGTGGCTTGGAATGTTTGTTCTTCTTATAATAACTTTTCATGTGTGGATGTCTCCCTAAGTGGACTTAAGTTGCTGAAGGGCTTAAGTTGGCTCTGCCACTCTGTGGAGCTATCAGACCTCTCAGGACACCCACACCTGTAAAGGATGGCGATGACATCTGACCTCCCAAGTTTACAGGGATATTTTGAGGATCAAATGAGAACAGTGCACGTTGAATATGTGCCACACCCATAGCACTCGGCATGGCGGCATGCTCGATTCAGTCAATCAAGCATAATACTTATGCTTAAAGACCTGGGGACACACAGAAGACAGCAAGAGTGAAGTCCCTGTTCTCAAGAACTTCACATTCCACTGGGGAAGAGAGAAACAAATAAACAGAGTTAGTCACAGTGCAGGTGGAAGTGAAGGTGATATCGAACCCCACTGTGATCCAGCGAGACCACAGCTACCAAACACTTGTAGCACTGAACAGATGTCACAGACAGGAAAGGAAGACACCAGGAAAAAGGTGTGATCAATCAGTTTAGAATTGGTCTAGATCAGTGGTTCTCACAACTGGTTGATCTAAGAATTCCCTGAAGAACTGTTAAAAATATAGTTTCCTGCAGCTCCATCCCCATCCCACCTCCAATTCAGCAGAACTGGAATCTGGGTTGAGGTCTAGGTTTGTGCACTTGAAACAGCTAAGTCAGTTTCAGTAATATGATCTTAAAGGCCAGGTTAAGGGTATGAACGGAGAAGGCAATGGCACCCCACTCCAGTACTCTTGCCTGGAAAATCCCATGGACAGAGGAGCCTGGAAGACTGCAGTCCATGAGGTCGCTGAGGGTTGGACACGACTCAGCGACTTCACTTTCACTTTACACTTTCATGCATTGGAGAAGGCAATGGCACCCCACTCCAGTACTCTTGCCTGGAAAATCCCATGGACGGAGGAGCCTGGAAGGCTGCAGTCCATGGGGTCGCTGAGGGTTGGACACGACTCAGCGACTTCACTTTCACTTTACACTTTCATGCATTGGAGAAGGAAATGGCAACCCACTCCAGTGTTCTTGCCTGGAGAATCCCAGGGACTGAGGAGCCTGGTGGGCTGCCATCTATGGGGTCGCACAGAGTGGGACACGACTGGAGAGACTTAGCAGCAGCAGCAGCAGTAAGGATATGAAGGGCTTCCTAGGTGGCACTAGTGGTAAAGAATCCCCCTGCCAATGTAGGAGACATAAGAGACTCAGGTTTGATCTCAGGGTGGGGAAGATCCCCTGGAGGAGGACCTGGCAACCCACTATTCTTGCCTGAAAGATCCCATGGACAGAGGAGCCCGACGGGCTACAGTCCATGGGGTCGCAGAGTCGGACACAACTGAAGCGACTTAGCATGCAGGCACACAGGGTATGAAGGGTATGAACTCTATCCAAAGGGTCCCTCTAGCTCGTAAATCAATCTTCCAGTGATTTTAGGGTCATTTAAAAAATCTTGGTTCTTTTGAAGAGGTAGAGCTCACACTTTTTGTTGTGTTCATTTCTGGTTGTGTTTTCCCTTTACAGGGGCAGATTCAGTAATGACAAACTCCATTCCAATGGCAAATCCTGAGAACAGAAGAGATTACCAAGCCGGGCATTCACGTGTTTTCCTAGAGGGTGGTCCTCCATGCCCTGTTCTGTGTTGCCTAACAATGCCAACCACAGGGTGGGCAGTGTGCATTGGTAACATTCTTATGCTTTTTTAAAAAAAATTTCAGGTGAACAAATAATTCTTTTTACGTGTCATACAATTCCCCACTTAAATCATTTCAAGTGTGCAATTCAGTAGTATTTAGGGCATTCACGATGTTGTGCAAACAACAGGACTATGTAGTTTCAGAACAATTCATCAGCCCAGAAGGAAACTCACAAAATAGTCTTTCCTCATTGACCTTTCATCGAACTCCTGGCAACAACGAATCTGCTTTCTGTCTTTACGGATTTGTTTATTCTTGATATTTCCTAAAAATTGAATCATACAATGTGATCTTTTGTGTCTGGCTAGCAATTCCATTCCTCATATATATCCCCCAAAATTGAAAAAAACAAGTATCCAAAAATAAACTTGCACCCGGATGCTTATGGCAGCACTACTCACAATAGCCAAAAGATGGAGGTGAAAATCCAAATGTCCATCAACTGGTGAATAGGAAAATGAAATGGGTATATTCACACAATGGAATATTATTCAGCCATTAAAAGGAACAAAGTACTGGTTTATAGTACAACGTTCAGTTCAGTTCAGTCGCACAGTCATGTCCGACTCTTTGGGACCCCATGAATCGCAGCACGCCAGGCCTCCATGTCCATGCCCAACTCCCGGAATTCACTCAAACTCATGTCCATCAAGTTGGTGATGCCATCCAGCCATCTCATTCTCTGTCGTCCCCTTCTCCTCCTGACCCCAATCCCTCCCAGCATCAGAGTCTTTTCCAATGAGTCAACTCTTCACATCAGGTGGCCAAAGTACTGGAGTTTCAGCTTTAGCATCATTCCTTCCAAAGAACACCCAGGACTGATCTCCTTTAGAATGGACTGGTTGGATCTCCTTGCAGTCCAAGGGACTCTCAAGAGTCTTCTCCAACACCACAGTTCAAACGCATCAATTCTTCGGCGCTCAGCCTTCTTCACAGTCCCACTCTCACATCCATACATGACCACGGGAAAAACCATAGTCTTGACTAGACGGACCTTAGTCGGCAAAATAACATCTCTGCTTTTGAATATGCTATCTAGGTTGGTCATAACTTTTCTTCCAAGGAGTAAGCGTCTTTTAATTTCATGGCTGCAGTCACCATCTGCAGTGATTTTGGAGCCCCAAAAAATAAAGTCTGACACTGCTTCCACTGTTTCCTCATCTATTTCCCATGAAGTGATGGGACCAGATGTCATGATCTTCGTTTTCTGAATGTTGAGCTTTAAGCCAACTTCTTCACTCTCCTCTTTCACTTTCATCAAGAGGCTTTTTAGTTCCTCTTTCTGCCATAAGGGTGGTGTCATCTGCATATCTGAGGTTATTGATATTTCTCCCAGCAATCTTGATTCCAGCTTGTGCTTCTTCCAGCCCAGTGTTTCTCCCAGCCCAGCGTTTCTCATGATGTACTCTGCATATAAGTTAATTAAGCAGGGTGACACTATACAGCCTTGACGTAGTCCTTTTCCTATTTGGAACCAGTCTGTTGTTCCATGTCCAGTTCTAGCTGTTGCTTCCTGACCTGCATATAGGTTTCTCAAGAGGCAGGTTAGGTGGTCTGGTATTCCCATCTCTTTCAGAATTTTCCACAGTTTATTATGATCCACACAGTCAAAGGCTTTGGCATAGTCAATAAAGCAGAAATAGATGTTTTTCTGGAACTCTCTTGCTTTTTCCATGATCCAGTGGATGTTGGCAATTTGATCTCTGGTTCCTCTGCCTTTTCTAAAACCAGCTTGAACATCTGAAAGTTCATGGTTCACGTATTGCTGAAGCCTGGCTTGGAGAATTTTGAGCATTACTTTACTAGCGTGTGAGATGAGTGCAATTGTGCGGTAGTTTGAGCATTCTTTGGCATTGCCTTTCTTTGGGATTGGGACGAAAACTGACCTTGATGAACCTCAAAAACATGCTAAGTGAAATAAGCCATCCACAAAAGACAACACAGTGCATGATTCCACTCACAGGCACTGTTTTATATATACATTTTGACATATTACTCCGTAGCCCAAAATGCTATTTCAATGTAGCAGTTTTCCAGACTAACAAAAGTTCTGGACTGGCCCTTAGCAATCCTATTGTCTCCATCACTATGTGCTATGCTGTGCTTAGTCTCTCAGTCGTGTCTGACTCTTGTGACCCCATGGACTGTAGCCTGCTAGGCTCCTCTGTCCATGGGCTTCCGCAGGCAAGAATACTGGAGTGGGTTGCCATTTCCTCCTCCACTCCATCACTATAAAAAAATCTATATCTTCTGCAACATAAATGTACAGGGGAGTCAGAAATCATATTCAAGGTAGAGTCACATTCACATAGATAATACATAAATAAAATATAAAATATCTTCCTGAGTCCCCAGTTAGTTAACGCTAGATTAAATTGGGGGTGAGAAGGGAGGGAAGAACTTCAGAATCTTACTTAAATTATTATAACTCTGCAATATATATTGTTTCCTTAACCAAAAGAAGTCATAATTTATTTTGGATTACACTATCACAGCTGGTGATAGTTAATTTTGTTCCGTACGTATTTGGAAGTTGCACGCTAAGTCGCTTCAGTTGTGTCCGACTCTTTGAGACCCTATGGACTGTAGCCCACCAGGCTCCTCTGTCCATGGGATTCTCCAGGCACGAATACTGGAGTGGGTTGCCATGCCCTCCTCCAGGGGATCGTCCCGACCCAGATTGAACCCTCATCTTTTATGTCTCCTGCATTGGCAGGTAGGTTCTTTATCACTGGTGCCACCTGGGAAGCCCATATTTGGAAATTAAGCACATCTAATTTGGTTTCTTGCAAAGAGACTGATAGAAACCCACAATCTAACCTTCCTCTATGGCATCTTTACTCTGATTAGCCTTAAACTGACAGGGAATTGGCCATTTTTCAATTTCCTTCTCCTTAAGGATAGAAATCAGTGTCTCCATAAATCTCCACTTTTCCTTTTTCTTTTATAAAGCTCATTCCAGAGCCAGCCTCAAAGGCTGCCTTTTAATAAACGGATTCCAGCCCATAGGAGATGGCACGCTGGTTTCTTGGGGGCTGAAGGGGGCTCACGCTTACCGCTTCCATCAGGCCTTTCACGGTGGGGGATTTCAACATCAAGGCATCAAACACGTCGTCCGTCTCCTTCCTCACGTACAGAAGCACTGCAAGAGAAGGGCGGGAAGGCATGACTGCGGAGCCCACGCGGCTGCCCTGGAGACCGCTCCCCTCACACAGGGGTCAGAGGCTGCCATCATGCGACCCCTGACCCACACGGCAGCCCACCCGGGTGACGAGTGCAGCTAGGGACTGTTACTGAGGATTCAATGAAAAAGCCGACAGTAGGGTGTAAGACGTTGTCACATCACACCCATCACATTTGAATTCCTTTAAGGTGGGCACACGATCTCTTTATGACCCATCTTTCTGTGACCTCTATCTTCTATTTATTTGATCAGTCAACAAATATTACTGGATATCCACCTGGGCCCAAGGCCCCAGGCAGGGTGACAGGAGCTGGGGTTGCAGTAATGAGTTAAGACATAGCCTGCCCTTCAGAAGTCCGTAGTCCACTTAGAGAGGCGGGCATTCCTCAAATGAGCAGATAGGGTGTCAGAGTTATGAAGGAAAAAAACCACAAGCGGGCGCTTGTAAGGCCTAAGCTTTTTCAAGCGGGTGGGGAGGGAGGGCTCCCAGAAGGCTACTCTGAAGGAGAGATCTGAGTTGTGGAGGGTATAGACGCATCAGTGCAGGCCATGGGGGTGAGGAGAGTGGGAGAGAGAGGACAGGGAGGCGACCCCCAGGTGGACAGACCAACAGGCCCGCAGGGAGACAGGGCAAGTCAGAGGCAAGCTGAGGGAGGAGCTGAGAACCTGATCTGGCTTTGAGCCCCGTTCAGCCTGCTGGGGGGCCCTGGTCGTCCAACCCCTCCAAGCTGAGGACGATACCTCCCTGAGAGGGCTAAATGAAACAGCAGCCGTGGGCACCAGGCACACAGGCAGCACCCCCAATTCCTCCATCCCTGGGGTCATTATGAAGCAATTGTAGTGATGGTGCTGGTTCCCTCGGCGAAGGCACATGCAGTTTTCTGCTCATTTCTCTATAACCTGACATACTGAATCCAGCAATGCACACAATACAAGAGATGGCAGGGACCCCAGGGGTCCTCAGGGAGGCAAAGACACACTGTTACTGCAGACCCACCCTTACAGCAACTGCACCAGGCTTAGCTCCGGGGAAGAACTAGGAAGCGCTATTCAGATGCGACTATCCAGGCCCGGTGAACTGCCTGCCTTTTCTTTGCCTCCTCCTGGTGATGACCTGGCTCCTGCTTCTACCTTCAGAGGGAAGGAAGGGGCCGAGGCTGAAGCCCCATGCACCTGGCCGCGATAGGAAGAATGCACAGGTCAGAAGCCCTGTTGAGCCCGGATCCTGACCGCCGTCAGATACCCACGGAGCGCAGTCACCACCAGCCTGAAAGAATGAAGCTGGAGCTGGGAAATGAGATCGGCTCTAATCCAAACTCCCACCCCTTCTTCTCCTCCTGCCCAGTGCCCAGGGACATCATTAAAGTTGCTGCTTTGTAACAGCAGCGTCTATGGGTGCACACAGGCTCTGCCCACATTTTCCTTCTGCAGCCAGAGGTTCAGTTTCTGTATGACACCCCAGAAAGAAAAAAACAAAACCTTAGGCACTGCAGTTTCTTCTCTTCATCAAATATAAAAATAAAATACCAAGGAAATAGATTGGAGAATAGTATCTCCAATACTGGATAGCTCCCATTTCAGCTACAATAATCTAGTGACCTAATGGTACTGTATGAGGACTCAATGTTAGCAGCACAGCAAGAAATTATTAGACCACAGGGCCTCAATTACTACTAGATGGGGGAAATTAAAGTAATAAAGAACAAAACAGAACAACACAAAAATCCCCACCTGGGCCTCTTACAGATGAACGTTCTGTAACTTCTTCCCATGGACCCACAACAGAAAAACGTAACCTCCAGTACCCTAAGGAAAGCCCAAACCATGTTCTATTAAAGTGAGGGCCACTTCCACTGGCTCTGAGACAGTGCCGCTGCCACTCCTGCTGCAGGGGTCCCTGGAAAGGGTTAAAGGGGGCGTGGCGGCAGGTCCACCGGCTGCAGGCTGCAAGCTGTGCCACCGTCTCCGGCTGGGCTTGTTGACAGCCACACGGGCAGCTCTGGGCTTACAGCTCACCCCTACGGCTTGCCCAGAGAGACAGCTCTCATTAACTGTGTGTCTGCGGATAATAATCACTCCACTAATGATAGCAATAACCATTACCACACATCCAAGACCTCCTACAGACAAAGGCAGCCAGCCACGGGGGGCCAGCCCCCGGTGACTCCAAGGGAGCCACCCTGAGAAGTGGCTACAAAGACAAAGCAGCACACAGCGGCCTTGGTGATAATTATGCTCACTCCCTCTCCTGGAGAACTTCTAACAAACAGACAGTGGGCACCATCACTAATCCTGGCTCCTTGTGCTCATCAAAGCCCAGCTCAGAGGAGTCCTGGCGGAGGGGCTCAGGAACTCCGCAGTCCTTTTCCAAAGACAAGCCACTCCTGGGAGTTCTCTATTGCTGGAAGATTGCAGCGCCCTCATGTGTCCCTACGATTGAGATGTTTCAAAGGCTGTAACCGTGTCTCGTCACAGCCCAATACAAATTCTGGTGGCAATTTTTGTGCTGACTTCACCACCTCAAAATAATTTGAAAAACACAAACTTTAAACCAGTCACACTCACTAACTATGAATCTAAGCTGCAATCACTTTGGCCTGTGTGATTCTTGATTTCCATGCAACACTGCCCTCCTTTTAAAGGATGAGATATAAAAGGCATGCAGGAACAGAGCTCAAAATGGACTCGAATATTTGATGGTGAGCCTGGGAAATCTGAAAACCCTTTAAAGGTTTAAATATTACTATTGCAGTCAACACTACTCAGGTATTTATGCTCTTTGAATTCTGAAATGCTCATTACTCAATCATAATTATGATAATATGCCTTAAATAGATCCAGGCCTAAAAATAAAACTAACAATAGTGAAGATGGAGTGCTTACTATGCTCTGGGCACCTGAGTTTAGTGCTTTACGTACATTAACTCATCAATCCTCACTCTGTGATGTAGGTATCCTTGTGGTCCCCATTTTACAAGTGAGGACTCTAGTGTGCAGAGGACCTTCCCAAGGTCATTCAATGTGACAAGGCTGAGGGAGGCTGCAGAGGGGATGCTCTTACCACTATACAAACCCATTTTAACAAATAGGGGAAAAAACTCTCAATAACAAAAGCCTCAAGCCTGTGCAGATGGTGGGCGTACAGCAACCTGCCTCATTAACAGTCCAGAGCTGCATAAGCCGGAAGTCCTGGAAGCTCATAGTGTTGTTTAGTCATTAACGCATGTGGACTTCCTGTGTCAATAAGAGCATCTCCAGGCCAGCATGGAACCGCAGGGCCCAGACAGAATGTGAGCTCTCTGGGTGAACCATCCTCCACTCTTCCTCATGAGAGCAAGGCCAAGGAGGGCAGGGCCCCAGGGTGAGCGGTACCTCGCTTCATCCCTTCTTCTTTCATCTGCTTAGAGGGTGCTGGACCAAACTCCTCTTCCATGGGCCTGAACATCCGTTTCACAAGGACACTGCTGCTAGAAAAGATGAGAAAGTGTTTAGTCATTAACGCATGCGGGGTGCCAACAAAAATCTTTTCCCGTTGTGTATACCACCCCACAACCGGATCCATGCACCAACCTCCCGCCTTCGGGTCGCAGGTCCTGAGTGGGCGTGTGGGACAGAACATACACCCCAATGTCTTTACCACGTGGCCCCGAGACACTCTCCTTGTCCTAAATACGGATCTGCCAGGGGCGATCCCTGGGTTTCACCCATTCTGTCCTGCACATCACCCCCGTCCTGCTCAAACGTCTAGGGCTAGGGAGGCGATGTGAGCCCTGTGTCTGTATGGCCTCCAAGTTACCCAGCCCCTCCCATCTAGCTAGCATCTGGGTGTCTTGCACCCTCTCACCAGCCCCAAGGGCACAGCATGACCTCTGTCTGGAAAGGGCACAGGCCTCCCTCGTGCGAGCGTGCTAAGTCACTTCAGTCGTGTCCGACTCTTTGTGACCCCGCCAGGCTCCCCGTCCGTGGGATTCTCCAGGCAAGAATACTGGAGTGTGTTGCCATGTCCTCCCCCAGCGGATCTTCTCAACCCAGGGATCGAACCCACATCTCTTATGTCTCCTGCATTGGCAGGCAGGCTCTTTACCTCTGGCGCCACCTGGGAAGGCCCCAGGCCTGCCTCAGTGGGTCTCAGTTATGAGGCTGCCCTCAGACCCTGCTGTTCCACAGCTCCATCAGCTTGTGACAGAGACTGCAGTGGTGGAGGATTCCTAGATCCAGCCCTCCCTTCCTCCAGGAGAGGGTTTCAGCCCCCCTTCCTGAGGGCCCACAGGTCCCCAGTCAGCAAGTTCTGGGAGCTCTACGTTTCCTCCCAAAGTCCCTGTCCACTGCGGGCCTTCTAAGGAAGGGAGAGCTGTTCAGGAGAAAGGGACCCGGAAGAGCAGTAGCCGTCCCTGCTGAGAGTCGCAGCCGGCGTTCTGTCCCCTCTCACTCAGAGGCTGAAACCCAAGCCCCCAGGAGAAGGGCATTCAGAGGCAATTAGACCCTGTGGGTGGAGCCCCCCATGATGGGAGCATCTTTTAAGGAGCGGATGCCCTGTCTCTGCCATGTGGGGACACAGCAAGAGGATGGTGGTCTGCAGGCCAGAAGAGGGTCCTCACCAGGCGGCAGCCACACTAGCATTCTGATCTCTTCCAGTCTCTCCTTCTAGAGACTTCCAGCCTCTCAAACTGTGAGACGCATGCTCTGCTATCTGAGCTACCTAGTTTATGGTGTCTTGTTACAGCAACCCAAACTGACCAAAACACCGAGCCAACGGTCCTGCGTGGTGTCTTACTGTCCTTTAAGCCCTCAAGAGAGTGGGTGCATGTTTTCAGAAAACTTTTATCTCTCTGGGGATTCCTGGACCCAGGCACATGAAGCAATGATAGACGGGAAGCTCAGTGGTATTGTCAAGACATGAACTCTGGGTATAGACCACCATGGTTTAAACCCCTGCTTTGCAGACTCACAGACATAGAAAACAAGCTTATGGCCACCAAAGGGGAAAGGGGGGGCAATAAATTAGGAGTTTGGGGTTAAAATCTAAAATAGATAACCAACAGGGACCTACTGTATAGCACAGGGAACTCTACTCAATATCTTGTAATACTACAATGGAAAAGATTCTGAAAAAATTATATATGTAACTGAATCACTTTGCTGGACACTTGAAACTTACACAACACAATAAATCAACCATATTTCAATAAAAGTTAAAAAAATAATAACCCCGTGCTTTGCAATCTACTAGCTATGGAAGCATGGACAAGTCCTTCAGCTGCCCTGAGACTCAGCCTGCTTGTCTTTAAAAGGAGGCTGTTGAGAGAAGTAAATGAATTCAACATATGTGAAGCACTCACAGAGCTGCCCGACACATTGTAAGAACAACTGAAGTGTTATTAGAGATGAGTCATGATGATCATGAAAATGAACGAGGGAGAGATCTGAGGAAGGGAGATACGGGGAAAGAGTACAGAAGGCAGACAATTTGGAAAGGCTCAAAGTTCCCATTTACCGTCATATAGCAAATAGTCCAAACTACCTCTCTGGTCTAAATTAAGGGCTAAAGTTGGAAAAACTTCCTGCATTGGCGACTGACATTGTATCAATCCCAAGCTTCCAAGATATTAGATATTAATAATATAAAACTCTGTTCCAAAACCAAACCTCTACTGGCATCACTGTCATTCAGTTCAGTTCAGTTCAGTCGCTCAGTCGTGTCCGACTCTTTGCGACCCCATGAATCGCAGCACGCCAGGCCTCCCTGTCCATCACCGACTCCCGGAGTTCACTCAGACTCGCGTTCATCGAGTCAGTGATGCCATCCAGCCATCTCATCCTCTGTCATCCCCTTCTCCTCCTGCCCCCAATCTCTCCCAGCATCAGAGTCTTTTCCAATGAGTCAACTCTTCGCATGAGGTGGCCAAAGTATTGGAGTTTCAGCTTTAGCATCATTCCTTCCAAAGAAATCATTAA
This sequence comes from Oryx dammah, assembly GCF_014754425.2. Lineage (NCBI taxonomy): Eukaryota > Metazoa > Chordata > Mammalia > Artiodactyla > Bovidae > Oryx > Oryx dammah. The sequence continues at coordinate 74,432,861 of NW_024070203.1, forward strand.
GAAATTTTTATTTCATCAATTCTCAAGTTGAGTTAATGGTAGGATCCAGTGGTAGAAAGAGCACATGGGATAAAACTGTCCAAACAGCATTTCTATTAATTCCAATGGTTTAAATTATTAAACCAACAAGGCTTTAATTGACCATCTCACACTCTAGATCTGTGACTGTGAAAGTCGTTCAGTCGTGTCTGACTTGTTGCAATCCCATGTAGCCTGCCAGGCTCCTCTGTCCATGGAATTTTCCAGGCAAGAATACTGGAGTGGGTAGCCTATACCTTCTTCAGGGGATCTTCCCAGTCCAGGGATCAAACTGGGTTCTCCTGCATTGCAGGTGGATTCTTTACCAACTGAGCTACCAGGGAAGCCAACTAGATTACACTCTAGATCAGGGGCCCCCAAACTCCGGAATCTAATGCCTGATGATCTGATGTGGAGCCGATACAATAGAAACAAAGTACACAATAGGTATAATGCGCTTGAACCATCCTGAAACCAATGCCCCCTCTTCCAAGATGCATAGAGAATCATCTTCCATAAAACCAGTCCCTCGGGCTAAAAAGGTTGGAGATTGCCACTCTAGATGGCCCAAAATTATGTTTACCAGCCCTTAAGAAGACAACGTTTTATAAAGCACTTTTCATCTCCTTGGTAAATTAAGTCTCTTGAACACTCTGTGAGCCAGCAGGGCAAGAACTAATCTTATCCCTATTCAGTGATGACCAAACTAAGGCACAGCTGTCATGTCTTATGCTGGGCAATGCAGCTAAACAGTGAATCAGGCTGTTAATAGAACCCAGCTCTGAGGGACAACCTCATGATAAAGTACCCAATAAAACTGATATGACGCTGAGTGAGAGTATGGGAAATGATATGAAGAGTCAGCATTCTGTTTTATCCCATGGTAATCAAACCATGCAAAGAGCTAGAGGAAAAACTCAAGGTCAAGTCCCAGTTGAAGGTGGTAATAGGTTTATACAGCCCTGTTCCCTCTATCTTCCCCTCACTTTTCTTTAAAATCATAAAAGTGGGTCATATTATTCTGTCATGTCTTGAATCTGGACTGACCATGACCTTGGGAGCAGAAGATTAAAAATGCATTGACTTGGCAGTCAGTGACCAGGAGGTTAATAATGGGTAAACAGCCTGAAATATCACCAGACACTCATGCGGTGTCAGAGTTCCTTAACTAGTGATTTTCTTTTTCTCACCAAGGAAGATTTATTTATATTTTTCCAGTTCTGTTGACTTTTGACAGCACCCCACTCTGAGCCATGACAAACTTTGTCATTAAAATAACATCTTGGATAAACCACATTTCTCTTAGTAGTTCAGAAATGCTTTTTCACACTTCCAAACCTATAAACCCAGTGGGAGTCAATAGCTTGTGTGGTCTGAATTCAGTGGTTTCATTTCTTTTCAAGGCAAGGTGAGAAAAGAAGGGCAAAAATGACTGCCCAGTTGATAGATGGAAAGAGCACAGATTTCAGGTCTCCTGATGTCCTGTTCAATTACAGCAGATTGCACCGCAAAAGGATGAGAACAAGGAGAAGGTGCTTTCTCTGACACCAATCTTCTCCCTTCAACCCACACCTTTTGGGCACAGAGTGTTAGGTTAACATGTGGAGAGACTCCAGACCCAGCAACGTATGAAGCCATTGTTTTGTGGGGTCAATTTCAGGGATAGCCAGTCCCTGAGGTATAAACAAAGGATAGCTGTTTCATCAGAAAAAAACTGGGAAGGTGCCTGGGTCTGAAGGCTGCGTCTCTGGACATACTTGGCAATGTTGAGCCCTACCTGTCAGGCTGAGTCACACTAGACATCAGTACCTAGTGAGGAGGCGTCAGAATAAAACCCAGAAAGGAGCTGCCGGCACCATGGAGGCATAGTTTGTCTAGTTCACAGCTCTGCTTATGGCCCATGTAGGCTGGCGACCACATCCGCCCTAAAGAAGAAATGAATGTCCCTACCCTTTGTTGGTTTCCCTAGTGGCTCAGACGGTAAATAATCTGCCTGCAGATCCCCAGGAGAAGGGACTGGCAACCCACACCAGAATTCTTATCTGGAGAAACCCATGGACAGAGGAGCCTGGTGGGTTACAGTCCATGGGATCACAAAGAGTCAAACACAACTGAGAGACTAACACCACCATAACCCTTTATTAGCCTCAGAAAAATGGAGGTCCTCTTATGTTCAAGTCCTCACAAAGGCTCTCATATAATGGAGTAGAATCTCAATTTGTTTGCAACAATAAATCACTCTTTGGGGAAGAATCTATCATCTCCAAATGACTTTGATCAATGCTAGTTCAGGGTCTTGGTAGAATTCATCTGACACAGTCAGTAAAAACAAACCAAAGTCAAAAAGCAAACAAACCCCACATATATTTAGTTCAGTTCAGTTCAGTTCAGTCGCTCAGTCATGTCCGACTCTTTGCGACCCCATGAATCGCAGCACGCCAGGCCTCCCTGTCCATCACCAACTCCCGGAGTTCACTCAGACTCGCGTTCATCGAGTCAGTGATGCCATCTAGCCATCTCATCCTCGGTCATCCCCTTCTTTTCCTGCCCCCAATCCCTCCCAGCATCAAAGTCTTTTCCAATTACGGTAGTTAAGAGCTTACAATTGAAAGCAGTAAATAATTAGGTCAGTAGGCCCAAGAAGGATCATTTTAAGAGGAAATACAGATATTTCTGTTTGTGGCTAAGATGTTGCAGTTGTGGCAAACCAAGCAATGTTCCAGCCAAGAACAACATAAGTAACTGTGTGTGTGTGTGTGTGTGTGTATGTTAATATTTAATCTTATTGAAGGTACTGGAGACTGCTGTTGAGTCAGCCAGAACCTGAGAGCTAAGATCCCAGTGGAGAAAAGTGCAGACAGGTGGGCTGATAGTCAGTGAGCCATTTTCCCCTGAAGCATTTGCCATTTCTCAACTGGGAGCAGAGGATGGTGATCCCAGCAGAGGCACATACTTAAGGGCAAAGAAGCCTGCACAGCTTTGGGCAATCTCATGTTGTTAGAGAAACAGAAGTTGGTGTTTAGGAGTGCAAAGGTATTCAGGACTAATGGGAAAACTTCCAGAGAGAAGAGGAGCAAGAGAAGTGAGCCAGACCCTGCAGTATCCCTTCCTAGGTCTTTGCCAGATTCTTAAGCTGCACAAGACAAAGACAATAAAACAAAAATACGCTAGAAAAAAGATGACCAAATAAAAATGCTTACAACAAATAAACAAATATGAAAGGATTCTTTGCCGAAAGTTCCACAATGAAAGAACAATTAAATAGAATTCTTCTGGCAACAGGCAGGATAAGGAGCCCATGTATAACTGAATCACTTTGCCAAATACCAAAAACTAACTCAACATTGTAAACCAACTCTATTTCAGTTTTTGGAAAATGGTGGGGCAGAGTTCCATGTGCTATACAGCAGTCTTGTTGATCATCCATTTTAATATAGCAGTGTGTACAATATTATGTGGCAGTTTGAATGGGAGGGAAGGTTTGGGGAGAGTGAATATACAGATATGTTTGGCTGAATCCGTTTGCTGTTCACCTGAAACCATCACAACATTGTTAATTTGCTATACCCCAATATAAAATAAAGTTTAAAAGTAAATAAAATTAAAAATTTTTTAAATGGTGAGGGAATTCCCTGATGGTCCAGTTGGTTAAGAAACTGCACTTCCAATTCAGGGTGCCCCAGCTGGATTACTGGTGAGCTCTCCCAGGCCATGTAGCCAAATGAATAAATAATGGAAAAGCTCTTTTGTATTCTTAGATAGGTTTATTCTTAAGTATTTTATTCTTTTTGTTGCTATGGTAAATGGGATTGATTCCTTAATTTCTCTTTCTGATTTTTCATTGTTAGTGTGTAGGAATGCAAGTGACTTTTGTGTATTAATTTTGTATTCTGTGACTTAAATTCACTGATTTAGCTCTGGTAATTCTCTGATAGTATCTTTAGGGTTTTCTATGTATAGTATCATGTCATCTGTAAACAGTGAGAGTTTTACTTCTTCTTTTCCAATCCAGATTCCTTTTATTTCTTTTTCTGCTTTAACTGCAGTGGCTAGAGCTTCCAAAACTATATTGAATAACAGTGGCGAGAGTGAGCAACCTTATCTTGTTCCTGAACTTAGAGGAAATGCTTTCGGCTTTTCACCATTGAGAATAATGTTTGCTAAGGGTGTATCATATATGGCCTTTATTATGTTGAAGTAGGTTCCTTCTATGCCCATTTTTTAAAGAGTTTTTTTCATAAATGTGTGCTGAATTTTGTCAAAAGCTTTTTCTGCATCTATTGAGATTGTCAAGTGATTTTATCTTTTACTTTGTTAATATGGTGTATCACATTGATTTCCATCAACAGATGAATTGATAAAGAAGTTGAGGTACATGTATACAATGGAATATTATTCAGCCATGAAAAGGAATGCATTTGAGTCAGTTCTAAGTGAGGTGAATGAACCTAGAGCCTATTATACAGAGTAAAGTAAGTCAGAAAAACCACTGTCATATATATATGGAATCTAGAAAGATGGTACTGATGAACCTATCTGCAGGGCTGCAGTGGAGTTGCAAACACAGAGGACAGACTTGCAGACACAGTGAGGGGAAGGAGAGGGTGGGCCAAATTCAGAGAGGAGCATGGAAACATACACATTATCACACATAAAATAGATAGCCAGTGGGAATTTGCTGTATAAATCAGGGAGCTCAAACCAGTACTTTGTGACAACCTAGAGGGGTGGGATGGGTAGGAGATGGGAGGGAGGTTCAAGAGGGAGGAGACATATGTATACCTATGGCTGACTCATGTTGCTATATGGCAGAAACCAACACAATATTGGAAAGCAATTACTCTCCAATTAAAACTAAAGAAAGAAAAAAGAAATCAAACACAATAAAAAAAATGGAAAAGGATCTCAAAGAAAAACAGAAATAAAGGAACAAAGAGCAACAGAAAGGGTAAATTAGATTAAATTTATAAAAGGAGGTAAAGCACAGTTTTATGAGTATTTAGTTCAAATCTTCCAATTTGCAAAATGTCTAACAGGTATATAAGAATAAGTGGAACTAATATAAGAAACTGATAAAAATCTGCTACTCTAAGGGATGGTAAAGATGATTTTCATTTTCTTAAATATTTTCTAAAAATCTCCCTTGTGAATCTGATGCAGATTTGAATATTACTGGGTGGATTTTTTTTTTAACTGCAATACCTATCAGTAAAAATAAAAATATATCTGTTGAAAAGGAGATGGTCCTGGGAATTCTCTGGTGGTTCAGTGGTTCAGACTTGGCACTTTCACTGCTATGGGCTTGGGTTCAATCCCTATTGGAGAAACTAAGATCCTGCAGGCTGTGCAGTGTGGCAAAAAAAAAAAAAAAAAAAGGAAAAGAAAAAAGGGGGTGGGTTTCTTACAGCTGCATGTGAATCAACGATTATCTTGAAATAAAAGGGTTTAATTAAAAACAAATTTTAAAAATAAGAGGCAACATGGTGGCAGTCACTTATATAACTAATATTATATGAATCAATATTTGTGGCTCAGGACAGAATTTCTCAGAGAAGGCAATGGCAACCCACTCCAGTACTCTTGCCTGGAAAATCCCATGGACGGAGGAGCCTGGAAGGCTGCAGTCCATGCGGTCGCTGAGGGTCGGACACGACTGAGCGACTTCACTTTCACTTTACACTTTCATGCATTGGAGAAGGAAATGGCAACCCACTCCAGTGTTCTTGCCTGGAGAATCCCAGGGACAGGGGAGCCTGGTGGGCTGCTATCTATGGGGTCGCACAGAGTTGGACACGACTGAAGTGACTTAGCAGCAGTAGCAGGACAGAATTTCTAAGTTCTATATCTCAACTTTGAAGGTAGCAAAGAATTGCTTTGATAAATAGTATGAGATGACATAAAAAGTAACTTGAAGGATGAGAAAGATACTGATGTCATGAATTGTGAAGAATTCGAATAAGTTTCACAAAATGTGAGATATTTCTAAATTATGTTGTTTTTTAAATGCATGTTAAACAAAGTAAATTAACAGCAACAAAAAAAGTATCAAGAGACCATTGATTCTTTTGGCCATATTCAAAAAAGTTTACCTATTCAAGGTGGCCCCAAAGCTTTAGTTTATGTTTTCATATTCTTCTAGGGAAATTGTCCTATATTTGTAATCTCCTGTGTATATGTGGTTAAGACATAGCCCACCATGTCCTATAGCTCATGGTTTGCTTAGCATCCTTGAGGACCTTATCCAAAAAAAGTGCTTGGTCCTCCAGGAAATTGCTCCTTTAAGAGAAATAGGGCAGAATTCTAGAAGAACTTTATTTTGTGCTGATGAACACCGCGTGATGAATACTTAGGTTTAATATTATGTTGATTAAATGTACTCACTGGTGATTGGTCAACAATCTCTAACATCTCCAAAGTGCATTGAATTTTGGCCAAAGTGTTCTGGGTGGAAGATAACCACCCAGAACTGCCTCTTGCTCAGCAACACTGTAACCAAGCTCAAGGTTTGGTCTGGCAGCATCTATGAGAGGAAAGGCATGGCCCTCTGCTCCAGTCATTCAGAGGCTGAGTGAAGTCACTTTGGAGGGCTGACTCTCTGAGCTGTGATGGAACCAAATTCAGACTTGCTGTGCTCCACATTTGTCTTCTTCTGGCTTTTATTTTCCTAAAGACTCAGTCTTTAAGGCTTCCCTGGTGGCTCATCAGTAAAGAGTCTGCCTGCAATGCAGGAGACATGGATTCGATCCCTGGCTGGGGAAGATCCACTGGAGAAGGAAATGGCAACCCACTCTAGTATTCTTGCCTGGAGAAGCCCATTGACAGAGGAGCCTAGTGGGCTACATACAGTCCATGGGGTTGCAAGAGTCGGGTGCGACTTAGGGACTAAACCTACCTACCAGCCTTTGAGGAGATTATACAAGATGGGCCCAAAGGAGATAGTGGCATGCTTTTGAGAAGAAGCAAAAATAAGAGAAATTCTTTGAGAGGATTGCGGTCTGAGTGCCCCATGTAGCATCAGGTGATGGCAAATTCTTGGAGGGAAATCACTGTTTTTCTAGACTTAAGGATGCCCAAATTCACCAAGAAACCCTGTATCCCGAATGCAGTGTGTGAGCCACAGAAATGCAAGACTTGAGGGGACCTCATGGAAGGCTGGAACGTGGGCATCCCAGTGGGGATGAGTGTGGACAGAGGATCAAGGCAAGAAGGGTCTTCCAGGAACTAGGGGTCAGATGGAGATGGAGACTAGATCCCCCGATCCTCAGTTTCCTCATGAGAGGTCTCACAGATCCTCCTCTACAAAATCCTCCTTTTACAATGGAGAACACCAAAGTCCAGAGGTCAGGGACCCAGCCCCAGGCTTCCCACCGGGAAGCAGCAGCCCCGGAGGAGAACGTGGGCTTCCTGGCTCAGGCATCGTTCCTTCCATGACGCCACCCTGTCCTTTGTGAACCAAGTGAACAACAGAGTAAAACTGATTGGTGCTAACTGTTTCTGTTCATTCCTGCCACTGGAACACACAACCTCTGTACCAAGATGAAAAGAACAATCAAACTAGGTATTTGGAAAATTTGGAACTCAGAATTTGGAGGTCAGATCCTGGACGAGGCTCTGTTCCTGACCAACTGGGAATTATTAGGCTCTTTTGAGATTCTCTATCCTTTAGGACAGAGGGTGGCACACTTCTGCTGGGAAGTAAACAGTTAGGCTTTCCAGGCTAGACAGTCTCTGTTGCAACAGCATCTCTCCACTGAGCTCTGCTGAAGCTCTGCTGTTAAAGCACCAAGGCAGCCAGAGACAAGACTTGGAGGCGTTCATGTGGCTGCGTGCCAATTAAATGTGACGGTGTGCACTTGAATCTCATAATTTTCCAATGTTATGCAATATTATTCTTCTTTTGGACTTTTCCAACCATTTGAAAATATGCAGACAGTGCAAAAAGAAGTGGCGCGCTGCGGTGGGGTGGGGGCGGCGGGGGGTGCTCAATTTGGGCCTTAGGCTACAGTTTGCCAAGCTCCGCTTTGGAAAAGAACCCAGGACTATCTGCTCCACTTGACTTCATTTTGAAATGTTGCACAAGGAAATATTGCCTAAGAATAGGGAAGCCCTGGTTTGACCATAGTTTGAAAAAAGTGATCTAGAGAGTTTAGTTATACACATGTAATTAGTACAAACCAAGATTTTAGTTGTAAGTGGTGTAACATGATGAAAACTGAATGTAGTTCTAGATTGCTTTAAAGAGACAAACAGCATCCAGGTGGCAAGAAGAAATGATCTCAATATAATCTCCAACTCATGTGGTTCAGAACACGTGTACTTCTGAGAGCCAATTTTAAGGAGTAACAAATCTGGTGGTACCCCCTGGCGAGAGAATTAAGATGTTGAGAGGTAAAATGACATGTGAATGAGGAGGAAAGGTTGAGACTTATCCAGAAAGAACTACAGCCCATGCATATCAGTCAAGAGAAGGCAACATTGGTTCAACAAACTAACTTTCTGGAGCCGGAATTGTCCAATAGTGTCAGGAGCTACCTCCTACAATGAGAATATTCAGGATATTCCCATCACTGGGAACATTCAAGTAGAAGTTGGCTGACCCCCTATCAAGGATGTGGTATATTGTGCTGTATTGCCTGGGAATAGGATCAGCTAAACGACCTTGAAGGTTCCTTTTTGGCTCCAAAATTCTAGGAGTCTACACAATGAGTTAATGAGCAGAAAAGCAGTATGCAGCGACTTGATACCCAAGACACTGGGAGCCTTCAGTGCCCCTGTGTAAACCCTCTCCTCCCTACAGTCCTGAAGACAGTGACAAGGTTCTCAGTCTTCCTAGCCCCCATCTAAACCAGCCTCACTACAAGCCCAGGCAGCTCACTCTCCAGCGTGACGGATGTGCGTGGGTGGGGAGGGGGGTCCAGGTAGCACTGAAAGGAGGACAGGCTGTCTCCTTGGCTCCTGCCTTGAGCTCGACTCAATCTTGTGTTGGGGCCGAAGATTTCAGTAACTGGATTAGCAGTGAAAGGGTGGAATCAAAGAGATGTACCACTTCAAAGGCAGATCACAGGAAGGAGAGAGGGGTAAAGAGAAACCTGGGGACTTCTCTGGCAGTCCAGTGGTTACGACTCCGTGCTTCCAATGCAAGGGCCACAGGTTCGATCCCTGGTCAAGGAAGATCCCACGTGCTGTGAGGTGTGGCCAAATATAAAAATAAAAAAGGGAGAAACTTGGAAGGAGAATGGTACTCCCCAGGCTTCTCCCAGACAATCCTTGGAGTTAAGGCTTTTCTAGCTCTGAGTCTGGGGGCTGAAAGGGTGTGCCCACTCCCTGTCCCATTACCCTGTGCTTGGAAACCCATTTCTACTGAGAGGAACTGACTTTGGGTGTTGAAGTGAAAAGCCTGAGTGTCTTACCCTTCTCGTTCATCATCCGTGTTGTAATATACCTGTGGAACAAAACAGCAGATTTACTGTAGGTCAGGCACAAGAAATGGAAATATATTACGTGATGCATAGACTTTCCTAAGACGTTACACTCTCTCTTAAAAAAGACAAATCTGTTTAATCATTTTTATGTGTCTAATACAAATTTAACCTCTTCAACAATTAACCCTCTCCTAGGGTTAATTCTTAGATGCTAATGAACTAAAATTAGAAATCTGATTATTTCTAGCTCAAATCAGTCTGATCAGATTACCTATAGCTCAAAGCCAAACCTTGCTTTAGACATTAAGGAACTATTTTAACAAGATCTAAAAATCATTGCTTAGAAAGGTCTTGGCACAGGGCCTGTAAGTAACCAATCCTATCCAGTCCACAGGTAAGCGGATTCCAGACTGGTATACTTTGGTAAAGGGAGGGAAAAGTTCCAGGCAGTAAGCCCAGACCTTTGTTTATTTCCCAAAGGGACTTGGGCAACCCTGGTCCCATGACCACGAAAATCTAGGAGTCAACTATCTTCAGGCCAGGAAATGTCACCTAGCCCTAGGAGGTGTTCTGGCCAGAAGGGAAAGAGACTTCTTTAGGCGGTCAGCATAGCAACAGGCCGAATCGGATTTAAAGACATTATGAAGCATCCTTATTGTTTTATGCATCTCTGGAAATCCAGAGGGGGAGCTGCCGTGTATGTCACCCAGTTATTTATGGCAATTAATTGTGGGCCTTTCAAGAGCTTTAACTATGTGCTTCAGGATCATTTTCATTTGGGTGAAGAATGACACTTGTTAGTATCCAACATTCACACATTAAACTTCAAAAATCACCTCTGGGTTCCAGTCCATTTCATCAATGTCTCTGCCACGGCCATGACACACTCCGTATAAACTTTCTCAAAGGCTCATGCCAGTTTCCAGGATGCCGCCAAGCCCAGACTTAGTTATACAACAGAGTTCGTTACCTGGAACTCTTCGGGAATGAGTCATATTAGCCATTAGCTCAGATTTCCATGGGGAACTTTTTCCTCTTAAACTTTTTAATGTCTATGGTTGTATTGTATCCTTTCTTCTTAAACACAAGGCAATGAAGGTAAGACGTTTCCTCCCCATGCCCCAAGCTTCAGTGTGGCATCGGAGCACTGGGTTATGCTCGTAATGGACTGTTTATTTAGATGTATACAGAGAGACCCACATAAGCCAGGGAGCCTGGGCCACAGCACTGGACCCAAGACTAGATTTTGGGGAAAGTGCCTGCTGTTGACTTGGTTTTTTGCTGCTTTCTTTAAATGTGGCATAACACGCCCGCCCTGCTTCACTGCCCAGGTAGGGTAACGGCCAGCTCTCTGCGAAGGTGCCCGGTGATCCAGAACCAGAAGCAGCCTTCTCTTAAGTGTCCCCCGGGCTCCCTGCGCAGTCTCTACTGCGCTGCCCCCGTCACCTCCCCGCACTGCCACTTCTCCTTCTCCTCGCACAGGATGACCCACCATTTCTTCCTAGTCAATTTTTAGATAGTGTTCTCAAACTTCAGAACACATAAAAACGATCTGGAGAACTTCTCATAAACACAAATTTCCAGGCTCCCCTTTGGAGATTTTAATTTGAAAGATCTGGAATGAACCTTGGGAACCTGAATTCTTATCAAGAACGCCTGTGATTTGGGTGGAGGTGGTTAGCAAGCCACAGGTCAGGGAGACAGTTCTCGAGGGTGTGAGGGAGAAGGGATGTCCTCCCTGGGTTCAGGTGCCTTGAAGAAGGCTGGTACCTGCCAAGTACACATGATCCAGAAGAATGTCTGTGCATCCCACAATTTCTCCCAAGCTCCTCTATCACTTCTTGTCAAGGGTTCTTGACAAAAGTCAGCATGCATCAGTTCAGTTCAGTCGCTCAGTCGTGTCTGACTCTGCGACCCCATGAATCGCAGCACGCCAGGCCTCCCTGTCCATCACCAATTCCTGGAGTTCACTCAAACTCATGTCCATCGAGTTGGTGATGCCATCCAGCCATCTCATCCTCTGTCATCCCCTTCTCCTCCTGCCCCCAATCCCTCCCAGCATCAGGGTCTTTTCCAATGAGTCAACTCTTCGCATGAGGTGGCCAAAGTATTGGAGTTTCAGCTTCAGCATCAGTCCTTCCAATGAACACCCAGGACTGATCTCCTTTAGAATGGACTGGTTGGATCTTCTGGGCTTTAATGCGAGGAGAGGGAAACCAAAGACCTCCATAGTGCCTGCATGCTGGGTTCATGCTGTTTCAGGGGACAACAAAATCTGACTCCATGGTGGATCTGTTTCTTTAACTTTTGCTTCCCCCTCATTGCTTTTGTTTACTAAAAGGCCTGCCTGGGGAACCCTGCCCCTCTGCCTGAATTTTACAAAAAAAAGAAGATATTAACACAACCTGTCCCCATCCCACTTCCCCGCTCAGGCTGGCCATTCCAGGAGATACTTGCAAGACTTATGACCTTTTTATTTTACTTCCTCATCTCTTCCCCATCTCTGTTCTATAACAGAAACTGGCATCCAGGCCCAGAGAAGATGGTCATTTGGAGATACTAGTCTGCCACCTTCTTGGTGTGCTTGCTTTCTGAATGATGTCGTATCCTTGCCTCCACATTCCTCGTCTCTGATTTACTGGCCTGTCGTGCGGGGGGCGGAGTGAGCACGGACTCGGTAACAGAGCCTCCTGTGAGTTTTTGATAACCATCCGGTGACTCTTTCAACCCATGAGTGACTCAAGGAGACAGTGAGGGAGAAGGGGACATGTGGGCTGGCAGTGAAAGCTAGCTGGCGGCTTGCTCTGCAGCTGCAGGGCTGCCGCGCAGCTGACTTTGCCAGGTCCGTGGCAGCAGTGGTTACTGAGCATCACACCATCACCTGCCCTCCTCCCTTCCATCTCTGCTCCCTTATGGGAGAACTGGGCCAGCTCGTGACCTGCCACCGCTGGCCGTTGTTTGGCCTGACGAAGCTCGCCAAGCCCTGTCCCTTGCCCACTTTCAACATCACAGCACTGCCCTCTTCCCTCCTGCCTCCGGACTCATCCCCTAAACTCCTAACTCTTCTAAGGAAAGGCAGCCTTTCTAGTCCTGACCAGCTACCGCAGGTGCTCTTTTCCTTCAGCCAAGCACGTTGATCAACCACGGGATGTTCACTCACTGTCCCAGCGCACAGAAGAGTACGTTCCTTTGTCACCTGGGGCTCAGGCAGGCTCCTCACCGACTCCCTACATTCTGACTCTAAAGCCACAGGGAAAGCCTGAGGCTCTTCAAGGACTGCAGGACTTAACTTTGCTGATGCCCCAGGGGACGCTGATTGAGCTGCTTTGCAAACTGCTGAAACCAACAAATGGGAAAGACTACACTTTCCTTCTGCTCAGCCACAGGCTAGGAGTCCCGCTCAGGACACGAAGGGGGCACGTGAGGCCAGAGACAGTCACGAGCCGCCACATTTGGTCAGTTTTCCTCTTAAGATTCATTTACAGCTTTGTGTATTTCAGAGAAATCTTGCCAAGAGAACAGGTCAGGCTGTCAGCTTTGACACAGGGCTGAAGCCAGAATCACAATAGTAAACAATGAGAGCAATTTAACTCAACCATCCCCTCTTTCCTAAAGTGTGACTACCTAGCTTCAAAATATACCGTGTATTTACAAAGGCTGTAAATACACAAATCACCATGTTCTCGGGAATTAAAAAATAAAATTAGGGGCTGGCACTCACGTCTTAATAAATCATACCGTCCTTCCTTTCATCTTTGTGTCTTTTTCCCATCAGACAAGTAAGACGAGACGAGAATGCTAAATTTTAATGCAATGCACCCTAAGAAAAAGAGCTAGGGGGTATTCTGCTACCCCTTGGCGTCAAAAACACCAACTAAAAAGTTCTGGTTGTATAACTGTTTTGTCTCATACACAAAATGAAATGGCCCAAGGACAAAATATTCTCAAGAAAAAGAAAGTTAAGCCAATAATGATTTCTGCTCCTAGACTAAGGTCAATTCCAATGAGTACCTGAACACTAGAACGGAAGAAAAACTTGAATGTGTCAGTTTGCACCTATTTCTCAACAGAAAGACAATTCTGGCTAAAGCTAGGGAAGTAATTTTTTTTCACACAATTTTAATTTATCACATAAAATAGACAATATTAAGAGATTACAAAAAGAAAAAAAAATTATCCGTCTCTTAAGCTTACTCATCAAGTATTACAATTTTTCTTGTAACATCTTGCAAAAAACCCAAATGAACTTTTAGGCCAACCCAGTATTTGGAATCACAGTATAGACACAAATGAATACTCTACCTTTTCCCCACTGAACGTTATCATAACTAGTTCCTATGTGCTACATAGTTTTCCTAATTATAATTTTAGTGGCTGCATAACATATCATTAACGTGGGCTACCATAAGGAGCTAATTATTGGATGTTTATGTATTATAATATTATCTCTATAATTTCACTTGTAACTAGAACTAGAAGATAGGAATTATCTTTTAAAAGGCTTGTCTACAATCTCATTTTTCTTTTGGTTTAAAATAGTTTACCTATTCAACAGTAACTGTCAATTTACTAAGAAAAAGTTTTTAACAGAGTTTATTTAATCAAAGAATTTTCCTCTTAAGCAACTTTCCAAAGGGTGCAGTTCAATTTCCCACCAGTAGATGGAGCCCTATTGCATCATGCGGATCCCACAGAACAAAACTCACAAAACTCACAAAACTTGCCTTACAGGTTATCAGCCTTCTTACTTTCTTCCTCTTTCATTGCTTTGTCAACACTTCACTATTATCAGCTCACTCTCACCTTCCCCTTAGTAAGTTGGTTTCCTCTCCTGAGACATTCCTTTCTATAAAATTGCATTTTCTGTAGGAAATGGCTGGCTTTTGGTCGAACGCATGGGTTTTGTTTTTCAGGTCAATAGCTCCTGAAGTGATGGTCTCTTAAGGCTCTACCTGCCGAGTGGATGGATGGCAGGTGGATGTGAGTGGGTCGGCCATACCTGTCCTGTTCTCTGCAGGTTTGTGAAGTGAACATCAGGTATGAAGAGGACGGGCTGGGAGTGCAGATCAGGCATTGTCTTGAAGTAGGTGATGTCGCTCTTCTTCTGTAACGGTATCGCTGCCAACTTCCCATCAGAGGCTGGACACGATCACAAAACCCGTAAGTGCAAGGGTCATGGATGACTTAAGATCTCTCATTTGTAAGCTCTAGTGTTGGCTAAAGTTCACAATGGTCTCCTATGAAGCTTCCCAAATGCCATATATGTGAACACACTTTAAAAGCCTCCCCTCTCCCATCACCAGACCAGCAGAAAGAGCGTGGACTTGGAGTGAACACTCCTGAAGGGGTGCTCTCTTGTCGCTCTCTGCACCCTAGATTTCTTGTCTGGAGAAGGAGGATGTTGGTCTCTGGAGTATTAGAACCTCCCTCCTAGCTCTAATGTAATCACAGGATTCCATTTGCTTTTCACAGGGATGGTTCACCCCATCGCCATGGCTAGCCATAACTTGTGCTGTGCTTATTCACTCTGTTGTGTTTGACTCTCTGCAACCACATGGACTGAAGCCCGCCAGGCTCCTCTGTCCATGGGGATTCTCCAGGCAAGAATACTGGAGTGGGTTGCTATGCCCTCTTCCAGAAGAACTTCCCAACCCAGAGGTTGAACCCAGGTCTCCGTCATTGCAGGCGGATTCATTACTGTCTGAGCCACCAGGGAAGCCCAGCCATAACTTGGATGTGCATATTTTACCTGCAGCCCACTTCTTTCCACCCATTCCTTGGTGGCCCTGGCCCGGCTGAAGCCCACCCCCCTTCTCAGCCACACTCACAGTTGTTGCACTGGGTCTGGGAGGCCTGGCCTTTCCCCTTCTTCCTGTTCTGCTTCCTCTCTTCATCTCGGATTTTTCTTTCTGCTCCCTGACAGGGAAAAACAAATAAACACAATGCCAGGCATGTTACCAGAGTGTGCAAAACAACTGCGCGCACACAAGTCACAGAGATAAGAAATTAAACGTGGGGAGGGGAGGATGGCAACCACGGCTCCATCCTCCAGCGAGGTTGACCACCCTTTAGTCTACCCGATGTTGCTGACCTCCTGGGGGAGGGAGGGATCCCACTCCTCCCAAAGTCTCCCCTTTTTTGGTATCTTGCCTATTTAAACAACTCCAATTTTGAATTGCTACAGAAAGGCCAGACTCAGTTCCCTATCCCAGTGAAGCCGGTTAAGTAATTTTAGTGATATTTATTTAAAATACAATGTCGTAGGATGAAGCACTGGCCTGTTATCTTTCCTAATCACGGAGTAGGCATGAAAGTTGAGTGTGAATTTCCTATAAAACTTTTCCTTTGCTCCCTGGTATGGAACTCTAAAAACTTATTACAGAAGGGGAAATGAGGTAAGGCTGAAGCAAACTACACAGGGTGTAAGATTTTGTATATACAAGTACAATCTGCGGTTTTGTCTTAATATGTTCATATGCTGTTGGAAATGGCATCCAATTTGCCTTTTTACTCCTCTGTTCCTTGTAATTTGACATTTTCGTTGGCATCTCTTGCCAACTCCATCCAAATTAACCAGCTGACCATCACCCACATCTCTTGCCCTCTTGGTCTTCCACGATTCTTTGATCACCCTCTTCTCTTTTTGGTCACCCTTTGATGTCAGCTTTGCTGACTCATTTTCCTCTTCTCACACCCCAAATACAGACATTTCAACATAGTTCCCCTTTCCTTTCCTTCTCCCCATTCTTGTGGCAGAGAAGTCCATCTATACCCATATTTCCAAGGTGCTCTAGACAGGTGACACCCAGATAGACTCTCCCAGCCTAAACCCCTCCCCTAGATTTCAAATCCACATTGACTATCTCTGCCCTTTGTGGCAGCACATTTAAAAAATAGCTAAGTATGGACTGGTCAGAAACCTCTACCCCTAGAAAATCCCCAAGTTATCACACACAAGAGATAGATCTGAGAATATACAATTTAATCCTTCTGTAAAATGCACACAGATCAATTAAAAAGGAAGGGACAAATTGGTGGAAATACTTGCCATATAAATCTC
Organism: Oryx dammah; assembly: GCF_014754425.2. Classification (NCBI taxonomy): domain Eukaryota; kingdom Metazoa; phylum Chordata; class Mammalia; order Artiodactyla; family Bovidae; genus Oryx; species Oryx dammah. The sequence continues at coordinate 74,449,361 of NW_024070203.1, forward strand.
ATGTGCTGTCCTGGGCTGGGCTTTGTCACTCAGTCGTGTCTGACCTTTTGTGATCCCATGAACTGTAGCCCGCCAGGTGCCTCTGTCCTTGGGGATTCTCCAGGCCAGAATACTGGAGTGGGTTGCCTTGCCCTTCTCCAGGGGATCTTCCCAACCCAGGGATCGAACCCAGGTCTCCCATATTGCAGGTAGATTCTTTACTGCCTGAGCAATCAGGGGAGCCCATAAAATCTTGTATAAAGTGTTAAATCAATAACATATAAAAAATGATTCAAATTTAAAAAGAAAACAGCAACTAACATACCAGTTAAAAAATGGACAAGAGTCACGAAGGCAGTTCACAGAAAGGGACATGCTAACAGTTTAGAAGTAAAACATTAAAATATAAATTTTGCTTATCAAACTGGCTTTAAAAAAAAAAAAAAAACATATTCCCAATTCTGGCCAAAGTAAGGCCATGACACAATGGAGACATGTGGCCAATGGAGGCATCCAGCGTAAAGGACACGGCTCTAGAGCTAATTCTTGATGAACAAGTGACGACGGCTAATCAGATGTGGCACTTACTTTGTGCCAGGAGAGTTCTAAGAACTTTACGTTGATAAGATCTGGGTGCTTATAATAGTTTAAACAGATATTATAAATACGCATTTTTATGTCAAAAAGCTTCTTACTCCAAAAGGAGACTAATCATTTATAGTGCTCTATTTTTAAGTTTTAAATTGCCACTGATGTTTATAAACCGTAGAAATTCATAGAAAGAAGGAGATAAAATATTTCCTTGGAAAGTCTCTTCAAGATATACTAAAAGTTTTATAGAGATTTTTGTCTAGATAAGGTATAATACTTTCAGAAAAATAAAGTGCTAAGTGCACAAACGTGACTTTGTTCATGGGTGTGAAATATAAGCAAAAGGCCCTTATTATTCATTTGTGGTTGTGTCCATGTAAGACTTTTTTCCTGTCTTTGAAGTTCTGTACAATATAGTATTGCATGTAAGTCAAGATATAGAAATTTACCTACATAAATTATAACTCACTGAAGACACATCCCAAAGTTTGTCGAGCAATTTTATTTTAAAATTAGTCTTTTGTCTTGTACAATTTATGTGAAGAAAAGTTCTGAAATTACCGTTCCAAGATTTATATATGTTCAATGTCAATTTTTAAGAAATAAAGTCACCTGCTTATTATTTTACAGGTATTCTTTGATACACCAAACCTGAAACATTAACATAAAACACAGCGTCGTTCTCCATAGCGCCTAATCTGGGTACCACATCTATGTAAGAAACTTCCTGCCCAGAAGGCCCAGATATGAGCACTCCAAAACAATTCTGATAGCATCCACACTTAGGAGGGCCACCATCCTCATATTTAAAATAATGCTTTGATTCACAGTGACCCAGGGCAGCTTTGATGCATTCAATTGTGATGAAGAATGCATCCTTGAATATGACCTTCCAAGAATTCCTTTCCTTTTTTTGATTATTTGTGACCCAAAGTTTCTGGAAAATATTTTCACTCTCATTAAAATGTAAAAACGTCTGGTTCTTCCAGAAGGGTATAATTTGCTACAAATACCAAATTTATCATTTGAAAATAATTTCCCCCACTTAGATGTTCATTATGAAGTGTTAAATTTGGAGAAAAGAGAAAAAGATGCCAGAGGATTTCCTGATTATACTGTGATCACCTTTGCCACCTCTTGAGAGGTGATGGCTATCTTTATATTTGTATTTGCTACTTAAATTGTTTCTCTTAAATTTGTCTCAATAATGTGGCCTTAACCTATTTAAAGTTGGCCAAGATACCAAGAAGGTATTTTGGAAGAATATCTTTAGTTTTTTATAATCTCCAAGATAATTCTAAGCAAGAATTAATAAAGAGGGAGAAAATTCTTACAAGAAGGTGGCTTTATTTTCAAGTTTTGAACAATATATAGTTGCTCTTTGCAGTAATATGAGTCTTGTTTTTCATGAAAGATAACTGAATGAAATACAGATATAAAGATATCTGCTTCCTAGGTGGCGTAGTAGTAAAGAATCCACCTGCCAACATAGGAGACACAAGAGACACAGGTTCAAACCCTGGGTTGGGAAGCTCCCCTGGGGTAGGAAATGGCCAGTCACTCTAGTATTCTTGCCTGGAAAATTCCATTGACAGAGAAGCCTGTCTGGCTACAGTTCATGAGATCACAAAGAGCTGGACACAATTGAGTGACTGTGCCCATAAAAATACAGACAAAAGTACCGATAAAGATATAGCCATATAGCAGATCCTGAATTTTTAATTCATAAACATATGTATTTCAATAAAATAAATTTTAATATCAAAAAGAGGGAGAGAAGTCCTTTATTTTCATCTGCAATCTTACAGGTGCATTAATTAGAAATCAACCTAGGGAACTATAAATAGTACAAAATTCCATCTGTTTAAAACTCTAAACTGTGGGAAATTTACAGTTTTAAAATGGAATAGCTCTTAATTCTTTTGCTTTAGAGGATGATTCAAATTAATCTTTTGCATTTACACACCCATTTGAAAGTTCAAGAATTAAAATGTCCCAGGAGTGAGTTTTGCCTGTATTTTGAAATCGTGGCTACAAATATAATGACAAATCATAGCAAGAGATTTTGCATCTAGCTTATCGGAATAATTAAGAACAGTTAAGATTAATATACTCTGCTTATCTCTTGAGATTCCTTCCCTATGAGTTTCCTGATCCTCATCATCATGTTAACTAAAAAACGACCCACTAGAGACTCTTTACATCACTAGTTCCTTCGAGTTCCTCTCATTCTAGGGCATAGTAAACAACAATATGGCATATTCTGTTTATTCTGCATTTTATGCTTTATTTTGATTTTTAGTATTTATTATATCAACACTTGAAACAAATAATCATAAGAGCATCCCTTAAGCCTTCTCTTTCATACTTTCAATTCCAGCTGTGACATAAAGGTAAACAGATTGCCCAGGGCCTCATTCCACCCTTCCTTCCTTTTCTCCTTACTCCTAATCTTCCTCCTTCCTTCCAAGAAGGAGATTCAGGAAGGGGGATTCTACTATTCTCCTTGAAACTTCTGGAATAAAAGAAGGGAATTCAAATCATTTAATTGTTCTCCCATGCGTACTTTAAAAATTCCACCTTGTACCTCATTTGAAAATGCTTTCTTAACGTTTAATATGCTGAATTAAAGATATAGGGAATATGAGTTTGGAATCAGACGTAGATTTATATGCAGCTACTCCGCTTTTTCACCACATGACTCTGTCGAGTTTCCTGTGCTCACTGGCAATTTTCGCATCTGCATAACAACTGTGTCTACCGACCTAACTGTGCCTCCTCTGTATCATGGACGCTGCCTAACTGGGCCTGAGAGGGCTGTGCTGCTCTGACGAGTAGCAATGATTGAAATCATTGCAACTTGAAAACGCTATCGAGATTTGAGAGACCTTTTCCATTATGCCACATGTCCCTAAACTCAGTGCAGTTCGAGTTAATTTGCTTCCTTCTCTCGTCTCATGACCATCTCTGCCTTCTGATCACAGATGCCCACTTCTTCCTCCTCTCCAACTCTGCTAAACGACAACTCAGACATTTTAACGGCCCTGTAGCTCTTTGATCTCCATCTGACTGCAGCACCATTAAGAGTGCTGGCAATTCTGAATCAGCCACTAACCCTTTTTCCCCTTTCTCTCTTCTCCCCAGGATCTAACTGAACTCCTACTCTTTTACATCCAGCCAACTCCCTGGCGGCTCAGTAGTAAAGAGTCTGCCTGCAATGCAGGAGACTCAGGTTCGATCCCTGGGTTGGGAAGATCCCCTGGAGAAGGAAATGACAGCCCACCCTAGTATTCTTGCCTGGGAAATCTCATGAACAGAGGAGTCTGGCAGGCTACAGTCCATGGGGTCACAAAAGGACTGGACATGACTTAGAAACTAAAATAACAGCAACAGCAGCCGCCAGCTTATTCTATTCAGTTTATGCCAGTTTATTTCATATTCTCTCCCCACCCTACCCAACTGCTAAATACTTATGTCTTGATTATTGTCAGAATATATCATATTGCCATTCCTGTCTCTCCCATCACTTCAGCATTAGATCCAAGATAAAAACACATGGAATGCTCACCGTCAGTCCTTTTATCAATGTCCTGATAGTCATATTGGTGTCTAAACAGAGTTTTTCACTAGATTCCTCGAGCAGAAATATTCCCTGAGTTTTTGCCCATGTTGTTGTTTGTTCACTGGTGGTTTTGTTTCTTTGCTTTATTTTGTTTCCCATTTGCCCGTTTTCTTTATACTGGAAAATCAGCTTGACTGGATGTAAAATCCTTGGCTCACACTTTCTTTACTTGGTTACTTTAAATATCATTGTCTTCTGACAAGGCGTTGCTGTTGAAAAGCTTGATAATAAAGGTTTCCTTATAAATGATTCCCATTGTCTACCATATATAAAGTAGATAAAGTAGGGACCTACTGCGTAACACAGGGAACTCAGCTCAACCCTCTGCGGTGGCCTATATGGGAGGAAAGTCTGGAAAAGAGTAGATATATATGTGTGTGGCTGACTCACTTTACTGTGCACCTGGAACCAAGACAACACTATAAACCAACTAAAATTAATGAAAAAAATTAATGACCTATTGTCTATTTTATTTTTCTTAGATGCCCAAAGAATATGTTTAAAGTCCAATGGCTTTTGATATTGGCTATCCTCAATCAACTTTCCCAAGCATCTGGTAGCTCATTTAAAAATGTGTTCTTTTTAAGTTTTCCTGATGTATCCTTTTTTAGCTTTTCTTCTGTTCCATTGTTTATGTTTTCTCCCACAAAGATACATATTATATGTCTTTATATCTTCTTTCCCTGTCTTCTGCATCTATTATTTTCTCTTAATTGTTTCCTCATTTCAAGTCTTTAAAATTTTGCTATTTTATACTCATATTTTTCTTAAGGAATTATCTTTTACATTTATTTACTTGTAGTAGTCTTTACTTCTGAAACATTTTAATCTTTCATTTCTAAATTCTTTCCTGAATTCTACTATATCTCTTTTCAAGTCATTCTGTTCTCCAAACATCTCATGTCTGAGTTTTTCAAATTGTGGTTTATGTTGTTCTTCATAAGTTTCATGATTTTGTTAATTTCATATTTTAAAATTTTGTTAATTCTAAGCCCATCTGGAACAGTAGGCTACAGATACAAGGACATATAATATGATCACCTGTTTGGGGGGCATGTCTTTCTGGCATGCATCCATGGTCCACAAGAAGTTAGTCAGACCTTAGTTATATTTTTCATGCAACACTGTATGGGATTCAACACTTTTCTTTTCTGTTGGTCATTTCTAAGTGAAATGAGTAAGCTAGGATAATTCTTCTAGCTTGATGGTCCTCATGCTCCTCCTTTAGTTGTGTTCACAAAGTGATAACAGAAAATCGTCCTGGATTTCCTGAGATCTGACTACTCTGTTTTCTTTCCCCTCTTCCTTTTTAATTGGAACTTCTCGTTCTTTTGAACCTTTGTTTTGTTTTTGTCTAACTCAACTTGGATTCTACTCCCAGCAGCCGTTTCTCAGAGCAGGATTTTTATCCTAGAAGGGAACTTCAATTTATAACTTTCCCAAGTTAATAGAGCCCCAAACACTCTTGCACCCACCCACCAGTAAACTCAGGTCTGCACAACCCATCCCCTCTCACCCCAGTCTAACCAGACATCCTCCGACGGTCCACTTCACTCTCTGCTATTTGGACCACTTGGTGGTGTCCTGTTCTTTGGTCATGAAGTGGGTTCATTATTTTCCCTCATGATGCTGACATCATACAGGTTCTGAAACTGCTGATGCTTGGTCCCATTCACATTTGGGATTTGTAAGGGTCTCTCATCACATAATCATGGGATTTTAATCTTTGCTATTCTAATTGATCAATCTCATACAGGGGGATTCAAGAAGATTCAAAAACTACATGTCCTCCTGAAGCATGTTTGCTAATGAACATATTTAAAAGGTGCTGTGTCCATTCCAAAAGGTTCTAGATAAGACCCCATTTAACCCATAAAATAGGTTATATTAGTATATTCTGGGACAGGATCTACCTACCCACTAAAAGCTATCCATCTATTAGATCAGTTATATCTATGTGAATCAGACTCATAGCACAGTATAATGTCAGTCATTAAATTAGTGGTAGAATGATTGACTGAAAAAAAAAAATACAGTTGATGGCTCCCTAGATAGCTCATAAGAACTGAAAATGAAAGATTACCACTCCCACAGTGATTGGAAAGTGATTATTTGGACACCACTAGACAAGAAAATGTGACAAGGGAGAAATGTCATCAAAAGTAATATCTAATAACAAAAATACCTTTATGACAAACTGTCATCTTTACTCACTTTGTCGCAGAAGACCTTGATCTGGCAATAAGCTCTATGAATGGGTTTATTGCTACGATTATTGTAACTGTATGTATCAATCTGAATCATCAAAGGAAGTCCTTTCACTCCTTTTTGGGAGGAGAAATCTGTACTCAGGCAATTCACGGTGATGAAAATCTGAGGGAGGAAGGAAGAAAGGAAAAAGTTCACAAGTCACCATAAAAAAGATCTATTAAAAAAATGCATAAGCCTTAGACTTAAAATTAGAATATTAAACAAACCTAAAAGGACAACTAAAGAACATGTGGATATTCTCACATAAAACTTATTGAATACATGAAACTGATTTATTATAATTTCTAGTTATAAATTTATAAAATTTTTGCTTTTATATTTCAACTTGAAACAGACAATTTAAATTTATCTTTATATCAGCAATGCCTTATTTTCCAAACATGCATAAGTTAGTTGGGTGAAACACTATCTCCTCTCAACATATTAAAACTGTAACTTTCAGTAATTACATCAATTTCTATAATCTCTGACCTGTGGGGTAAAAAAAAAAGCTACACAACATCTTCCTTTGCATCTTATTGCATCAAAACATAGTTATTTGTTTACACATCTATTTTTCTTATTTTCATGAGAGTATGAGATTTGAGACAATTTTTTATTATTTTTGTATTACTGGTACTTAATGTAGTGTCTAGCAGAGAATAAGCATTCAATAAACATCTGATGAATGAGGTCAATGAATTTATCTAGAAAGCCCACTAGACTGAGAGTCAAAAGCCCCAGGTTTTAGTCCCAGCTCTAACATTAACCAGATCTCAATCAAGCCATTGCTAAGTCTTTGGTTTTCAATTTTCCCATTAAATCATTCTTAAAACCTCCCCAAAGAATAGACTATAAATGCTAAGATGCTTTCAACTTAGTGAAAAAGTAAAAGAGCTGGCAAAGTAAGACCTGGAACAGGAGGAGGGACGGGTAGTAAAGACATCAGCATTCTCATCTTACAACATGAGGTATCAAGAGAGACAAGCAAAACGATATGAATCTGAAAAAATGGAACTGCCCAAGAGAACTAAAAATAATAATCTCATTGTAAAATACTGAGAGGAATAGGAGGAATACAAACGACTAAATTTATCCTCCTTTTCTATAGTACATAGATGTCAATATATACCACTTTATTTATCAAGGACTAAGGATATAAGGGGGCTTTCCAGGTGGTGTGCTAGTGGTAAAGAACTCGCCCGCCAAAGCAAGAGACATAAGAGACTCCGGTTTGACTCCTGGGTCAGAAAGATCCCCTGGAGGAGGGCATAGCAACCCGTTCCAGTACTCTTGCCTAGAGAATCCTATGGACGGGGGAGCCAGGTGGCCTACAGTCCATCGGGTCGCGAAGAGTCAGTCATGACTGAGCAACAGCACGCACGCAGGGATGTAAGGACAGCACCTAGATTTATCTGGTGACTACATGAATAGAAGAGGCAGTCTCTGGGGAAAAACAGGCACAATAGATTACATCCTTGATACTATTTTCAGTTAATACTAGGTATTATTTGTATTCAACAGAAAACTTTAAACCCACTGTTTTAAAATTGTACCGTTATGTATTCTGAAAACCATTTCATCAGATGTATTATCTGACTCTTGTTTTATTTGGTCCCTTTGAAATCTTTATTCAGCTTCAGACCCTTGTCCTAAAGCCTTTCATATCATAGCAACACCCCCAGAAAACGCCCTGCAGAAATCAAAGAGCCACTTCCAGGAGCTGCATTTTAAAAGCCATTCAAATTTTTGATCTAATTCATTTTAGGCCATGTCCGTGGTCGGCCTTTTGTAATTCATACAACCAAATCTCTCATTTTTAGTGCTATACCTATATAAAGATCAGAGTCTTCCCTGGTGGCTCAGATGGTAAAGTGTCTGCCTGCAATGCGGGAGACCCGGGTTCGATCCCTGGGTTGGGAAGATCTCCTGGAGACGGAAACAGCAACCCACTCCAATACTCTTGTCTGGAGAATCCCACGGACGGAGGAGCCTGGTAGGCTACAGTCCATGGGGTCGCAAAGAGTCGGACACGACTGGGTGACTTCACTTTATATAAAGATCGCCTTTTTCTGAGCCCCTTGCTTGGCAATAGAGACACATTAGCAAGGCAGCACACCACATCAATAGCAGTCAAGCCCAGATGACACATCTTAGTGACATGCTAATTACAACAACTGTGGACACCATGACACAGGATCTCACTTCTCTAGCTGCAACCGGAAACAAGTGCCTAAAGATGATCTAACCATAAATATGGGCATTCCATTCATTCATGCCTTTTTCACTCATTCATTCTACAAAGATCAACACAAGTTCACAGTAGTTCAAACACAACGTTAGACACTGAGGATACAGAAGAAAGCAGATCCCAGTCTCATGGAGCTAATAGTCCAAGGGGAAGACAGATGAGCAGTCCAGCAACGATCAATACAGAGTGGCCAGGGCTCCCCAGAGAGAGATGTGTACCGAGGCCATGAGAACACAGAATACTGAAGTTGAAAGACACAAGTGAAATACACAACCCACAGAGATACTGGGCTAAGATCAGGTATTCCATAAATACTTATTTATTATTTAGGAAGATAAAGACAAAGAGTAACTAGACATGCAAAAGTCCAGTGATTTAGGAGAGCTAAGTGATGAAGACCACTCAGAAGGAAGATTCCATGCTGGTTTTCCTACTGAATTTTCAGGGTAAATGGAGACAGATGTCCTGACTGCAGAGAACATTCACTCACGCCACAGATATTTTTAGGTATCTACCATGACTGCAAGGAGATCCAACCAGTCTATTCTGAAGGAGATCAGCCCTGGGATTTCTTTGGAAGGAATGATGCTAAAGCTGAAACTCCAGTACTTTGGCCACCTCATGCAAAGAGTTGACTCACTGGAAAAGACTCTGATGCTGGGAGGGATTGGGGGCAGGAGGAGAAGGGGATGACAGAGGATGAGATGGCTGGATGGCATCACTGACTTGATGGACGTGAATCTGAATGAACTCCAGTAGTTGGTGATGGACAGGGAGGCCTGGCGTGCTGCGATTCATGGGGTCGCAAAGAGTCAGACACGACTGAGTGACTGAACTGAACTGAACTGAACTGAACCATGTCTCTGGGACTGTGCTGGGTACCAGCACAGGTACAACAACAGTCCCTGCAATCACAGAAGTTTGAGGCTAGCTTCCTCAGTGGCTCAGGGGTAAAGAATCTGCCTGCAATGCAGGAGATGCAGGTTCGATCCCTGTGTTGGGAAGATCCCCTGGAGGAGGAAATGGCAACCCACTCCAGTATTCTTGCCTGGAGAATCCCCTGGACAGAGGAGCCTGGAGGGCTAAAGTCCATATGGTTACAAAGAGTCAGACACGACTGAGTGACTGAGCAAACACACGCACGAAAGATTACAATAACTTCACTGAAACCAATCTTTAGGTCAAAAATGAAAGCATACTTTTCTAGGAACACTTGACTTCTTAAATTGTGATTATCATTATTGGTGATGGGGTTTTTCTTGGCCAGAATGTATAAAGAAACACAGCTTTATGTCAGCAAATCAATGCTCACTCTGGTGAGCAATGCAGTTGTTCCAATTTGGGGCTGTGTATTTCATGTAGAAATCTTCCTGTTGGTGGCTATAATTGACAGTCCTCAACCAGACTGGTTTTTTTCCCCTTTCCCTCATAAAGCCTCCTGAGTCCTGCAGAAGCCAGAAGAGAAAACTATTCTGTATTTCCCAAGCTAATAGGATTCATGGTTGGCTCAGTGATTGATCCATATGCTTACTCACCATGGACATACACCCAGACAGGCAGGAAGCAGTATTAATTGTGGCCTTGTCAGCCCAAGGTCTCAGCTAAGAAAGCTTAGCTGATGAAATATGTATATTTATAAGGGCCACTTGAGTAGGACAGATCTATGGAAATAATAGATGCTTACTGGCAATATTCTGCAATACATGCACTGACTCGTCCTTGGAGGAGCTGTAACAACGAGCCATCCAGTAGAGAAGGTCTTAATGGTGAAATGAGCTACAGCACACTGTAGGAGACAGTTACACTTAGGTCCTCTTCAAGGAGATAGGTCCTTAGTAGAAGATCCAGTGGGCCCTCTTTGATTCATGGCAGCCTGATTCTACAACAAGTAAATAACACAAGACTCTACCTTCTTTTTCTGCTGTGTTATGTTACCAGAATTATCCTAACAAGTAGGGATTTTATAATAGGGTTGGCACTGCTTTCTTCTTGCCTGGCTGTCTGACCCGCTAGCAAAGCACGCTCTATGTGCTTGATGGTATCAACTGTGGTCTCGCTGTGCTGCACTTAAAACCCGAATGGTTGAACTTTAACTGCGATGGGTGGTAGAATGCGGGAGGGGGTATGGAAGGACATTAAAGAAAACCTAGCATTCATTTGTTTCATCTTGCAAACCCAACCATGTCCCAGCTCTATACACAGCAGGCAAATGTGACAATGAATTTCTTGAAAGTTTATCTACAAAGCACTGTTTGTAAACGTGTATTACAGAAACTTGGGGAAAAGGTACACTTTCCCTCACTAAATGTTAATCCAAATGTCAAGCACAGAAAGTTCTTTTTAACTTTAGTAGAAGCCCTAATTATGCAAAGAAATGTTGTGAACAATTAGTCTGTCAACCAAGAGCTGTAAATGTTGTTTTCCTATAATTCTTACAGCACGTAATTTATTTTTTAGAAAAATGTTAACTGAATCAACTGTATCCAGGCAGATAATAGATATAATTTTAATTTTGTCATTGGTTCAAAGATTGATTCCAACAGAGAGATCGTTTGGAAAGGTACCAAGACCTTTTCAGAAATGGAAGCAGTCTCATGACAATTGATAATTTTTAATAAAATCACTTTTAGACACATGAATTACAACTCCCATTTTGTAGTTCCTACACAAGAAAAGTGACTTTATCTGGGTTATAATACCTCTCAGTTGTGTATTATGGGTATAGTAAGATTTATTAAAATAAATGCAGAATTAGTGTGCTTTAGAAGTGCTACATTAACTTGATTATTAACTTCCAAGATTTTTCTAAGAGCTTGCCATTACAATAAATAGGCGAATCTTGATCTACAAAGCAATCTGGGACTTAAAAAATCATAAGGTCTATGGTTTGATGGAAAGTGTTTATTTTCCTCTTTAAATAATTGTATTTTGTGTTTTCAAGATCCCCGATTAGAGACTAAGAAAGCTACTTATTTCCTAAGGTTGAGACTCTAAAGAGCTCTTTTACAAGAAATTGCACACATTAGCCTCCAAATTACAGGGACACGACATACATCAAGAAATCCATATTTTCACCATAAAACACAAAGAATATATAAACGCGTTAAATGTACTCTTGCCAGTTTCTCTACTCTGTTTTCTTCTTGGTTCTTAGAATTATTAACGACCTTATAGATGGTTTTCTTACATCTTAGCATTTTTTCCCCATTTATATGATTGCATTTGGTGCAAGTGCAATGCCAAGTTGAGACACAAAGATAAACTAAAAGCAAATAATATTAACATGTGAAATCTCAGTCTTAGGCAATTATTTGTTTCCTTTATGCATTCATTCATCAAATATTTACTGAATATCTTTTCTCTGTGTCTGCCATTATGCTACGAGGTGGGACATAAGAATGCTGAGACAGACTCCCTGCTCTCAGAGAGCTTGCAATTTTGTTGAGAATCTGCGAAACTCCTAGATTTCCTGATGCCTCCATCTATAGAACACCTTTAGGAAATGATTACAACCTGAATAAATATTTCTTTATTTTCTCCTACAGACACCGTGAGTAGGCACAGATCCATTTTTGGTTTACTCACATATTCTACCACATTTTCCATACTCCTTTAGTACTCAATATTCTCCATTTCCAGAATATACCAGGCTTGTTTCCAGTTGCCAGACTTTGCTATGGGCAGTGCCCTCTATCCCCAAAGCTGACCCCATAGATGGTCACACTGCCTGTCCTTCTTCTCATTCAGATTTCAGTCCAATGTCAACTTTTCAGAAATCGCCGCACTGACCATCTAGAGTTGTCTTCCTTCTCCTTCTCCCACAACGAGTAGCTCACCTTAGGATGCTGCTCTTTCTTGGTTTCTTCACAGTACTGAACATTATCTGGATTTATCTTGTCTTTTATCTGTTTAGTACTTAATTATCTGTCTGCCCCATGCAGCTCTAAACCCATAAGAGGAGGGGCCTTGTCTGCCTCAAGCTCCTTCTGTTTCCAATGCCAGGCTCATGGAAGATAGTCAACAAATATTTGTCTAACAAATTAAGAGAAAATTACTTTTCTAAATACACAGTTCCTCCTTTATCAGTGTTCTTGCTTTCATAAGCAAAATGTTCTAAGAGCCAAGAATGCTCTGAGTGAGTAGCTGAAGTTGTCAAGATAAAATACAGCAGAGTTAGTTGCTCTGACCAGATTTATCCTCAAAAAAAAAAAAAATGTTATCTAGCTGTATATCAACAAACCCAAATCAAGCCCCAACTATATAGTCAAGTATGAATATATATATGTACGTATCATGTATGTCCAGGTATATAAGCTAATGAAGATGATACACATGAATGTTACAGGAGAAACAGAAATCTAAGGTAGGGCATTGCCCTTGAGGAAAAGGGCAGCTACAACATTCTCATTGTGATGGGGTGTATAAAAATAGGAACTGGGGTGAATATCTCAGGGTGTACATACTGTGAGAACCTGAAAAGAAAGGAGACAGCTCAACCAGGGAGGATTTCCTATAGGAGTGCTGAACTAGAAGGAAGAGAAATGAAGGAGAACGTGCATGCTGTTCTCAAAAGAGGAAAGAGGCCAGGCTAATGGGAGAGGGGGGTTAGTGCTGAGGAGGTTCAGAAGGAGCCTAGGAAAAGGCCGTTGGGGAGGGGAGACACCAACCAAGATGCTTGTATCCCTGTGATCGAGTCACAGACACTTGATGAAGTCAAGTGTGTATCACTGAGGCCAAGGGCAGATAGACCTGTGGCCACAGTATCCAAAATCCAAATTACCGAGAGGGCAGAGTGAAGGCTGAGAAAAGACCAGGAGGATCAGAAATCGAGGGTCTGCACCCCTTCCAGAGGCCAGACCTCTGGAGGGAAGGACAGGAAGCTAGGTTGCTGGGGCGAGGGAGCCAGGATGTGAAGATGGGGAGGGAGCACCTGGCTGGGGAGTCTGGCAGAAGCAGGAGGATGGGCAGGAGCATGCGCAGCGGGGCCACGCAGCGGTGTTCTCCCAGGACGGACGGGTGGTCGCACAGCAGAGAGGAAGAACAGAAGGCGGCAAGGCTGTGGAAGGAGGCCCTGTGGGAGCTGAGAGCCCTGGAAACAGGGATTAAATGGGATCAGCTCACAGGTGAAGTTCTGTTAAGAAGAAGGAGCTTTCTATGAAGCTGGAGGGCAAAATGAGAGGAAATCACAGCAAGGAAAAAAAATGTACAAGAGGCTCAAAATTATGTCCCTGGTGCAAATGCTGACTCTGTGGCCTTGGACTAACTATTGAACCTTTCTGGGCCTCATTAGCCTCTTCTTTTAAATGGGTAATGGCACCCCACTCCAGTATTCTTACCTGGAAAATCCCATGGATGGAGGAGCCTGGTAGGCTGCAGTCCATGGGGTCGCTAAGAGTCGGACACAACTGAGCGACTTCACTTTCACTTTTCACTTTCACGCATTGGAGAAGGAAATGGCAACCCACTCCAGTGTTCTTGCCTGGAGAATCCCAGGGACGTGGGAGCCTGGTGGGCTACCATCTCTGGGGTCTCACAGAGTCAGACACGACTGAAGCGACTTAGCAGCAGCAGCAATCTCTAGCTTGATACTGTGATACTTCAAGATCACGTTTTTTAAAATTTATTGTTTTTTGAATTAATTTTTATGCACGTATAGCTGCTTTACAAGGTTGTGCTAGTTTCTGCTGTACACGATCTCAGTCAGATACGGAGACTGAGGTCTCATTTTTCAACTATAAGATGCCATGAAAATCTTCAGCAACTTTCGATGACCACCACGACTTCCATCTTCTCAGATTCCTGGTCACCCTGCCAGTCCTACTCTGAGACTCCAAGCTCCTCCTCGCCCCCACGGCACAGTCCACAAAGTACTGCCCCACACGTACTCCCTCTGCAACTGCGGTCCCCAGTTCAAGCCCTCCTTCCGACCAGACCGCTCCAAGAGCTCCCTGTCCAGACTCTCTCCAGGCATTTGATTCCAAATGGTTCCAGAGTGGTTATATTCACATAACTTGAACAGAGAGATATTTTATGAAGGTGAATTGATCTGGAAAGCACAGACTCTATCTCTGTGTGACCCTTTCAGAGGGGTGGAGTCGCAGGCTTCGCTGGGGAGAGAGCGAAGGTGAATCCTCTGGGGCAGAACCCTAGTGGCTCTACAGACGGCCAGTCTCGGCCACTCGGCTCTGTCACCTGAACGGGTCTTGTGAAGCAGCACCTCAGGACAAGGAAGAATCTGGATATTGTGTAACAACGGGCGGGGCTGTTTCATAAATAATGAGCTCTCAGTGGGAGGAAGAAGCAAAACAGACTGAAAGAGCCACTGACTCAGATTTCTGGTTATCGGTTATGACTTTAAGCCTCTTCTATTCGCGTTTAACACTGAAAACTTGTTTTGAGTTTGTCATAGCTGAATCTAGCACAAAATTCAAAAGGGTAAATGTGGAAACCACACCCCCCTCCCCTATCAGCATTGCTCCCCAACCAACAGTTTCTTGGGTATCTGTCAGTTTCTAGTGTATCCTTCTAGAAACCTGCTATGCAAATTCATATCCTTTTCTTTCCAGCACAAATGGTAGCATGGTCAACACAGCTCTGCAGCCTGCTTTTTTTTTCACTAGACAAGACATTCTGAAGAGAGTCCTTTCTTTTTCTTTAAAAAACAAAACAAAACCCCATGAATATGGAGTAACAATTTCTTTAACATGAGGCTGTTTTTAGCCTCTTCATCTTGTAAACCATGCTGCAATGCAAGCTTTCAACATGAGCACGTATAAATTAGGGACCATAAGTAAAGGCCCTGTCCCCCCCAGTTTTAACCTGACCTCAGTCTTCACTGAGATTGCTTCCCTCCAGGTAACATCCTTACAAGCAGGGGTATGCTGTTCAAACCTGTCATGACTCTGCCCTCTGGGTCCCAGGTGGGAGGTCCAAGTATCTGCATTTGTAACCATTTCCCAACTTGCTGCTGCTTTCAGAGGTTCCGGCTGTAAGAAACCACCGCCTGCGTCACCCACTTCGCCAGTCACTTCCTCCTTCTGTCCTGCTCTCCCGAACCCTTCTGTCATCTCTTTACTGACCACTCCGTCCCTCTCTGGTTCCTTCTCCTCCACGTCCCCTAATGGGTGGGTCTAAAGTTCCCACCTTGAGCCTCTTTCACCCACCCTCCAAGCCTCCCCGCGGCATTTCGCCCGTCTTGCAACGTCTCTCGTGCCCCTCCACAGCCACTCTGCCTTCGCGCGGAGCTCCACCGCCCAGGGTTCTGCTGCACTGCCCAGTCTCTGCGCCTGCGAATGCCCTGTCCTGCTACCTGGAGCCCCTTCCTGGCCCCCTCTCAGATGCAGCTCACGCACCACGCCCTCCTTTGGGTCTTCCCTGACCCCACAGAGCTGGTACCTTCTCTACCTGCTAAAGAGCAGGGTATGTGGTCATAACTGTATTAACATCT
Source organism: Oryx dammah (assembly GCF_014754425.2). NCBI lineage: Eukaryota > Metazoa > Chordata > Mammalia > Artiodactyla > Bovidae > Oryx > Oryx dammah. The sequence goes on from NW_024070203.1 coordinate 74,465,501, forward strand.
TTCAACTTTTCATTTGCAAGCTTTTAAAATAAGACATTGAGGGAACTTTTAAATTAAAAACGTAATAGAAATGCTTTTATAAAAATAAAATGAATTAAAAGATGAAACTTGTTTATAAAGCAGAAATAGACTCATGGACATAGAAAACCATCTTCTGGTTACCAAAGGGGAAGGAGGAAGGTGTAAATTAGGAGTTTGGGATTAACATACACACGCTAAGTGAAGTGAAGTGAAGTGAAGTCACTCAGTCGTGTCCGACTCTTTGCGACCCCATGGACTGTAACCTATCAGGCTCCTCTGTCCATGGGATTTTCCAGGCAAGAGTAGTGGAGTCGATTGCCATTTCCTTCTCCAGCTGATCTACCCAACCCAGGGATCGAACCCAGGTCTCCCGCATTGTAGACAGATGCTTTACCATCTGAGCCACCAGGGAAGCTATTATATATAAAACAAATAATCAACAGGGACCTATTGTATAATACAGGAAATTATATTCACTATTTTCTAATAATCTATAATGGTTATTAGAAAGAATTAGAAAAGAATCTGAAAAGAATCACAACATATACAACTGTATCACTTTGCTATACACCTGAAATTAACACAACATTGTAAATCAACTATACTTCAGTTTCAAAAATGGCTTAAAACATTAAGTTACCAAAAAGTTCCTGGCTACTAACCATAAGACAAAAAGACAAGCCTCAGAATGGGAGAGAATACTTGCGAACCGGGCTACTCATCAAGTAGGTGGATACTTATTTGTGCTCAAGAAATTTTTTTATTTTGTGATAAAAAATAAAAAGCCAGGGCTACCGTCCCATCTATAACTCTTATCACCCTTTAATTCTGTTTTCACTAGAGGCTTTGTCGCCTTCTTCCTCATTTGACAGTCATGTACAGAGGTGTCTGAGTCCTCAGCCCAGCCAGGATGGCCTCTGAGAGCAGCAGACACCCTGCTTGGCTTTTTGTCTGTAAATCCCCACTGCAGGGCCCAGCACGTGACGCACAGCAAGCAGGCTGCTTCGAGGGGATGCCGGCCCCTTTGTCAGAGACAAGGTAGAAGACACTCTGACCACCTCCTCCCAAGACAAAAAGGCAGTATGGAAAGAACACGTGCTTCAGACAGACATTCCCAGGGTGGCAGTCTCCACTCTACTGTGCATTCACTGTGTAAGCTCTGTGGACTTCAATCTCTTCATTGTTTAAATGAAAAATAATAGCCACTTAAAATATGAATATTGCATAAGGCATATAAACAACTGGCAGACTGCCTGGTATATATCAATAAGTAAGCACTGAATAAATATTAACCATGGTGCACACACACACACACACACATATCAGTCTATGAAATCTGTCTGCAGTCTCACTCTCTGCATGCACACAACAGTTCATGCATGTGAGTTATGAGCCCTCAGCAGAATTCAGGCCAAAAACCATGGATACTCCACATTCTAACAAAAGATCAAGCTGTTGATAGCTCTGGTGAGATGCTTTCCAAAGATTATTCCTTCCAAATGTGACTTAACTCCAGCTTTATAGCTTTTTCTGCCATCCATTACCTTATAAAACTGGAACAAAGGTATAGCTTTGTTGAAGTTCAATAACAAAGACTCCAGCAAATGTTTACCTTTCCCTTTTAAAGCTGCCTTCATCCACACCACACCCCAGCAAACACATAAAAATGCCATTTGCCCTGCTTTGCAGTGTGTATCTCAGCCCCTCAAGACTCCTCCCAGGAGCCTCTCAATACTTTGTTTACTTTGGAGATGAAGGAAGATGCCTTATATTTCTCTTCTTCCATAGGATGACCTGTTGAAACCTGGGCTCTACTCAGGCAAAACGTTAGGCCATAAGGGACTTCCCAGGTGGCGCCAGTGGTAAAGAACCCACCTGCCAATGCGGGAGACACAAGAGACATGGTTTCAGTCCCTGGGTTGGGAAGATGCCCTGGAGGAGGATCCCCTGGAGGAGGAAATGGCAAGTCACCTCTAGGATTCCTGCCTGGAGAGTTCCATGAACAGAGGAGCCTGGCAGGTTAGTCCATGGCAGGTCAAAAAGAATCAGACTCAATGGAGCACACGTGCACACACAGGAAGATGCAACTTTTTCTGAATTAGTAATATCCATCAACTCAATTTCATCCTGGACTGTCTGATACGCAGAAAGAGGACTCCCTGGACTGCTGACAGGAGGTCGGGGTCAGGGAAGCAAACTAGATCATGAACCCGTGGACACTCAGGAGTGTGGTTTCCTTTGACCAGTTCTTTGGGTTCCCTTTTAATCCCCCAGATCAGTACTTACACATCTCCCCTTCTCCCTGGTGTCCAGGGAGTTTGGTAGGAAGGGAACACAGTTCATCCAGAAGCATCCCCTTGGAAGATATGATTCATCAAGACTATCGAAACTGTAACTTTCCAAAGCACTTTGCTTGACACACAGTGGAGCCCCATAAAAACTGATTAAATGTTTAGACAAAAAACAAGTGTTGAGAGAAAGAGAAAAGGAAGAAGGGTGAGATAAATTGGGGACAATTTTAATAGCTCTGCCATGATTTGGTGCTAAAAGTCTTTCAATAACCTTATTTTCAACAAAGACTGAATAATTTACAGGGTTCAAGAAGGTTAGAATACTTGTATTTCCTCCAGTTTTCTGCCTTTACATAGGCTGTGATCACAGCACTTGCACCATCCTGTCTCTGATGCTACCAACACTGAGATCTGAGGATCTCAGCTGAGGGGCTGGTTTCCTTCCCATCAGGAGTAGACGGAGTAGAGCCACGCCTGGCTAGCGGACAACTGGTCGTACCTGGAAAGGACAGCACCGGAAAGAGAGAGGGCTGACCCACCCAGGAAGAAAAGGAAGAAACCTGGACCTCACGTGACAAAAGCAAGTCACCCAGTATGAGAGCTTTATTTATGTCTCACAATATGGAAGCAGCTCATGACACAGACCACATCCAATGTTCTTATGTCCAGTAAAAGGAATGCTCAAAATTCTCCAAGCCAGGCTTCAGCAATACATGAACCGTGAACTTCCAGATGGTCAAGCTGGTTTTAGAAAAGGCTAAAGAGATCAAATTGCCAACATCTGCTGGATCATGGAAAAAGCAAGAGAGTTCCAGAAAAACATCTATTTCTGCCTTATAGACTATGCCAAAGCCTTTGACTGTGTGGATCACAATAAACTGTGGAAAATTCTGAAAGAGATGGGAATACCAGACCACCTGACCTGCCTCTTGAGAAACCTGTATGCAGGTCAGGAAGCAACAGTTAGAAAAGGACATGGAACAACAGACTGGTTCCAAACAGGAAAAGAAGTACTTCAAGGCTGTATACTGTCACCCTGCTTATTTAACTTATATGCAGAGTACATCATGAGAAACGCTGGGCTGGATGAAGCACAGTTGGAATCAAGATTGCCAGGAAAAATATCAATAACCTCAGATATGCAGATGACACCACCTTTATGACAGAAAGTGAAGAAGAACTAAACAGTTTCTTGATGAAAATGAAAGAGGAGAGTGGAAAAGTTGGCTTAAAGCTCAACATTCAGAAAACGAAGATCATGGCATCCGGTCCCATCACTTCATGGCAAATAGATGGGGAAACAGTGGAAACGGTGGCTGACTTTATTTTCGGGGGGCTCAAAAATCACTGCAGATGGTGATTACAGCCATGAAATTAAAAGATGCTTACTCCTTGGAAGGAAAGTTATGACCAACCTAGATAGCATATTCAAAAGTAGAGACATTACTTTGTCAACAAAGGTCCGTCTACTCAAGACTATGGTTTTTCCAGTAGTCATGTATGGATGTGAGAGTTGGACTGTGAAGAAAGCTGAGCGCCAAAGAATTGATGCTTTTGAACTGTGGTGTTGGAGAAGACTCTTGAGAGTCCCTTGGACTGCAAGGGGATCCAACCAGTCCATCCTGGGGGAGACCAGCCCTGGGTGTTCATTAGAAGAACTGATATTGAAGCTGAAACTCCAATACTTTTGGCCACCTGATATGAAGAGCTGACTCATTTGAAAAGACCCTGATGCTGGGAAAGATTGAAGGTGGGAGAAGGGGATGACAGAGGATGAGATGGTTGAATGGTATCACCGACCCAATGGACATGAGTTTGGGTAAACTCCAGGAGTTGGTGATGAACAGGGAGGCCTGGCATGCTGCAGTTCATAGGGTCGCAAAGAGTCAGACACAACTGAGCGACTGGACTGAACTGAACTGATTCCAGTGAAAAGACCAAAATAGAAACCTGTTCCTCCGAGCACTAAGCAGCATCTTAACATTCAGGTAATTCTCTGTGGTCACATGAGAGAGGCCTTTGTAGCACATCAAGATTGGTTTCATCTTGAAATCACCGTGAACTGGGAAAAGGGCTGTGGACAAAACTAAGGGGCCTGGTTTCAAGAATCTCCTTAGAAATTAGGGAGAAAGGGGAGCCTGTAATTAGGGTTTGTGAGCTCCTGCTGTGGGATGATGTCATCACTGGCGGTCGGTGCCAGGAATCAGAGCTCACCGCTCTTTAATAATTCAATAGGGGCTTGCCTGGGAATTTCTCATCTTGGGAATTAGTGAGCAACAAATCTACTTTGTAGGTACTGGATTGGCTGTGGGGAGAAAGAAACATTGAAATGAACTTGTAAGTGGGAGTCACGTGAAGAAACAGCCCTGTAGTCCTCCACTAGAATCATAAGGATGGAACTTTAATACTCTGTCAACCCTGTGTGGTCCCCCTTCCTGTCATTTTCCAGCTGAGAAGCTAAAGCTAAGAAGGGGGAAGACACAAAACCGGCTATTCCTATGCCCGGAGACCTGGCAGCCTGAGCCCCATTTCAGTGTTTTATCTTCTTTATTATCCTGTGCCCCACCCCATCAACTTCCAAACTGTGACTGCAAGGATGCTCAGAACCTCACCTACCTGGATGCCACCTAAGTCATTCCCAGGGACCCTGGGACACCCATTCACATTACAAGAGCTTCTGCTGCTGCTAAGTCGCTTCAGTCGTGTCCGACTCTGTGCGACCCCATAGGCGGCAGCCCAGCAGGCTCCTCTGTCCCTGGGATTCTCCAGGCAATAATACTGGAGTGGGTTGCCATTTCCTTCTCCAACAAGAGCTTCTAGACAGCGGGGAAACGGCTCTGGCCAGCAGGCGTCATCGTGCAGAGACACTGTAGCGTAACCAGCAGAACCGGTTCTGGGAGGAAAAACTGCAGGAATTCTGCCAGAACCACACTGCCCTTGAGACTGGCAACGAACAGTGTTAACACCTTCCCTGGCCAAATTTTCTCCTGTAATTAAATTAAACTAAGTGATTACAGTTTCACGTTCTTTCTTTACTTCTGTTCCCACTAAAGGAGAGGTAAGAATAGAATGTAGGTCAGCAACAAAAGACGAGTAGTGTTCTGGAAAAAATCCATAAATTTTGTCATCAGGTCTTGATGATGTGTACGTGGGGAGACTACCAAATATCAGACTGTTTTATTCTATTCTTTTAGTAAATGCACCAAAACCAAAAGTGAAAGTGAAAGCTGCTCCGTCGTGTCCGACTCTTTTGTGAACCCGTGGACTGTGGTCCACCAGGCTCCTCTGTTCATGGGTTTCTCCCAGCAAGAATACTGGAGTGGGTAGCCATTCCCTTCTCCAGGGGTCTTCCTGACCCAGGGACTGAACCTAGGTCTCTAGCATTGCAGGCAGATTCTTAACTATCTGAACCACCAGGGAAGCCAAATGTCCAAATAAAAGCTATCTTGGGAAGACACATGGCTTTCTCAAATGATGCTTACATGGCTCAAAGAACATTCGTAGCGTTTCTTCAGATATAGCCTACTTCAAAGCTGGTCTTGTGCAAATATATATATATTTGTATGTATGTATGTTTATATTTGTATATGTATATGTAAATTTATATATGTATATATATATTTATATATGTATGTACATTTGTATACATATATACATATATTATATATACATGTATACATATATATGTATATTTATATATGTGTGTATATATATGTGTATTTGTATATGTAAATTTATACAGGCATATATAAATTTAATAAATTATATATATAATTTTTACCCTTGAAATGGTATTATTCAAATTGTTGGTATGTATTTACATTTGGACCCAAGTGATTCTGGTTTTTTTTTTTAATACGTTCAAAGATCAAGATTTACTGCCACTGTGTGTGTTCCAAAGGAAGGTAGTGCAACTCTCTGTATGGGCAACCAACTCAAGCTCTGTGCAACCTGTTGCCAAAGGAACCAGCGGAGGGTTATGGCGTTGCTGACTGCCCCATTCCTCCCTGTGTTAACCTCCCAGTGTCACCACTTTCCCTAACACTGAAAGCCAGTAAAGAGGTAAATTGCATATTCAGTTGCTTGAGAAGGTGTGATTCAGGCATGGAAACTCAAATGTCCATGAGGACCAGGCAAGGGAAATTCCAGGAGGGAGAAAGGCAGAGAAAGCATTCAAGAGAACAGTTGGTGCCTCATAAGAGCCACTCACAGCCTTGCAAACACTCGGGCTAATGTTGCCAGAGTCCAAAAGAATCTGGAAACTTGGATTTAAAAAACAAAAATCTGATTATTAAATGCGGGCAAAATATTTTACAATTTGGAATAAAAGTACTTAAAGTGCATTAAACCCACGTACATTTATGTTCTGTGGGCCATATGAAGGTGGTGGGTCACAAATTTGTGTCCTCTGGCCACACCAAAGCCAAAGCAGCAGGTGACATGGAGTGGGGCCCTGATCCCGAAGCCTCCGGGGATTTCTGTGTGGCTGTTACCAACAGGAACTCGTAGGCCAAGGCAACTGCTTCTGAGAAGTCCACAATATGAAAATTAAAAAAAATTCCACGTGAGAGGGACACCTTTCATGCCTTGCTTTGTTGTTGTTTTATCGCTAAGTCATGTCCAACTCTTTTAGGACCCTGTGGACTGAAGCCTGGCAGGCTCCTCTGTCCATGGGATTTCCCGGGCAAGAATACTGGAGTGGGTTGCCGTTTCTTCCTCCAGGGGATCTTCCAAATAAGGGATCAAACCCACGCCTCCTGCCTCTCCAGCACTGGCAGGTGGATTCTTTACCACTGAGCCACCTGGGAAGCCCTTTACATGCCTTGCTTTGTTGAAAACTTTTTCCCAGTTGTGTAATTGTGGGGTTATTTTTGCAGCCTGCTTATTATAAAATCAGTTTATTTAAAGAAAAACCTTATGTCCTGCAGCCTGAAAAAAAAAAAATCTTCTCAGCCTACCTAATGCAACAAATTTAACTTTTATGGTTTTTCTTTAAAAGTTCTCCCAGGAGTTCAGCAAAATCCTTTGGAACTATTTCTATTACTTATCCAGACTGTACACGATTACAACTACCAAATAATAGCTACCAAAAAATATGTATTAAAGAAACAAGTTGTGCTACAACAAGCAAGTACTGCCATTTGCTAAAGCATATGTGAGCGTAAATGTGTCAGCCTGGAACAATACACATATGCAAACGCACATATTTAAACAAGACAAGTGAGCCCTGCCTATGGGAAATGAAAGAAGAGTCAACTCAGCCCCAAATTATCCATCTCGTTGGTTGACCAGAGAGCCACCATCATTTAAGATGTCCCTTCTGGTTTCAGCATTTTCTTTAAAAGGTTCTATTGACTGGTGACAGTTAATACATTCACATTCTAGCAACTTATTATCAGATTCCATGAAAAGGAAAATGAGGGGTGCAGTTTCAGCTGGCTTTACCTTGACAAGGTATTCCAAAGGTGGGATCCCATTGTCTTCACAGTGGATGGCTGTTCTTGGACCTGCCTCTCACTCCTCACACACTGCTGTCCCCACCTCCCTCGGAGGCTGAGTTTTCACACATCAAACCCCCCAAGCACATGCTTGGTACAGCAGAGATGATCGGAAAAGTTGTTTTGTTTTTGCTTTGTGTGCGGGAACTGAAGCCCAGAGGGGTCAGGTGCCTTGCCAAGGATTTCAACTCCGGGCCCTGACACCACCGCACAGGCTGCCTCTCCCTTACCCAGCCCAGTAATCTAGCCTCTGGGAGAAGCGAAGGGTCATGAGGGGAAGGCCCTGGGCTCAGGTGAGGAACTCGAAGCGCAAGCAGAGGAAAGCCTTGAGGAAAAGCTCTTCCTGCCCTTCTGTGCGATCCCTGAGTTCCCAACACATCGCAAGACCTCACTCCTTCCCTCGGACGTACTGAGCCCCTGGAACGTTCCCTCGGCCGCTCTGGAGCTCTGTTTCTGCTTGCCCATTTAGGTCACCTTTCTTGGGCCTAACGCCAGTTTCATTTACTTTGTTTTATACCTGAGTGAAATGAGACACTGAGCAATTCATCTTCATCTCTAAATCATGCCCACAAACTCCCATCCAGTTTCCTTTCTCACCCGGCCTTCCCCAGCTCAGAGACAATGAAGCATTGAAAGCGGTTGTTTACATTGACCTTTTCATTAATTCGAAGACAAAGTCTTCTAACGCCTGCCTAGATGGTAAGTAACCGAAGCAGAAAACAGCTTAGGGTTCATCTGAAACCTTCCGTTTGGTGCAAAATGAAGCTCGAGAATCAGAAGGTACAGAACCCAGAATGAAGTGTGGGCACAGCCACAAAGTTCAGTTTACATACACTCAGAGACTCGTGGCTGGAAAGCAAGTCTGAGTATCCACAATTCTTGCATTTTTTTACCCAAATCCATGCAATGGTGGATGTCTATCCTCCAGATGCACCTGGCCAAAGATTTTTACCTTTGCCCTTCTTAACTGTGCTGGCACCAGACAGAAGCAGGAAAAGCCTAAGGTCAACAGGAAAGAAATGGCTCAAGGTCACAGTGATGGCTTTTTCTCAGGGAGTGAAGTTCAGAGACCTGCAGCCCTGCTCCCTCCCTTGACCAGGTGAAGCCTGGAAGGGGCAGGAGTCAGGGTGGGGTCCTCCAGCTGCTTACCTGTGCAGACAGAAGCTCTGAACGCCATCCTGCCTCTGAAGAAGGAGGCAGTTGCAGAGGTAAACTTCAGTACAGGGAGGAAAGATTTTTAAGCCCGGTCCTGTCAGCCCCAAGTGATAAAATGGAGCTTGGGGGCCTGGAGGAATTGGGAGGGACCAGGGGCCTGGCCCTTTCAGCGGGAGGCCCCAGAGAAACAGGTACACCCCTTTGCCTGTCAAAAGGCGATTGATTTAGCTTCTCTAACTGAATGTGTGTGACTTCTAGAGAAATCCAATAGGTTCATTTCCCGTTTTTCTGGCTCAAGTTAACAGATCTTTCTCTACTCACAGAGGCTTTTGTCAAAGAATCCACTGCAGAGAAAGGCTGTGATACTTAAAAGGTATGACCAATGAATCAGTGCTACTTTCTCACTCACTTTTGCTTCTTCATTCACATCCCAGGTGAAGGAAACAGCATTATAGGCGATCTCTTCGATGTTGCCGATCGTATTAAAGCTCTCCTTGTAATCAGCTGTGACATGAAAAAAAAAAAAAAATTAAGAGTCAGTGGTACTGGTGACATGGCAACAGTTAAGGATTTGTGCTTATGGATAATCTTTTACTACTATTTACTCTATAAGAATGTGAGCTCATTCCTGTATTAAAACAGTAAATCTGGGAGAAGCAGTGTTCCTAAATGATTTGTTCATTAGTTTCATTTTTCACTCGGTTTATAAACTTCTTCCCCCTGAGTCCCTTGTCACGTACCCACTCCCTCTCCTACTCTCTTTTCTGCCACTTAATTTTGCCAGCAATGCCAGACTATTTCATAGGGATCGTTTTGTAGGACAGAATAATCTATCAGCCAGGCAGTGTCTCCAGGGCTTCAGTAAAGGAATCCAGGAGAGTGTAGAAAATTTTATTTTTTTTTTACTTCTTTTTGGATTTAGGTACAGAGAATTGAGTGAATCTGATTCAGTTCATTACCATCCACCTGTCAACTTAAGGCCCTCTCATTTATTTATGTAATATTTATTTATTCCTTTTTATCTCCTCTGTCCCCCTGCCCCCACAATAGCTATTGACATGTTTGCTCTATATGCTTATGAAATAAATTGGGTCGATCTGTCTGTGTACATAGCTTTCATTTTCACAAACTGTGCCATGCTATGACCAGAGTTGCCAGATTTAGCAAATATTTGGACCATACTCTAAAAAAGTATTTGTTGTTTGTCCAAAATTCAAATTTAACTCTCAATTTTATCTGGCAACCCTCGCTATGGACCTTTTCAGATGTAACCACTTTACTGGTTGCATGCTTAATCCTGGCTGTGGCTGCCCAGAATTCTGTGGTGACCGTCAACCACATTTACTTATCCCCTCTCCCCAGAGATGAGCCTTCAGTAATTTCCAGCTCTCCGGGACCACAGACAACACTGTGATAAAAATCCTTAGTCTTCTGTCTGCACTGTCACTGCCTTCATTGGTCTTCAGGGGTAGACATGATATTCTTACTCTTAATCCCCACTACTACTTCCTGAGGCTTTAGCTTATGCTCACCATCTGGATTTTCCCTCTACTCTTGGCCTCCTTGGATATGACAGCCTACCTTCACTCCATCTCTTGTGTACGAAATAAACACTGACCACGTCTTGCTTGGCTGGCATCATGGTAAGGCCCATCTGCTTTTCTTTGAGGTCTGTTTCATTCACAGCTTGATCACCTAATCACATATGTTCTTTTTATCTAAATTTCTATAATTATTTTCTAAAATGAAAACTCTAATTACGTGCTTTTAATAATTTTTTAAGGCTAAAACATACACCATGACCTACACTATCCTTCACAATCAGGCCCTGCATACTTCTCTCTGCTCATACTCCGGCCCCACAGTGGGGGTCAGAGCAAGGCACAATGCTGACCGTACTGGAGTCTTTTTTGCTTATAAAATCTTTGTGAATGTTTTTCTAAGTTAGGAGTGAGTTGTGATGACTGACTTTCAGGGTGTATAAAGCATTCTTTGTCTACAATATCTGACATGTTTCTAGTCAAATGGTCATTTCCTCACCTGTGTCCTAAGTGGCCCTGAGACTCCAGGGTCGGTGGTTTCTTGAGGTTTCAGCAAGTTCTCTATGTGAATGCTGCAAATTTTTGAAGTCTGCTTTCCTAAAATTCATATATCTGATTGTTTAAGCCATTTTCTCCTCATTTATCACAAAATCTAAATTCATGTGATCACTCACCAAAATTTTACTTACTTTTTCTTATTCATACAACACACTTTGTGTGAATTAGACTGAGAGAAGCAGGACTCCTATTTTTCTATCCATGCTACAGCTGCTGCCAAGTTGCTTCAGTCGTGTCCGACTCTGTGCGACCCCACAGACGGCAGCCCACCAGGCTCCCCCGTCCCTGGGATTCTCCAGGCAAGAACATTGGAGTGGGTTGCCATTTTCTTCTCCAATGCATGAAAGTGAAAAGTGAAAGTGAAGTCACTCAGTCGTGTCTGACTATTCGCGACCCCATGGACTGCAGCCCACCAGGCTCCTCCGTCCATGGGAGTTTCCAGGCAAGAGTCCTGGAGTGGGGTGCCACTGCCTTCTCCGAATAAAACAAAGTCCATAATACTAATGAGCTCAAAATAATCCATAATATAACAAAGTCAGTTTGATTTTGTGTTTAAAAGAAAAAAAAAATCTTATTACTGGGACCTGGATTGATGGTTAACTGCAGAAAAACCTACTTCGATGTACTCTCAGAATGGCCTCGGATGCATTTCCTGTAAAGGGTAATGTTGGTCTAGACTCTGACCAGAATTCTAGTTCCCTTCTTTCTCACCAAATTTCTCCTTTGGGGGCCAATTCAGTGGGTACAAAGTGGCATCTCAATGACATTACAATTGCATTTCTTCCATCACCTATGAGTTCAAGCATCTCTTCACATCCAGGAGAGCCAAGCAGGTGTCTCCTTACATAAACTGCCTATTCATGCCCTTTTGTCCATAATTTTATTCATTTCTCCAGGGAAACTTTAAGGTAAGACTATGGATCTTCACATTTTAAATAAAGCACACACGTTTTAACATAGACGCTTGTGTGATCACCATAGGAAAGTCACAGACCATGAACGAATAAGAAAAATATTGAAAAGCAGGCACAATTTTCTCACCCACTACAAACACATCTGTGTAGCCTTCATTTTTCCTACGTCAGTCTCTGTCTCCCTTTCTCCAAAATATGTAAATATTTTATACAATATTGTAACAATTATTTTTTAATTTGCTTCTTTCCCCTTGTAATACAACTTCAGCATCTTCCCACATGACTAAATAAAATTATGGAAAATAGTCTTAATGGCTAAGTACTATTATATTGGATTAAGATAAAATGCTATAAACTTTATTTGCTCTTATTGATCTTGTAAATGATGTCTAATACTTTGCTACCTTAAATAGCACTTCATCTAATTATCTTCATGGCAAAATAGCCATATATACTTCACTTTTTCATTAATATATACTCTCAGAAGTGAAATTAATAGGTCAAAGGCAAAATATTTTCGAGGCTTATAATTCATTTTGTCAAATTGCTCCTGGAAAGGTTAAAACAGTTTATATTCACAATAACTGTATGACTTCCTGTTTCCTCAAACTGTCTCTTTCCAAGTTGGTATGCAAAGTAGGTTACATTATTTTATTTGCAGTTCCTTGATTGTTAAAGAATAGAACAGTCTTCCATTTGGCTTCTGGTTCTTTCTGTTTCTTTATAGTCTTTCTCTTTGTTTTTAAAATTTACTCATTTATTGCAACAGCTTATTGTTCTGTCTTTTGCTCATTTTTCTCTAAGGGAATTCAAATTTTCTTGATTTAAAGTAAATATTTAAAGTTAAAGAGATAAAACAGAAAGCAAAGGAAAACCATTTTATATCCTAAAATTTTACAAGTCTTTATGACTATATTTCAGATGATTTTAAATGCAAACCTGTGTTTTCAGCAGGCCAATTTCTTAAATTTTGAAATGAGAAAAGATCACTGAACTTAAACAAATTGAGTTCCCTGATTCTTCATGCTATCTGTTTTAAAAAATAGTCTTACAATTTTGTTTTGAAATTTTAACAAGCCTTTTAAAAATTATCAATCCATCATAAATTTAAAAAACAAATACCATATCTAGCAATAAAGAGAAATAAAAGTGGTTTGCTCAAACACTTATTCTAGATCTTACAAGTTTTTATTTTTTCATACCTTCTCTACCTGAAAAATTTCTCCCCTAAAAAAATGTTAGCTTAGAAAAGTAAAGAATTTTAAAAGCAAATGCAATACAAATACAAATAAAATGCATTCTGGGTCCCCTAGTTTTGCCCAGGGAATCTGCCAGTTTCTCTCCATCATGTTCCCTTGCAAGGCCTGTCCAACTCTTCTGCAACCCCATGGCCCACCAGGCTCCTCTGTCCACGGGCAGAATACTGGGTTGCCATTTCCTTCTCCAGGGAAACTTCCCAACCCAGGGATCAAACCTGAGTCTCCTGCATTGCAGGTAAACTCTTTACCACTGAGCTGCCTGGGAATCCAATTTGCCTTACTCAGTCCACAAATCCATTGAATAAATATTTACTCTGTGTTCCCTATATACCAGGCAGCATCCTTACACTTGAGATCAGCAGAAAAGATGAGGTCCCTGATCTCATGGTGCATACAGTTCAGAAGGAGACAGAATATAATTAAGTAGATGAATAAATAAATGAGCAACACAATTATATTTAATATGCTTCAAAGAAAAGGGGGCAGCCTTCCCTGGTGGCTCAGCTGGTAAAGATTCCATCTGCAATGTGGGAGACCTGGGTTTGATCTCTGGATTGGGGAGACCCCCTGGAGAAGGGAATGGCTACCCACTCCAGTATTCTGAACTGGAGAATTCCATGGACTACAGTCCATGGGGTCGAAAAGAGTTGGACATGACTGTGCGACTTTCACTTTCACTTTATGCCAAAAACAAGACTGGCAAGGCTATCTTTTACTAGGTGGTTATATTATTTACTCATTTCCTTCATACCACACATCAATATTTTGTTTGTTTATTTATCACTATCATTTCTCATTAGCTACACATGTATATGAAGGGAAGGAACCTGTCATTAATACTGCTGCCTTCTCGGTGTTTGACATTATTCAGATAAGATTCATTCCATAAATTGTTTGAGTAAAAAATGAATAATGGTTCCATGAATAGTCTAACGAAAAACAAAACTAAGACACCAGCGTCACACACTCCGGTTTGACCTTATACAAGAAAGACCTGTTCTTCTTGACTCCCTTTGTTGTTAGTCTCTAAGCCATTCACCTATAGATGGCAAAACAGCCCTGCTATCACATGGTGACTGTCAAAGTTTTCTACATGACTTATACACACAGATACTGCTTTGTCCACATGCATGTTAGTCCAATAAACAGAACGCTAATACATATGCCTCCTGTTTCTGAAAACTGTCTTAATGTCCTCTGATGAGTGTTGCTGGCTTAAGGGTTCATGATCCTTGGTGTAGGAATAAAACCTCAGCAACCTGTTGTTAGAGGGGCTTCCCAGGTGGCTCAGTGGTAAAGAATCCACCTGCCAATTCAGGAGACGCAGGTTCGATCCCTGGGTCAGGAAGATCCCCTGGAGAAGGAAACGGCAACCCACTCCAGTATTCTTGCCTGGAAAATCCCATGGGCAGAGCAGCCTGGCGGGCTACAGTCCATAAGGTCACAAAGAGTCAGACATGACTTAGGGACTAAACAACAACAAACCTATTGTTACTCTTCCTGAATTTATTTCCTCAAGAAAGTTTCCCGAACCTAAGGTTTATAAATGTTGGTAGCTGCAAAAAAAGGGAGTGTCATGAGCTGGTGTCATGAGTTTATATTCCTAGAGCTGCTATAACAAATAACACAGACTTGGAAGTTTAAAACCACAGAAACTATTCTCTCATAGTTCTGGGGCCAGTGAAGGTGTTGGCAGGGTTGGTACCTTCTGAAGGTTCCTAGCTCTCCTGGCTTCTGGTGGTTGCTGGCAATGCTTGGCGTCCCTGGACTTGCAGACCCAGCATTCTAACCTGCCTCTGTCTGTGTGTGGCGTTCTCTTCCGTGTTTCTGTGTCTCTTCCCCCTTTTTACTCTCTTCTAAGGATTTGTCATTGGATTTAAGGCCCACCATAATCCAGGATGATCTCATCTAGAGATACTTAACTTACTATACCTCCAAAGACCTTTTCCCCCAACAAGGTCATATTTACAGGATCTAGTACTTAGGATATGAACATATAATTTTTGAGAGAGTTATCATCAACCCCTGTATCTGCGATTTCCTCCTATGATTGGAAGTCCTATGATTTGAATGCATGGCTTGTTCTTGTATGAGAGCCACTGTAGTTAAAAAGTCATAACACTTTCTTTTAAAGCATTTCACGGTGAACATATAGGCATGTCTCAGAGATTTTGTGAGAGCCTCAATAGAGCAAATACTGAAATAAAGGGAATCATGCCAATACTTTGGTTTCCTAGTGTATATAAAAATTACATTTACTCTGTAGTCTATTAAGTACACAATAGCATTATGTCTAAAAAAACTGTACATACCTTAATTCAAAAAACTTTATTGCTAAAAATGCTAACCATCATCTGGCCCTTTGGTGAGTCATAATCTTTTTTTTTAAATCTTTTTGCAGGTGGAGTGTCTTGCCTGGAGTTGATGGCTGCTGACTGATTAGAGTGGTGGTTGCTGAAGGGTGGGGTGGTTGTGGCAATTTCTTAAAATGAGACAATTCCTTAAAATGAGCCAAACTGATTGACTCTATTTTTCAAGAATGATTTCTCTGTAGCATACAATGCTGTGCTGCAGAGCACAATACTCTTGTGCCATTTTACCCACAATAGAATTTCTTCCGGGACTGGAGTCAATCCTCTCAAACCCTCCTGCTGCTTTATCAACTGAGTTTTTATGATAGCCTAAATCTTTGTTATCATTTCAGCAGTCTTCCCAACATCATAACCAGGAGCAGATTCTATCTCAGGAAACCACATACTTTGCTCATCCATAAGAAGCAACTACACATTCATGAAAGTTTTATCATGAGATTGCAGCAATTCAGTCACATCTCCAGGCTCCACTTCTAGTTCTCTTGCAATTTTCACCACATCTGCAGTTACTTCTTCCACTGAATCTTGAACCCCTCAAAGTATCCCAAGACTGGACTCAACATCTTCCCAACTCGTGTTAATGTTGATATTTTGACCTCTTTCCACGAACCACATTCTTAAAGCCATCTAGAATGGTGAATCCTTTTCAGAAGGTCATCAGTCTTGTCCAGATTCATCAAAGGAATCACTATCTATAGCAGCTATTGTCTTAAAAATGTATTTATTAAATAATAAGATTGGAAAGTTGAGACTACTCTTTGATCCATGGACTACAGAATGGTTGTTGTGTTAGTAGGCATGAAAATAACAAAATCTTGTGGTATCTCTCAATCCTTGCTCTCAGGTGACCAGATGCATCGTCAATGGACAATAATAATATTTTGAAAAGAGTCTTTTTTTCTGAACAGTAGGTTCCAACAGTGGGCTTAAAATATTCAGTAAACCATGTCATAAACACATGTGCTGTCATCCAGGCCTTGCTGTTGCCTTTATAGCTATGCAGGTCCTAGATGGCATTTTCTTTTGATCTACATTGATAATTGGGAGCTTCCCTAATAGCTCAGTTGGTAAAGAATCTGCCTGCAATGCAGGAGACGCCGGTTCAATTCCTGGGTCAGGAAGATCCGCTGGAGAAGGGATAGGCTACCCACTCCAGTATTCTTAGGCTTCCCTTGTGGCTCAGCTGGTAAAGAATCCGCCTGCAATGTGGGAGACCTGGGTTTGAGCCCTGGGTTGGGAAGATCCCCTGGAGAAGGGAAAGGCTACCCGCTCCAGTATTCTGGCCTGGAGAATTCCATGGACCGTAAAGTCCATGGGGTCGCAAAGAGTCGGACACAACTGAACCACTTACCCTTCGTGCAGCCACCTTCATGAATTATCTTAGTTAGATCTTCTGGGTAACTTGCTGCAGCTTCTACATCAGCACTGGCTGCTTCACCTCGCAATTTTATAAGTTAATGAGATGACATCTTTTCTTAAACCTCATACACTGACTTCTGCTAGCTTCAAACTCTGATTCCCTAGCTTTCTCACCTCTCTCAGCTGTCATAGAATGGAAGAGAGTCAGGGTTTTGCTCTGATTGGATTTTGGCTTACAGAAATGTCGTGGCTGTTTTGATTTTCTACCCAGAGCAGTAAAACTTTCTCCATGTCAGCAATAGGCTGTTTTGTTTTCTTATCATTTGTGTGCCCACTGGATTAGCACTTTTAATTTCCGCCAAGAACTTTTCCTTTGTATTCACAGCCTGGCTAAGTGCTTGGGGCAACAGACCTAGCTTCTGGCCTCTCCTGGCTTTTGACATGCTTTCCTCACTAAGCTTAATGATTTCTAGTGAGAGACGTGATTCTCTTGGTAAATGTCACACTACACTTGAAAATGTGTGGGTTATTTTCAAATATCTTTGATAATCTGTTTCTAGCATAATTATCTTTTGATAATTCTAACACAGTGATGGAGAAGGAAATGGCACCCCACTCCAGTACTCTTGCCTGGAAAATCCCATGGATGGAGGAGCCTGGTGGGCTGCAGTCCATGGGGTCGCTAAGAGTCGGACACGACTAAGCGACTTCACTTTCACTTTTCACTTTCATGCACTGGAGAAGGAAGTGGCAACCCACTCCAGTGTTCTTGCCTGGAGAATCCCAGGGATGGGGGAGCCTGGTGGGCTGCCGTCTATGAGGTCGCAGAGTCGGACACGACTGAAGCGACTTAGCAGCAGCAGCAGCAGCAACACAGTGATAAGAGAACAGACTCTGTATGCTTTCAATGTCTTTAAACCATGAAATTTTTGCACCCTGTTTTATGTCCCTGGATATGTTCTAGTATCTCCTAGTTTATAGTCTATGAGAACTTGGACAGATGTATATCCTACTGTTGTCTGAAAATTGTGTAAGTCTTAACTATGTTGACTTAGTTCATGGTGCTTTTCAGGTCTACTATATCCTTCTACTTTTCTGTATATTCATTCTATTAATTTTTGAGAGTTTGATATTGAAACTCCAACTAAAATTTTAATTTACTACTTAAAAATAATTGTAATATATAGTGGGACTATATGTAATTTGTTCTGTATTTTCTGTAAATGTATTATCATACTTTCAGAATTTAAAAAATAAAAAAGAGAATTTTGAAAAAAGAAAAAGAAAGTGAGAGAGGTAAGGCTTGTCCTTTCACTTGAACACTTAGAGACCATTGTTGGGGGTATTAATTGGCCTAATTTCAATATTTTGTCTCCAGGCACAAGAGGGCTTGAGGAGAGGGAGAGATGGGGGGATAGATTGTTGGTGGAGAAATCATAACACATCCATTTATCAATTAAGCTTGCCGTCGTATATAGATGCGGTTTGTGATGTCCCAAAACAATCACAACAGCAACGTCAAAGATCACTGATCACAGACCACCATATCAAATACAACAATAATGAAGAAGTTTGAAATATGGAGAAAATTACCAAGATGTGACACGGGGAGATGCTGTTGGAAAACTCGTGCCAACAGACTTGTTCCATGCAGGGTTGCCACAAACATCCAATTTTCAAAAAAGCTTTGTCTGTAAAGCACCATAAACTGAAGCCCAGTAAAACACTGTATTACATTCTGAATGGACTTTCTTTCCTAAAAAAAATGATGAGGCAACACAGAAGCTACATGTTTTGTACACTAGTTTGTAAATATCTATAGAATATAAACATCTACTTGATGAGCATGGAGATAGAAACAGAAATATGGCTTAGATGTTTCCCAAAACTGGCATGATGGAACAAAACTACAAGTGGCTAAAACAGGTTTCTGAAAAAAAACAAAAAAAAATGTATGTCAATTGCATCTGAGTTAAGAAGATACTTCTTATTCATCTTAGTGATTTACACGCAAAGGGATAACCCTAAAGTACACAACCAGCTCAAAGCATCAAAAAGAACAAAACCATGGAAAGAAGAAATGAGAATCGAATGAATTAAGGGTGACGTTGATCTCTTGTTAATGTCATGTCTGGTGATAGAGTCAAACTTTCCAGGGTCTGTTCTCAGGTTGGGTGTGTCCTTGAAATGTCAAAGTGAAGCGTATGGGAACGCACAGCCATGAAGATTCTCTAGGGCCTGTTAGGATAGGCTCCAAAGCCGTAGACTGGTAGTTTCTGGATTCTCATGGTTTATAGGCTTGTGCGGATATTCTGTTATAGTGACTCTCGAGTGCTGGGGTGCATTATAATCACCATGAGAACTTTGGTAAAATGGAGATGACTGAGCCACCTCCCAGAGATTTTCATTCAGTAGGTCTGGGATGTGGCAAAGAAGCTGCCTTTTTAATAAGGTCCCAGGCAGGGCTGATGCTGCTGGTCTGGAGACCAGACAGGGTAGCATGGATCTACGGCAAATTGAAATGACTGAATCCTTTCTGTGCATTCAATTTATTTCACATATAGACTTAGAAAGCACTCCATCTACAGGGATGTCCCACATTATTATCCATGATGTCCATGAGACAGAGTCTTCATCCTCAAGTCTCCCCTCTTAGGTAGATGCCAACACCACATACAGGAGGACCAGGCAACCACCTACATGGTAAGACCTGGGGCCCACCTGCTCCAAGACCTCTCTATTTATTCTCTGGCCTGGAATCCCATCCTACGACTCTCTTTGGGAACAAACACTGTCATCTCCTGACATGAAAATGCAAGTGCTCTTGGGACACAAATACCTGCCGTAAAGTGAGCTCTTACCAAATGCCAAACCTTCTCCTGACACAACCTCCTCTAATCCTCACCATGGCTCCAGGAAATAGGTATCAGCATTCTCTTCTAAAGAGAAGTTAAGCTGCTTGTGCAAAGCAACATGGCTGGTGGCAGAACAACCTGTGATTTGAATCTAGGTCTGTTTAATGCCAAAGGCCATAGTTTTAACCACTACCTGTATTTATCTTGTAAGTTTATCTTGCAAATTAAACAAGAAATGGCCACCAGACACTAACATCTTACAGAGAAAAATCATAGCATAGCCTGTGTGGAAACTAGCTGGTAGAGAAGAGCTGGAGGAACAGAAGTCTGATGAGGAGGAGAGTCTGGACATTTTTGGACCATTGCAAATGCCTGGGCAAACCAGGGCAAAGTCAGGGGTGTTGCAGTGAAGAGGAAGCAAAGAACACATCTCTATACCCTGCAGACCCTGGGAGGATGGAAAGAAAGCTCACAAATTAGCCCTCTAAGAAAGCCACAGAGGTGTGTGTGCTTAGTTGTTCAGTCATGTCCGACTCTGTGACTGCAAGTACTGTAGCCCGCCAGGCTCCTCTGTCCACAGGGATTCTCCAGGCAAGAATACTGGAGTTGGGTTGCCATGCCCTCCTCCAGGGGATCTTCCCAACCCAGGGGTTGAACCCAGGTCTCCCCCATTGCAGGTGGATTCTTTACCATCTGAGCACCAGGGGGGAGATGACAAACTTCACAGTGTTATCAGCAAAAGACTGCTAGACAAGCATAGATATGCAATACTTTCCATAAGTTTTTGGCAAGTTATATTCTGTTCTGATATTATAGGTATCCACTCTATTTTAATTGCTATGGAAAGCAGGCCAGTGAATTCGTTTGTTATACCCTTTTAATTTTTTTGCATATAAATATTGGTCTGTTAAAAGGTCTTTATTTTTTCATTTTAAAAAATATTTGTTTATTCATTTATTTATTCATTTGACTGCTCTGGGTCTTTAGTCATAGCAGCAGGATCCTTTAGCTGTAGCATGCAAACTCATAGTTGTGGAATGTGGGCTCTAGTTCCCTGAACAGGGATCGAACGTAGCCCCCCTGCTTTGGGAGCAAGGAGTATTAACCACTGGACCACCAGGGAAGTCCCAAAAGGTCTTTAAATTCAGACTTTTGTTGTTTTCTTCAAACTGATTGTATGTGTAAGTGTGATTCTGGAATGCTGTCAAAGGAACTAGTAATTCCTTTACCTTAATTAAGTTCATGTGCTTGGTAAATTATAACTACTCCTTATTATTTTTGTATATATTGTTGGAGATTAAAAGAAGTGGTATAATTAATGCAAAAATTGCTTCTCTTTTGAAAGGTGTGGATTCTGCCTGGACTGGTGTAATAATGAAGCCAGAATGCTGAAAATGGCTCAAGGCACTAGTAACCACTCAGTGTGCAATACCTCACAGCCCAAGAAGATGCTTCTTTTGAAAAGCCAAGAAGAACCTGTGGTAGTTTATGCATCTTATGCATTTGGGGTCAGGATGCTACAAGGAGTCCATTTATACGGTGGTGCTCAAAGCAGAGAGTAAAATCACTGGCCGGGGAGATACCCACACCCGAATTAAATTTATCCTCCTCTCACCAAAGCCTGAGACCGCCAGTGAATGACTGCACCTGTATTTCCTCAGCCATTAAAGAGAGACAGTGTCTAAGAGAACAGACCTCACTGGTCCTGTAGTCGGTGACAAAAACAACGCTGGTCCCCACTTTCCCCATCCCTTCTGTCCTCAAACATCTGTGTCCCTCTATCTGCAATGACAAATGGGATCAGTTCAAATTCCGGAAACAGTCGAGGGTCATTCTAAGAGTATTCACTCTGACTTGAAATATGAAAAATAAATAAACCCTAGTTGAAGTAGGTTCTGAGATTTTTTTGTTTTGTTTTCAAAACTAAAGAATCAGCTTCTTAAAATCTGAATGACTCACAAGAACTCTGAGTTCATGATTTCCTTTATATATTTTTACCAAGTTGGAGGTGACCTGGGTTTCCTTAAGGGTGTTGACACTTGAGCTGATTTTGAGAGGCACTAAATGTATTCCCACCACTGGGTCCTGAGCAAACAGTTAGGAACAGCCACCAGTTTTTGAGAGCTGAGTGTGTGCTAAATACACATACTTCATGAACACAACCTCAGATAATTCTGATTAATAGCTTTTTAAAATTATTCCTACTTGGTATAATGGGCAAATGCATGGAGTACCTCCCCTCCCTGGCAGTCACTTAGTTCTGACAGGGACAAACTGGGATTGAAACCTAAGAAGTTCTGTAATATATAATCTTTACAATGAGCACCTTTCCATATATAATCCAGAAGAAAAGGGGCTAACATTATGAAAATAAAATTTGTGATTCATAGAATTGTGACTGGTGTAGAGTGACACTTGGCACTATTAAAGCTGGAGTTACTAATATTGTTATGATGTTTACCCTCCATGTATCATTTAAGATGAAGTCTTTCTTGAAGTTTTCCCATTAGGAGAAGCCTAATATTTTATTTGTTTGACTCACCTTTCTATTTCTAGAGAAAGAATTATACAGGCCTGTGAGTTAGCTTTCAATTGCACTTAACATAAACTTAGAATAAGAAAAGCATTTACACTGTAACCCGTTACTGCATTCCAGATACGCTAGTATTGAGTTGGCAAAAAAAGTTCGTTCAGGTTTACATCATCCAGAAAAACCTGAACGAACTTTTTGGCCACCCCAATGATACAGAAAAACCCAAACGAACTTTTTGGCCAACCCAATATTTTTATTCTGTTTGATTTCATTGCTTAAGAATACTGGTCCTGAAGACCTAAAGCTGTTTCTCCAGAGAAGACATACAGATGGCCAACAGACACATGAAAAGATGCTCAGTATCACTAATTATTCAAGAAATGCAAATCAAAACTACAAGGAGGTATCACACCAGTCAGAATGGCCATCATTAAAAAGTCTACAAATAACAAATACTGGAGAGGATGTGGTGAAAAGGGACATATGATCCACCAATCTCACTTCTGGGCATATATCCAGGCAAAACTATAATTCAAAAAGATACATACACCCCTATGTTCAGTGTAGCTCTATTTACAACAGCCAGAATGTGCAAACCACCTATATATCCATCAGTGGATGAATGGGTAAAGAAAATGTGATGTTTATACATACAATGGAATATTACTCAGTCATAAAAAAGAATGAAATAATGCCATTTACAGTTACATGTATGGACCTAGGGATGATCACACTAATCAAGGCAAGTCTGAAAGAGAAAGACAAACACTATGTGATATCACTTATATATATCTGAAATAAGACACAAATGAACTTATCTGCAAAACAAAAATGGACTCACAGATATAGAGAACAAACTTATGATTCCCAAGGCGGAGGGGGTTGGGGAAGGGAAGGGCTGGGAGTTTGGGATTAGCAGATGCAAACTAGTATATATAAAATAGATAAACAACAAGGTCCTACTGTATAGCACAGGGAACCATGTTCAATATCCTGGGTAGCCATTCCCTTCTCCAGGAAATCTTACCGACCCAGGGATCAAACCTAGGTCTCCTGCATTGCAGGCAGATTCTTTACCATCTGAGCCACCAGGGAGGCCCAGCAAACCATAATGGGAAAACAGGGGGAAAAAATGCTGGTCCTGCCCCATAAACTTGACTTCAGATTGAAAGTAGGTCAGATTCTGTTTGTAGGCACACATACACATATGTCCTAGAGAAGGGAATGACAACCCACTCCAGTATTCTTGCCTGAGAAATCCCACGTAGAGGAGCCTGGCAGGTTACAGTCCAAGGGTTTACAAAGAGTCGGACACAATTGAGTGAGTAATACTTTCACTTTTCACTTTTATATACACGCCCATACACATATACAACATGACTTCTAGCTCTGAATTTAAATCAACTGGGATGGGCTTAAAATTAAACTCTCCTCATTAGTCTGTTACTCAGTGAGATTTAAATTCAATCTACCTATTATGTCTTTTTAAACTACGTGTCTTTCAAATTTGTGAAAACACAAAAGTGCCTAATACATCCTGACAGTTCACTATATGAATGAAGACAGGAGTAGTGCTTTGGTATATAATTTATTTGTGTATACTGCGGGAACTGTTCATGTTTTATTTCAATTTTCCATTCTTGTTTTGTTACTTAATATGCTAACACTCTTAGAGGAAGGCAGAGGACAAGATGTTACAGACATCTAGGATTAGAAGTTACTGCCCAGAGTGGCTATTCAGCCAAAATCATGTCAGACCTACACACCGGGCTCCCTTCCTCTAGCACAAGTCCCCAAGCTTTCCCCACGTCAGCTGACATTTCCAGAAAGTGTGACACTTTCCTACTTAAACCAAGTCTAATTTATGAAAGACAATGGAACTCCTTCTCGAACGATGGTACTTTATTATTAGCAACAGTCTTTAGAATTGCTTTTCTGTCCTAAGACATTCCAGTCTCTCTCAAAGTCTCATTCTAGTATCTAGTAGCCCTCAATGTCAGAAATGATTTTCCAACACCTATAACTGCCCTTTTGAGTTCAATAGATTCAAACAAAAGAAATGACTTTTTGGTAACCGGGGGTGCAGGACACAGACACACTACAAGAACTGTCAATCTTCACGTGGATTACCCTTTGATCAACCAGAAATTACAAACCCAATTCTTTCAGTTGCTCAAGATCCATTAAAAGCAACCTCCACTTTCAACCTTCCCATTAGCCCCTGGCTGCTCAGTCACTCACCAAACTGGTCTACAGATAAAGGAAGGTAAGTTTGTTATGTGGACGATTGGGGTGGGGGGTGTTTGTTATATGAGGGATTTTTGCATTAACTGCAATTAGGGCAATGGCACCCCACTCCAGTACTCTTGCCTGGAAAATCCCATGGACGGAGGAGCCTGGTGGGCTGCAGTCCATGGGGTTGCAGAGAGTCGGACACAACTAAGCGACTTCTTTCACTTTTCACTTTCATGCATTGGAGAGGGAAATGGCAACCCACTCCCGTGTTCTTGCCTGGAGAATCCCAGGGATGGCGGAGCCTGGTGGACTGCCATTTCTGGGGTTGCACAGGGTCGGACACGACTGAATCGACTTAGCAGCAGCAGCAGCTATTAGAATTAATCACATTGCTATTCCTGTTTACTTATTTTTCAACAATTATTAGAGGATTTACATATTATTTCAAAATGGAAATTCCAATTCTCTTACATATATTTCTTCAAGAAGATAAATGTGTCCTTCAAAGGAGGGACGCAGTTCCTGCTGTTACCATTCTCCTTGGAGATGCTGAATCACAGCATCTGAGGACTGCAGGTGTGCACCCAGAGGAAATCAACAGCCACCTTAGAAAAGTTGGCTCCTTGATCTGTGAAATGGAGATAACACAGTGCTGGCCTCACAGCATAAAAAACTTTCTGTTTTTTCTGTTGTACAGAAAAAACTTTCTCTTGGCAAGTTTTAGATTTTGTAAACAGGGAAGAAAAACTTTACATTTGCCTAATTCCACACTTGTGGGTACTGCAAAGACAAGGAAGACATGCATTTGTTCCTGCTGAAAGGCAGGGTGAGAGAGAGGTTTCCAGTCCCTGCTGGAATGCGGCTGAAAAGACCAGCTCTGTAGTTCTGTTCAGTAATTAGATGAGTCTCGTGACACTATCAGACTGTCTTGCCAGGGTTTCTTTTTTTGTAACTCTTAAGTCAACCAAGTAACACTAAAAAATGTGAGACTATTAGGCTGAGGTTTCACTAAATGCATCTCTAAAGAAAGAAAATAATTAGGCCCCAAGCAAAAAACATGAAATCAGGGATTTCCCTGGTGGTCCAGCGGTTAAGAATCCACCTTCCCAGGCAGGGGACATGGGTTTGATCCCTAGTCGGGGAACTAAGATCCCACATTCCAGGGGACAATTAAGCCTACAGGTTGCAACTTGAGAAGTCTGCATGCTGCAACGAAGATCCTGGGTACTGCAACTAAGACCCGACCTGGCCAAATAAATAAATATTTTTAAAAAACATAAAATCAAATAGAGAGCATAGATTACGTGTTTAAGATGACGTCATGGTCAAATATAGCTGAAGATACAGGAAAGGTCCCACCAAGTAGGAGAAAGCAATGCGGCTTCAAGTAAATGTGAAAAAGAAAATGGTGGAAGACAGGAAATTAAAGTATTTACAGTATTCAATATGATAGGTCTGTTGAGTGGTTTTAGTTATGTGTGTGTGTGTGTTCATTTCGAAAGCTCATCATGTAAACCACGATCTCTTTATGAGAAAGTTTCAGCCTTTCACTGAAACAGGTTCTCAGAGGATCCATTCAATGGATGCCCTTCAAGCTCCCATTCCTACTTTAACCCTCTCTGTAACAGTCCTTCTGGTTAACCACTCAGGGTTTTAAAATTGCCAGCAGTGGGCAAGCACTTCTCCAGAAAATGTTTCTTAAACAATAATGCCTACAACCAGGCAAACACACTTTCCAGGAGCAGTGAAAAAAAATTAACCCAAATTAAAGACCAGATTAACTACAATTTTTAATTTCCCAATTTTTTCTTGGTAAAGTTTGCTTTAAAACAAAGTTCTGTTTGTTTCAGGGAAATAACAATAATTTCCAGTTAACTTTAAAAGGAGAAATTTATTAATGAAGCCCCCAAGTTAAAAAGGAGACGTTCCCCCTTGGTTTATTAATGTCAGTATTATATTTCCATGTTAGCAATCAAGTCTTGGAGTTAACCATGTTTCATGAAAAAGTCTATAGAATAATGCAACAATTTTTAAAATATAAGAAATCAAAGTACCAAATGCACATTTAGCTGGGATCCAGAAAAATACCACCAATACTGATTCTTTCATCATAGAAGAGGACAGAGCCCAACCCCATGCTGATTTCCCTGTTAACAAGGCACATATTATTCCCTTACCATGGTGTTACCTACATACACAGAACAATACACGGAAGTTTGTTCATCAACTAGTCAGCACTAGTTGAGCATTTTTCTGTGCAAGGCACTGTACCAGGTGCTGCTCATACAAGTTACAGAAAAAAATTCTCTCCCCTCGAGAAGTTTGGCATTTAGTGGAATGGACAGAATGTAAACTGATAAACCAAGTGAAACCCAGCAATGTTACAGTCTAAGTACAAACTAAACTCTGTGGAGGAAGCAGCTGATGTCTGAAAGATTAGGAAGATCTCACCTAAGTGGGTCATGGAACAAGGTCTTAGGAGTGAGATGACTGCCAGGTAAAGGAGGGAGGAAGGGCCATTCTAGGCAAGGAGAGCCCTTGATGGAGAAATGAAGGGGAGGTTGGAAGTAACCTAGGGGAGAAACAGACCTACAGATATGGCATTAAGAAATTTGAATATTAAACAAGATACACACACCCCAAAGTTCATTGCAGTGCTATTTATAATAGCCAGGGCATGGACGCAACCTAAATGTCCATCAATGGAGGAGTGGATAAAGATGTGCGTATAATATACACACATATATGTACACACACACACACACACACACACACAATGGAATATTACTCAGCCATTAAAAGGGATGAAATTGTGCCATTTGCAGAGGTATGGATAGACTTGGAGATTGTCACAGAGTGAAGTCAGAAAGAGAAAAATAAATATATGTCACATATTTTGGGCTTCCCTCGTGGCTCATCTGGTAAAGAATCTGCCTGCAATGTTGGAAACCTGGGTTCAATCCCTGGGTTGGAAAGATCCCCTGGAGGAGGGAAAGGCTACCCACTCCAGTATTCTGGCCTGGAGAATTCTAAAAAGTATATAGTCCATGGGGTCACAAAGAGTCGGACACGACTGAGCAACTTTCACTTTTATATGTGGAACCTAGAAAAATGGTATAGAGAACCTTATTTGCAAAGCAGGACTAGAGATGCAGATGTAGGGAACAAACATAAGGGTGCCAAGGATGGGAGAGAGGCAATAGGATGCAGGGACAGGGACTGACACACACACACTACGTGTTTAACGTGGATAACTAACGAGGATGCACAGCACAGGGAGCTCTGCTCGGTGCTCTCTGCCCCCAGATGTGAAGGAGACCCGGAAAAGAGGGAGATATGTATACATATAGCTGATTCACTTTGTGGTGCGGCAGAAACTAACACAGTATTGTAAAGTAACAATACTCCAGTTAAAAAAAAAAAAAAAGAAATCTTAATAAAAGGCAGATCATGATGGATTCAGACATGAGTAAGATGCAAGGTTTGGAAGTGATGCCTCTTTTAAGAAACATGGATTGTAAGGAAAGATGAAGACCCAGCAATAGTTTGGAAGGAAATCTGCCTGGATGTGTGGACAGTTGGTGAACTCTGGCCCTGTCTCGGGAGAAGGCTGAGGAAATTCTCCATCACCCTAGTCACACACGCCAAGGAGGAAATGATTCTCCCCAGAGGTGCTGTCCCCAAAAGAATCACCTCCTAACACTCATACAGAGACACGCACGCAATAAAGAAAAACTCACAGTGGTTCAATTTTTATTGAAAATGAGTATGTTCTGCCTGAACTAAGGTTAAAGTTTAAAGAATATTTGCAGTGTATCATCTTTTAAATACAGAGCATTAACAGCCTACCATTTTTATCACGGCCATGTTTTCTAACCAAAGTTGAAGATGAAAACAGTTGTCCAATAGCTGTCTACAGCGCTTCTCTGTAAATAAGAGGGTGCCTCGCACTGCCTGTGACTGTAGCAACAACCAGAGCTGATGATCAAACAACAGGCGGAGCACAGCCAGGGCCACACCCTCTCCCCTCTCCCCTGCCCCCACCCGTGCAGGAAGCCCGGGTCAAGGCTGCTCCACTATCTCAGCTCTGACTCACTCACTGCCCTGACTCTCACCAACCAGCCCTGGGTTGGGTTATTATTTATTTATTTTTTAAGTTGAGGGCTCTCAAGGGGTTTGGTTTGGTTTTGAATCAAATTTACTTTTCATATCTATTCAGAAGTGTGGAAAGAGTCTAGGAAATATCAAAAATTAAAATTCCATTTCCTTGAGTTATTTTTAAAGGAGGGAAGTCCCACACTTTCCCAGCTGCTGGGAGAGGGCAGGTTTGTTCAGTGCTGGGGGAGGAGGGCTCACCACAGAACAAAACTCAGTGGCAGAGTGGGCAACCCTGGGGAAGAGAGAGGCAAGCTGCAGGGCACCCAGTGGTGATCTGGGGCTCCCCCAGCCTTCCCCCCCAAGGGAAGGGGCCAGGACGAGGCCAGAGTTCACCAAATGACCACACATCCAGGCCCTGGTCCTGGCAGATTTGCTTCCTTTCCTTCCATCCATGTTTCTTGAAAGAGGAGTCCCTTCCTACCCCACATCTTATTCATGCCTGAATCGAGGCCCATTTGGGCCACAGACCCACGCTGACTACTTGGCTACCTGACCTCTTGAAAACCAGGAGATGCCTCTCCCAGCCCACCAATCTCTACACCAGCCCCCGACCCCAAACTTTTCTGCACAGCTCTGAGTAGCCCAAGCCAGCATTTGACTATAAAAACTGCAAGAAAGCACACTTGTAAGGCACATCCAAAGCCAGGCTCCTCTAGAAAGCTCAACGGAAAAACTAAAGGTGTAACTTCATTTTATTCACAATTCCTATTTGAAAGTGGAATATGACTCCACACTGGAGAGCTCCCAGCCCTGGACAGATGAGCCAAGCTGAGTAAGTCACAGCGGTCAACGAAATTCTGTATTCGAGAATCTCCCGAAAGGCTTCTCTTTGACCCTCAAAGAAAACTATCAAGAACTAAACTTGAAAAAATGTTTTGATTTCATCAGAACTTAAGGATTCATGAAAAATTTATCTTAATATAAGATTGCTATCAACAGCACAATTTTAAAATAAAGACATACATTTGTATTAGGGCACAGATGAAAATCCTATAATCACATGCTAATAATCAAAGAGACTATAACTGCCTGTCAATTACCATGGAAAACAATGGGATTAATATTAACAATATAATACATACTAATACAGGGAAAGATTACATTCTGGGAACCAAAATCAAAGACAGATTGAATAAAGACCAAATGGTTGGTTTCACAATTAACAGCAAAATGATGTCAATACCGATTACATTGGATGTGACTATCAAGTAATTTTGCTCATTCGGATGTGCTTGGGGAATTAGTCTCATTACGTCACCATCCATACCACCCTTTCGGAAAGTGCAAAAACTGTGATGCTCATTATTTTGAAAAAGCTGCATTGTAAAGCAAGCAAGTAATTCTTAATTCTGTTCAGTAGAGAGAAGCTATATTTGAATGAGTCTCAATGTATCTGCTGTAGCTTCTGATTTTTCATTCTATAAATCAATGTTAGTTGTTGAATGTCTTATAATTTTCCTTCCTTGCTTGAAAGGAAAAAGAAAAACATTCCTTCTGAAAGTGGTTCTGTAATTATTCATGCTTTGAGTAGACTTGCTACGCATTCTGGTTCATTTTGTGATTGGTAGTCCCTTTCAAATATTTTTTAAGTGGCTTGCTGCCGCTGCTGCTGCTAAGTCGTTACATGGGGCAAAACTGGATCTCTCCACTGTGCAAATGAGTCCTGGGGAACTCCCAGCCTGTTTAATGTGTAGACGGTGCCTAAAAGTCATTGTGCCCCTGGCTGGACTCAGCATCAGTCAGCTCCCACTCCCCTGACACCTGGGGCACCATGCTTGCTGCTACTCCCAACCCCTACCTCGTTGGCAAAGCTGCACTTTCTTTCTGTGATCTTTTTCTTCTCCTTTATCCCTACAGCCAGTCAGTTCTGAAAGTCTACCAGTTCTAGAATTCATCTCTCATTCCTGAGTTAATTTCGCATCTCTCCTTTACAGCTTACTCCTCCAGGTCTCTCCCCAGCTATACCCAGTCTCTCCCTCACTTCATCCCACCCGGACCCTGGCCCAGAACCACCTCTCTGAAAGACAGATACCACTGTCCTGCTGAAAATCCTCAGCGGCTCAGCAGTCTCCCAAATCAAACCCTACAACTCAATAAAGAGAAATGTCGCCTCATCACAGAATTCCATTTGCCTGTATTTCTGCCCAGTCTCCCCCTTGTCAGAGTTCTGGGAGGACCGATGGGCAAATGGAACACTCCCCTGGATGAGTGACATCTTTTATGGGCCCTCACTTATATATTCCTGCATCTCTGAAGCCCACTCTGTTCAACAAGAGAAAAACATGGATTAATGAAAAACAAAATATTCATGTTACACCTCAATATAAAAAAAGTATAAGTACACACATTTTGAAAATCTCCCCAACAAAACTACAAAGCAAGGTTCTGTGGAGCCAAGCTAGTGCCAAAGCGGCAGAAGATGAGAAACTCTGAGCTCAGATCCCCTCAGTATCTGGTGTGGTGACGCTCCTCTGCAAAGACCCACCCAACGGTCTGAGAGAGCATTTCCCCAGCGTTACGCCTGCAGCTCTGAGTTGACCACCAGGATACGTGTGGTTGGAATCAACAGCCCTCTCATACCAGGAACTTTCTGGGCTTTGAATCCCAAAACACCCTGCTGGGCTCATTCAGCCTCCATGGGAGACCCAGAGCTGCGATCTGTACCTCATTGAAACAGCTTTACATGGGTCTCCTCTTACAGCTTGCGACCTGCAAATCCCATCTATACTTCCTACCCCTGTCACTCTAAGAAAGTGTTAGCCACTCAGTCACGTCCGATTCAGTGACCCCATGACTGCAGCCCACCAGGCTCCTCTGTCCATACGATTCTCCAGCCGAGAATACTGGAGTGGGTAACCATTCCCTTCCCCACAGGATCTTCCCAACCCAGGCATCGAACCCAGGTCTGCATTGCAGGCAGATTCTTCACTGAGCCACCAGGTTACTCTAAAATTCCCCTTAAAAAGCAAGCCTCTCCACAACTCCCACAGCCTTCCAGCTCGTTTTCTCAGCCCAGTTTATTCCCAGTTTACTTGTCTCCCCACCCACTGTGTCAGCTGAATCAATGATACTCCCACCAGCATGCATGAGAGTTTCCACCCCTCCCATTTTTGCCAACAGTTCTATCAGATTTTATAAAATCACATGCCGGCCTCACTTTGGTTTTACTGTCTTGATTCCTATACCTCTGCATGGGCTGTTTCCTTGGCTCACAGCACCCTCCCCCACATTTTTGACCTCACATGTTCTGGTTATCTTTTCAGAGGGGACTTAGAAACATCTATAGCAAATATTTCTCCCATCTGCCTCTCACCATGTGATAACATCAGCCAGTCATCTTCTTGCCTCCAGTCTGGAGCAGCTTGCCTTATTGATGGGGTTCTGCCTTATTGATTTATCTCTGAATCACCAGTTCCTAAAGAAGGGTTGGTTGCTGAGTGAATGTGGAATTACGCTGCCTTTCTGCAAGCTGGTGGTAACTAAGATGGGATCAACATTGACTCCATGTCCTTTGAGAAAGGGGCTTTCACACTCAGACACGAGCAAAGGACAGAATACCATCAAAGTGGTGATTCCATACAGTAGGTACAATCTGTGCCGGAACACTCTTTAGGCTGCAGAATGTGAACATATTGATGGCCTGGACTAACTGTTGTTATCTGATGAGCTCACAAGAAAGAACTTGTGTAATGTGGAGAACTCTACTTATGTGCTTTGCAGAGCAGCAGAGTGCACTTGGGCTGGGGTTTGTTTGTTTGTTTTACTTATATCCAGCAAGAGCTAATTGCTAATGTTTCCTTCCCCACCAACATAGTTTATGGCCTAATGTACAAGAACAACACATCTGAATTGGCTTTTAGAAATGTCAGAACTAGCAGCAGCTGAGTCCTGCCACCCAGAGTGCAAAGCGTTCTCAGCGTCTGGAAAGGAAGGCGCAGAGGGGAGAGGCAGGACCTCAACGCTAGGTCAATTCATGACCGCTTGCAGTTACTCTGCATGTGATTAGGGGCTGAAGGGGGCCCAGAACTATCTAGAGGTCAGGATATAAAGACGAGAGACAGTGGAGTGAAGACACACAATAAGTAAAAAACAAGGGGTGCACAGTCCAGCAATCCTGAATTTCCATCTTCACCACTTACCAGGGGTTTGATTCTGGGTAAAATTCTTCACACCTCACCCTCTCAGCTTTTCAGCAATAAAATAAGTTGTTTTCAGGATGAAGGACAAAATGCTTATGTCTGATGTACAGAAAGAGCCTGGTACACAAAAGGCAACAGACACATGGGAGCTGTTACTAAGACACAGTTCGCGCCTGTGAAAGCCAGCTTCCTATCACTGCAGTAAGAGTGTCATCCTTACGTGTAGTCATTCATTCATTCATACGTCCATTCATTCCTTCGGGAAATATTTACCAAATGCTCACGGTGACTCAGGCTCTGTGAGAGGCATTGGGCCTGGAGCAGAAAAGAAAACAGACAAGTGTCTGCTCTTGTGGGGCTTAGTGTAGCATGAGGGAGGACACAAGAAGACACAGAAACACGTATTCATAGCATGTTTGGTGGCGACAGGGCTCTGCAGTGGAGTAGAGTTACGGGAGCTTGAGAGTGACGAGGGCATGATGTTTGGGTGAGGCGAGAGGGAAGGTCTCTCTGATACGGTGACGACAAGCAAAGGCCTCCAAGAAGTGAGGGAACAAGTCAGGCAACATGTGCGTGTCTGCCCAGGGAGGGATGTGACTGGTGTGAGGCAGGAAGGGCCTCACCAGGAACTCCGCTCAGCACTCAGGAAGCTGGCAGCTGAGGTGCCCCCTGCTCTGAGGAGCAGCTCTGTCCTCTGGCCCTCCACTTTCCATGGATGGTCTTTCCACAGATGCGGACTCCAACAGGGACACTGAGGGTCCTCTCCCATCAGGCAGCCGGCACACCCGGGTTACTCAGAGGAGCAGGAGTACGTGGGCGATGAGGCGGGGCCACAAAGAACAACCGACAGTCTAGTCCAGAGGAGACGATTTACGTAGGGAAAGATGGAGCATGTTCTCCAGGCATGATTATACCAGGGCCCAGAGGTGACAGGATGGCCCTCGGGCATGAGTGCTGAGCTCCCTGGAGAAGGAAATGCAAGCCACTACAGTATGCTTGCCTGGGAAATCCCATGGACAGAGGAGCCTGGTGGGCCACAGTCCATGGCGTCGTGAGAGTCGATTCAGCACGCGAGTTCTGAGGGGATGTTAAAGAAGGAAACACAAAGAGGTGAGAGCTCCACTGGGTGCTGCTTGGAAGGGAAGCAGGGAGACTGAGGGAGGGAGGGCTGTCCTGGGCACCCCTGGAAAGAAGGTGAAAGGACCTGTGCATCCAAACGCAGAGTGGTATTGCACAGAATTTGAGGAACAGAGGCTCCCCAAAGCCCACCCACAGACTCCAAGGACCCAGGTTACAAAAGCTCGTTTTAGCAAAAAAGGGCCTCATCTCAGTCTCTAATGCCAACTTCAAAGTCACTACCTACAGGCTTCAGTTGGACTTGCTGACCACAGTGGCTGGGAGAGGCTTGGGGAACTGCAACTTGAGAGACCCAGCTTTAATCTCCAGTTCATAAAGGTAAAGAAAAATAACACATTAAACACTTCTGGATTTTTCTTTTTCTCTTGCAGGCCAGCCACTAGAAGGTTCTCCACCCAAACTGACAAAGGTATAGCATAAACGCACTCTTGGGCCTCCTTCCCCCTCAGCAGGCATTTGTAACCCCCTGGCTGAGCCCAGGTGCAGCCTCACAGACATTCTCAACACAGCCCTGCAGAGTTACCACCGAGGAGGGCTCACAGCACACGGATGGAGTCGCCATAGCAACCTCACCCCCCACCCTTTCTATTGGAAATGGTGTTAAGCGCCCACTGACAGAGGAACAAGTTGCTTGACTTTTTAAAAATCTGGTACAAGAATGAATTAGAGGAATTTCTTCCATCTTTCCTCATCCTGTCAGGTTGAGGTGAGCAGTAGAGACTATGGTCAGAAAATTGATTTTTCATTTGAACCTAAGAAGATGATTCAATGCCTTAATCTCAGAGTCAGCAAATAGCCCAGGTGGCCATGAAGCTATTGAGTCAAAGTCACAAATCTCAATGATAAATGTGTATGTGTTTGTATGCAACACACATGTGCAAAGGGTTACATGAGGGAGACAAAGCAGCCAGGAGGTGATAAAGAAGAGAGATAAGATCTGAAATCCTATGAGACCTGAGAGATCATTCTGGGCTAAGAAAAGTAAATCCTGTAACAACATCAAAGTTGAACCCACAGGTATGCCAGTAAAACATGTTTATTATTTGCCTTATTTGGACCTAGGCCACATTTCTACTTAATTGCTCCTTGCTTGGGCAATAATTATAAGGCTAACTTTTCAAATAAAATAAAATTGTTCCTCTGCTCTGGGCAGACTGCCTCCAAAGCAGGTTACAGCAAGTATTCCCAAACCCTTCTTCCCAGCTGGTCGATCTTGGGGGTTCAGGGTGTGACCTGGGTGAGGAAGATTGCTTTTATTCCAGCGCTTGCACTAATTCTTGCACTAATTATCGGAGGAAAGGAAAGGTGGGTCAGTAAGCCTTGGTTTCCTTGTTTATTAAATAAATTCATTTGACTAGTTGAAAGGAGATGTGTGTGAGTGTATCTGTGGTAGAGATAAGGAGTAGTGTAGCCATTTTGCATGAAAAACCAACAAATTAGTTTCCATATGTTCTACAGCGAGTCTCCAACCCTACTTAGTTCCTCTACCATTGGTCAAAGGGTCCCAGCAAGTGCGAGATAAAAGGTTTGAAAAAGTCCTTTGTTACAATGTGAAAGAAATCAAAGTAAACATCCTTCTAGCTGTTCATTATCAACTCTGGTGTCCAACACAGCAGAAACCTTCCTCACTGGACTTGGCCTGTCCTCACTGGGACTGTGCCTCCAGGTCTGGGAAACATGAAAATAAAGCCTATATATGAGAAATAATTTCTTATGGAAGCAGGATGTAGATGAACTGTTAAAATTATTCAGAAACACATATAATTCCTGTGGTCTTAAGTTATTTCTAGACACTTTAGGATCAATCCCTGACACCCTCTGCTCTGCTCTGTGTCTAGAGGTTGATTCCTGCAAAGCGCATGTGCCAGGGAGGTGTGCCCTCCTTTTCAGGCTAATGGGGTCAACGGAAAGCGCTAGGGGAGGCTGGGGGGCAGGGCGTGCCATCTCCCCCTGCTCTACACTGAGGGGTGTTTCTGGCAGATTCTCTGCGGTTCTCGCTGTTCTAAGATACCCGCTCCCTCTGGGGTCCGTGTTCTCACTGCTTTAAGACAGCTGCTCCCTCCGCGGTCCCAGCTGTGGCTCCGGCTGATCCTGTCCCTGCCTGGGGGCTCTCACAACTCCCACCCCTTCTCCTTTGATCCTTCGGCCCTCCAGCTACTAGCAGCAAGTTCTTGCTGTGGCTCCTCTCTCATGGCCTCATGGGGCCTTCCACCCTCCCAACCTTGGCAATGAATCCTCTCCATGGAACCACCTGGTATGGGCTCTGTTCTCTTGACTGGACTCTTGAGTCCCACGCAGGGGGCTCCAAATCTCTGAAGAACAAGCACGATGTTTAGGAACACACAGACTCCAGGAAATGCAGTGGGCAGGGCATTCCTTCTCTACTGCCAAGAACGCTCTCTCGAACTCTGCGTTAGTCTGATCATCTAGCACCCTTTGCACTAGATGTGTGTTT
The DNA here is from genome assembly GCF_014754425.2 of Oryx dammah. Lineage (NCBI taxonomy): Eukaryota > Metazoa > Chordata > Mammalia > Artiodactyla > Bovidae > Oryx > Oryx dammah. The sequence continues at coordinate 74,501,981 of NW_024070203.1, forward strand.
GGATGGACGGAACACAAGATGGAAAATTAGAGAACTAGGAAGCTCTGTCTAGTCCCGTGACCGTCACGAGTACCTCAGAACCAAATGAACCCAGGTTACCTGTGTTACAGGAAGGAATAAGAGTTCCTCTGGCCTGCCTGCCAGTTATTAGGCTCAAACACAAGAGGGCATGGAAATATGTTTCAGAAACTGGCATGGCCATGGTAAATCTAAATCTCTTATTATATGAGACACACTTGACTTCTATGGGACACAAAGTGTTTTGCTCTCAGCTTAGCCCGATCTTGACTTCTCAGCCTTATTTGTACTAAATGTACTGAAATATTGGAAAGGTGCACAGACTAGTGCCGGGCACATCACAGGAGTGATGTAGGTCTCAGCTGTGATTTCTGGGCTCTTCTTTGCATCAAGGCAACATGGAGGTTTACCAAGGACCATGCAAGAAGGTCAAGGTCAAGGTCAACTTACCAATGTCGAGGACCCTCTGCTTTGCAGTGTGCTGCCGAGAGTGCCAGTACTTCCAGTATTTCAGCTGCTCATCCCGGTTTTTGTCTTCACTGAAGACCACCATCACCACGCTCTGCAGGGCAGGGAGAACCACACAACTTACTTTCCATTCAGCCCCTCCTGCTCCACAGTGTCCAGTTCTGGGAATCCTACCAGACGTGTGTTGCCTTAATTTCTATAAATTTGCTTTTCTTGCTTTAGATAAGCTCAGTTGTAGGGTTTATTTCGTTTCAAAATAGGCCTACTTTTTAGAAAATAAATGGGAAATGAAAACAGCACAGAATAAAAAAGAATGCTACCTTATCTTTACCGTGACTAACACAATTGGATTAACCAATTTATCAGCAAATGTATTATTTTGTGAGGTGAGTGGGAATACCGAAAAAGACTTTTTTCTTACATTGAATACAAGGCCATTTTTGAAATGTCATATCCTTAAACACAGAATTTGGTGCTTTTGTAAAAGAGCAAATATGTGTTTCTGGCCTAATTAAGTGCCTCTGACTGGATCAGTGATGGTACTGAGAGAAATACTAAAGAGATGAGCTCACACTGATGAACAATGATATATAATAAAGATATATCACGGACCAAACGATACAAAGTCAACCGTATGGTTTCCTTAAATATGTGGATATACTTTTAAATGAGCCCATGAAACTAATTATATCTGTAGAAAAAAGAATCCCAAATGACTTCCATTCTAAGTTACAAACTGTTTTGCTAAACTAAATATGTTAATTCATTGTCATTTACGAGATGGAGAAGGTACCCAGAATCACCAAACAAACAAACCAAAAAAAAAAAAAAAAACCCAACCAACTTACAACCCTTTAATTACAGCATGAGGAATACTGTATCCTGGAATATACCCCCATCTCATTCCATATCCAAAATACCTCGTAGACATTGTTCTGCTATTTGAAGAGAATAGTTCATCGACTCTCATTCCTTAATGCCCTGTCCCCTGTAGCATTTGACACATATCTACCTAATTACTTACAGTTACTCAGTCCACGGCAGTGGCTTATGTTAATAAGGGCGGGGATATCGTATAATTCACCGTGTCCCTAGTGCCCAACAAATAAGAGATACCAAGTGCTGATAGTAGCCGTAGCGTCAAGTTAAGATTTGGCTTATTCCCAGTGGTATGTAAACATTTGTCGCACAAAAAATGCAGAGGTTTGTTAGAAAAGCTGGTTTAGAAATAATGCATCCATATTATTCGAATCCACAAGCAGCATGACTCACAAAGGCGTGCAGGAGAGCCGACGAGAAAGGGACCCATCGGCTGTGCTGGTGGAACCCAGGGCTCGGCCTCCCTCCATCCTGCCCCCTTCCCCTTCCTCAGGCCTTTCTATTTCTGTGTAAACATTCACTGCACAGCCTCCTGCTGTTTATTTCTGTCTGTCCCAAAATAAAAATAACATTTCGGGTGACTTTTTTCTAGACAGTGACTAAATTAGCATAAGTAATGGCCTATTCCTGGTATGGAAATGTATTTTTTCAGTGATAAAGAAAAAGGCAGTTTGAACTGCTATTACTGACTTGGGATGTAGCACTGTTTGCAGAAATCAGTGCTCAGAAATTCTAAGTGCATCCCTTGTTCCTCCAGGCAGCTTGCTCTCCCAGAGTAAGGAGTAAGAGGAGCAAGAAAGACACTCGGAGAAGGGCCATCCTGCTCTCCAAGGCTGTTAGACTGAAGACCTTAAGAGAAGGAAGGTTCTTTGTTTTAGGCAAAATGGGACAAAAGGAGATAAAATAAACTACATTATTTTCATGATTTCAATGAAAGAAAATTCTTGGAAAAGTTGCTGTACTCCAAACTGCTGCCATGGCCTTAGATTACTGACATCATCTTTTCAGGGTGAGGATAATGGTGTTATTACCGAGGTGTATATGAGTTAGACACTACATTGTAATTGGCAAGATTCTTTTGAAAAAGAAGAGGTATCCAGTGTCTTCTCACCAGGCATTCATATATGGATGGCATAGGGCGCACTAGGGTCAATTTCCAGAGGTGGAGCCTATGCCTTTCAGGCCTCCATGAAACTCAGTACTGTACACTTGGGTGTTAAGAGAGTAGGTTAGAAGTCTGATTGGGATAGAACCTGGCTCCCTCACATTTGAGCTGTGTGACCTTGGCCAGTCGCTGACTTCTGAAAGGCCAAGTTTCCTCATCTGGAACATTATAGAAGTAATGCCTATGGCATAGGGTTGTTGCTAGTTTCAGAGTTACTCGATGCACGGTGTACAACGTACACACACAATAAATACTAGCTGATCTATTGTGGCTCTGGTTGTTGGGACGATGGGGACAAGGGCGGCATCCCTCCACCGCAGGCCTGACCACAAGCTTGGGACATACTAAGCCCCCTGGAGGCATACAGCACACTGGGCACCTTTGCACCTGCCCCGGAGCACAGCCTCAGGTAGGACATTAGCCCCAGAGCCTTCCTCCCCATCCTTCCCTTCACTCTCAACCGCCCTGCCTCCTGAAGCTCCAATCTGGAACCGGGACAGCCTTGAAGGGAGGAAGGCCTATTGGACAAAGAAGGAGCAGTTCTTCCTTGTCTTTCTCATGGAAACAATGTCATAAAACCTGGTTGATTCAAGAGCATGCCACTGTAATGATTTTACCTAAAGCTGGTAATAGGCAAGTCAGCCAGCAGGTGCCCAGATATGCTTTTCTCTGCGACTCCATGTGTTACCCTTTGCATGGGAATTTGAGATGGGGTGAACTGGGCCAGCAGAGCACAGCGTTTCTTTCTCAGTGTACTGAAGAAGCAGCTTAGGAGGAGGCAGTTATGATAAAATAAGGAGGCACGTACACAGCAGCATAGATCATTTTACAACAGGGCAGGAAAGTCCTTCAACCTCTTTTCAGAGCTCTTGTGTATATAATTTTCCTTTTCAGTAGAGAAGCATTACCAGTTCCTGCCCTTCTTGGCAGAGTTAAGAATGCCAGAAGCTGGCGGACTTCCAAGACAGTTTCATTTCCCACAAATAGAACTAACCCTCATGGATGTGAAAATTCTTTCAAGTCACTCCAGATAGGGATCATATCATGCCCACTCCTTGACTTTTCATACTGTTCATGGGGTTCTCAAGGCAAGAATACTTAAGTGGTTTGCCATTCCCTTCTCCAGTGGAGCACGTTTTGTCGGAACTCTCCACCATGACCCATGTTGGGTAGCCCTACACAGCATGGCTCATAGTTTCATTGAGTTACACCAGGCTGTGGTCCATGTGATCAGTTTGATTAGTTTTCTGTGATTCTGGTTTTCATTCTGTCTGCCCTCTGAGGGATAAGGATAAGAGGCTCATGGAAGTTTCCTGATGGGAGAGAATGACTGTGGGGAAAACTGGGTCTTGTTGTGATGGGCGGGGCCATGCTCAGTAAATCTTTAATCCAATTTTCTGTTGATGGGCGGGGCTGTGTTCCCTCCCTTTTGTTTGACCTGAGACCAAACTATGGTGGACCTGATAAAAGTGAAAGAGAGTGAAAAAGTTGGCTTAAAACTTGTCATTCAGAAAACTAAGATCATGGCATCCAGTCCCATCACTTCACGGCAAATAGATGGGGAAACAATGGAAACAGTGACAGACTTTATTTTGAGAGGCTCCAAAAATCACTGCAGATGGTCACTGTAGCCATGAAATTAAAAGATGCTTACTCCTTGGAAGAAAAGCCATGACAAACCTAGATAGCATATTAAAAAGCAGAGACATTACTTTGCCAACAAAGGTCCATCTAGTCAAAGCTATGGTTTTTCCAGTAGTCATGTATGGATGTGAGAGTAGGACTATAAAGAAAGCTGAGCTCCAAAGAATTGATGCTTTTGAACAGTGGTGTTGGAAAAGACTCTTTGAGAGTCCCTTAGACTGCAAGGAGATCCAACCAATCAATCCTAAAGGAAATCAGTCCTGAATATTCATTGCAAAGACTGATGCTGAAGCTGAAACTCCAATACTTTGGCCACCTGATGAGAAGAACTGACTCATTTGAAAAGACCCTGATGCTGGGAAAGATTGAAGGTGGGAAGAGAACGGGATGAGAGAGGATGAGATGGTTGGATGGCATCACTGACTCAATGGACATGAGTTTGAGCAAGTTTCATGAGTTGGGGATGAACAGGAAAGCCTGGTGTGCTGCAGTCAATGGAGTTGCAAAGAGTCGGACACGACTGAGCAACTGAACTGAACCCCTTGACTCCTTAGTAAGCACTGGGCTGTAGGAGGCTTTTAAGCAGAGCTGCAAAGGGCCCAGGGACACCTATGAATTGCACCCTCTTTTACAGAAGAAAGCCCAGCTCTTTCCCATCCACAGATATGCTCTGACTACAGCTACTTACTGGAAAAATGAACATCATTTGATTGAAAACAATGATGATAGTAACTAGACACCACGTAGGAAATGAATGAAGCTGAGAAAATTCCTTGGATACAGTCAGAAAGCATGTTCCCACCATGTCTGTTCCCTGGGGTTTATTGGTTACTGATTAAAATGATAAACTGCAAGCCAATAAGTTCTTGTGCCCCAATTCTGACATTTGTTCTAGAATTATTTACTTTGGAATTTTTTTCCATGCCCTTCCACAAGGCTGGTAACTAACAATGCTTTCATCTGATCCCTCCACACTTTATTTGAGAAATGAGGCTCCTACCCTGACTTTGCTGATGGGGTGTCGGAAGCACTTGTTGTCCCCCGTCTCGCTGAGCGTGATGGCATAGAACTGTCCCTTGTTGAGGTAGGTCATCGGGCCCTCCCCTTGCTTCTGACGGAGAGATTTGGTGGCTTCCAGGGTGTACTGAAATGTGCCACTGTGAACAGAATGCAAATAGCGGTCAGATTCACTCAGACATTTCTGCCTTTGGGATCAATTTCACATCAATAACATTTTGTATGAACATTAACCAACGTTTACTCCATTTCACAGACAAAACAGAGCATATGGCAAAAGAGATGAGACCATACCAAAGGTCACTGCTAGTACAGGGCACATAACATTTCTATTAGTGGCCCATAAACCAGATGGCTAAGAAGGGAGAAAGTCCACGGCAGTGCCCATCCCACTGAACCAGGCAGGGCCAGGGGAGCCTCTGTTAGGTTTTAGCTGGCACTTTGCAATGCCTGAACTTAGATAGGACTTGCTTCTTTCATGCTAGCAATAAGCCATAGGTGTGAGTACCTTTGTTCAATCGATCCATATACTTAACCTTCTTTTGTCTAACTGAGGTGTTGCACATAGCTACATCCCACTTTAAAATATCTCAGAATATAAAAATGTAGAACTCAACACTCATTATTGAAACCTCTAGGGAATCTAGTTTCATAACAGGGATTATTTTTTGATTTGGGGGTCTTGTTTTCTCAGCCTGCAGAAGAACTCATGACAGGGTTACTGCTCTGAAGCAGGAAACAATGGTCCCTGGGCTAGAGACAGTCGGCTGGCTGTTTTTGTAAATAAAGTTTTACTGGCCCACAGCTACGCTCATCTGTTTTTATCTTCTCAAGGCCGCTTTTGCACTGCCACAGCCCAGCTGAGTAGTTGCGACAGAGACTGTGTAATTCACTAAAACTAAAATACTTAATATCTAGCCTATTACAGAGAAAAAGTTTGCAGATCCCTGCTCTTAATAATTTCCCTAATATTTGACAAATATAATTTAACTTGTAAAATGAAAACACTGATTTTCCCAACTTTGAAAAACATAGCCATTGTTTAAAATGAGCAACAAATATGAACCACCATCTTTTTTATTTAAGATGCTCATTCAGAATATTTATTTCTGCTACCCTGCAGGATGGCACAGATGATGATCCAATTGCAAATGCTTTGTCTGTTTTCTGGATCATCAGAAACTCTTCACTGTGTCTATCTATTTTTTTAGCCCTTTAAATTTCACAGTCTGTGAAAGACTAGATACAAAAAGATTCAAAGTTTGTTTCCTAAAATGATCTACCTGTAAGATTACGGGGGACTCTTGCTTTCTATGTTGAATATTTCTGCAATGTTTCATATCTTTTAGCTTATGTAATGAGAAATAAATCTGAAGGGCAAAATAATATTTCTCTTATTTGATAAAAAAAAAAAATCTTAGGTTAAAGCTGATAAACAAAGTGAATTCCAGAATATGCATCTTAGAATAAGGTGGGAAATAAATCATTCAAGATAGAATCGATTCCACTGTCATTTTGCCTGGAAAAAGCAATTTCGAGATAACCACTGAATCAGAAAATTTGAGACCTAGACAGGATATTAGGAATCCCTGCTTGAAAAACATGAAGAAAGCTGTGAACTTTCTCCCCAGATAAAAGCACATTTGAACACAAATGATTCACGTCCCCCAGGCTGATCCACAGCACAAGATAAGAACCACCTTCCTCATTTCACAGCTGAAAAGAGGCTGAGAAACTCGCTCACTCTAGGGGTCAATGACAGCAGCAGAAAGTGAAAACAGGGCAGGAAAATGGTAGGTCAGTGCTCTTTTTAATGGCCCAATAGCTGGTTGCATGGTTATTTGGATGGATAGCATGTAAATTACCCATGGACTTCCATATTTTAGAAGTTGATTCGAAACTTTCTTCTCTGCCTTTTCCCTACCCTTCGCCGCCACCACTGCATGCCAATTTCTGTCTGGAACAATCTGGAGAGGATGACTGGGGAGCCCGAGGTTGGAACAAGACCCTGAAGGAGCAGAAAGACTTTAAGAGAAAACAGACAGAAGAAAAGAGGGTCATATACGTAAAAGTAAAGGGGCAAGAAACACAGTGGGAGAGGAGGTTTACAAGGCATGGAGGGCTCTAACCACCCTCACCAGGAATTTGTGTTTTATTCTACCTGAAATGGTGAAATCACTGGTAAGATTTGCAAATGGGAGAGATTCATTCATTTACGCCCTTCTCTCCCGTCTTTAGGCACCTTCAGGCACCTCCGGAATGTGTGGCTAGGAGGATGGCTACATCATTACGCCTAACAAGAAACGAAAACGGGACTTCCTGGTGGTCCAGTGGTTAAGAATCTGCCTGCCAGTGCAGAAGACATGGGCTCTATCCCTGGTCCAGGAACATCCCACATGCCATAGGGCAAGTAAGGCTGTGCCCTGCAACTCCTGAAGCCCATGCACCTACAGCCTGTGTTCCACAACAAGAGAAGCCAGCACAACGAGAAGTCGGTACCCGGCAACTAGAGAGTAGCCCCTGCTGGCCAAAACTAGAGAAAGACTGCACGCAGCAATGAAGACCCAGCACAGCCAAAAAAAAAATGGAATTAATTAATTAATTTTTAAAAAGAGGGAATAAAAGTGGAAGAACAGATGTGAAAGAAGTCAAGAAGGAAGGGGAAAAGGGGAGAAGAAAAGAGAGCTCCATCATGTACACGTTGTGTTGGAGGCCCAAGTGTCCGATGTTCAGAGGAACACCTAAGAAGGGATATCTAGCCAACTAAAGGACAAAGAAAAGAGTATGGGCCTCAGAAAGCTGATCAAGACTGGAAATAATAATTTAGAAGTCATTGTGCAGAGAAGAAGATTTTATTTTAAAGGTGCAGAAGTATAACTTGAAGATACATTTAAACAGTTATTGGTGCATCAAGTGTCTAGGGGCATCTCCTGGAAACCTACCTTGATGTCTGATCGTACATGTACTCCTCAGCCCCAACTGAAGCACTCCGAAATTTCTGCAAAATATAAAAAGTCATCAAAATTAAAACAAATAGGTGAGTCATTATGCTTCCCGCCCCACACCAAAGTGGCAAAGGTATCCAAACTGTCTTATCCTTGTTTTAGAAAGGAAAATTACACATTTTTTTGGTATTGTGTTTTCAACTACAGTGAAAATAGTTACCATTTGTGTACAGAACTGGCATAGTACCTGCACATTGACAATTATGTTCAACATAAAATGTATTTGTACTTTTGTTCACATATTCACAGGTGCTCCTAAAGTGCTTTCAGGTACTGGAAACTGTTTCCTCCAACATTTAAATATCTCTTCTATTTTCTTATCTCCAGCACTATTCCCAAAGTCACGAATTCTGAGTTAATGGAACACTGAATACAGGGAGGCCATACAGCATATCATAAGCCCTGTTGAGAGTGTTAGGAGCATAGTTTCGGGAGCAAGATTGTGTAGAATCAGGTTCTAGTTCTTTTACCTGCTGCCTGTGTAGACTGGGACAAGTGCCATATTTTCTTCAGCTGTAAAATGCATAGCTGTAGTGATGAGAAGAATTAACTGCATTATTAGCGGTGAACTAGTAAGAACAGTTCCTGGAATGTGGCGAGCTCTATCTACGTGTATTAAATTCTGTTCTATAGTGACCACTTGACCATATCCGGTGCCCTTCTCTAAGATCTTCATTATCGCAACATCGTTAAGTGTGAGTTTGCAGAGGAAACTCTAAGTCATGATATTACACATGAGGAGGTTTGGGTTCACAGACATCAGTTGTTGTTTATTTAGTGCAAGCAGGATGCATTTTACTACATTTTAGAACCTTTTCAAGCAGATGCACAAAAGTGCTAACTCTTGATCCTAAAGTGAATATAACAGAACTTTGAAGAAAAAGCACTTGGTGGATCACATGCATTTGGCCCTTCCACTGTGGCCTTTTTTCTAGTCTCTCTAAGAAACAACCTTCTTGCTTCTCATTTCTCTGTCATAAATGTTCATTCTTTGACAAGTAGTTCAAAGATTTCCTTCTCAGGAAAGGGTTTGGTGGTGGTGTTCAGTTGCTAAGTTGTGTCCAACACTTTGCGACCCCACGCCAGGCTTCTCTGTTCTTCACTCTCCCCGGGAGTTTGCTCCAACTCATGTCCATTGAGTCAGTGATGCCATCCGTGCATCTCATCCTCTGTCACCCCCAAGAAAGGGTTAGCCCCAGCTATTTTCCAGCCACCATCTCTAACCACTATCTCTAGGATGGTGGTTTATTTTCCAACCACCACCTCTAGAATGCAGTGGACCCTTACATCACAGTTTATATATACATCAGATATAGCTATATAATTCCCTGTCTTTAATCAGTCACCAATTTTTAGGTCTTATTAATGTATTCATTCATCCACTCTTTCAGTAAATATTTACTGAGCATCTACTTTGTATCAGACACCATGCTAGGTGCTATGGATACCACGGTGGAAAAGAAAAGATGCAGGCCCTGCTCTCATGAGGCTTCTGGTCTAGTAGATTAGCCAAATAATCATTCATTTAAAAATTTATAAACCACATGCAAACACTCTGAGGACAGCGACAGAGTTCTAGGATAGTACATCACAACTGAGAAAGTAGAAATCAGTCCCACTGACAACCATCCTAGATGGTTCTAACAGGATGTACTGTTTCCAGTGGCACAACAGAGAAGACCAACAGAAGATAAGCAATGCTCCCAACAGAAGCCCAGAAGACAGCAACACAGCTACACAAGTGAGCAACGCTCCCTCCTCCTGTGGGACTGATGCTTTCCTAGCAAAGATATCCTCAGCCTCGCTTTGCTCATCACCTCTTCTGAACAGTAACAACGGAGACACCCAGTTTCTAGACCGCCCCCAACATCTTGATACACACAACCCAGAACTGGTTGTCACTTCCATGATCCCTTCTTCGATTCATCCAGCACAAGCCCAAACACTATCAAGAGCTCCTCCTAACTCTCTCTTATGAGCTGTCTGTCCCTAAGGATCCCCTGCAGAAACAGACTAAATAAATGCAACTTTGACTACATATGTTCGTGGTAGTCTTTGGCTGGTGGACTTAGATTCAAAGAAAACTGATTTTACTAGAAATTGAAAGGAGAGGACAAGGAGGTCTTCCCTAAGAAAGTCACACAGGAGGAAGGGTGTGGAAGGTAGTAAAGAATATTCTAGAATAACACTGTTCAACAGAACTTTATGCAAAGATGGAAATGTTGTATATCTTCACTGTCTAATACAGTAGCCACTAGCTACATGTGTCTACTGAGCACTTAGAATGGAGATAACTGAGGAATTAAATTTTAAATTTTATCCAATTTTAATAGCTGCATGTGGCTAGTGACTACAGTATCTACTGCACAACACAGATCTGAAACACGGAGCAGCATTCACAGGGGTCTTGAGGCAGGAGGGGCATATTAGGCTCACAGAACTGAATGAAGCTCAGAGCAGAGGGCACCAGGGGGAAAGACGTGCAAGGTGAGGCGGGAAAGGCAGAGGGGAAACAGAACGTGCAAGGCCCTGAAACCCAGTTACAGATTTAGATCTCGATCCTAGAAACAATGGGATTTCAATAATAGGGTGTCATGATCAGATTATAATTTTGAAAAGACCATTCCAGGTACAGTGTACAAAAGTGGACTGTTTTACAGACCAGAGATAATGATAGCTTGAGTCAGTAAGGTGGAAGCAGAATGGAGACAAAGGAAGGATTTCAGAGAGGTGTAAGAAAGTGAAGTCGGAGACTTTTCCTGGTGGGTCGGTGACTAAGACTATGTGCTCCCAATGGAGGGGGTGTGAGTTCAATCCCTGGTCAGGGAAGTAGATCCCACATGCTGCAACCAAGAGTTCAGATGCCACACCTGGAAGATCCTGCTAGATGCAACTAAAAAGGGCCCAAGTTCAACTAACACCTGGCCCAGCCAAATAAGTATATTAAAATATTTTTTAAAAAAAGAAAGAGAAGTTGATAGAACTGATAATGACTTAGACCAGGATGATAAGAGAGCAAAGTATGCAGAAAAAATAATCCTAGTTTCTTCAAAAACCAGAAAGATGGTGGTGTCACTCCACTAGGGTGGAAAACAATTTGTAAACCAGGTTTTGTATAGGTGGAAAGTCAAACAGGGGGCTTCCCGGGTGGCTCAGATGGTAAAGAATCTGCTTGCAATGTGGGAAACCTGGGTTCAATCCCTAGGCTGGGAAGATCCCCTGGAGAAGGAAATGGCTAGCTACTCCAGTATTCTGGCCTGGAGAATTCCATGGACAGAGGAGCCTGGTAGGCTATAGTCCATAGGGTCGCAAAGAGTTGGACATGACTGAGCAGCTTTCACTTTTACTTTTCAAAGTCAAACAGGCAGTTGGGCACAAAGGTATAGGGTGCAAAGATAACTGGGCTAGAGAAAAAAGTGTGCAAAGTATTCAGGGCATAGATGGTAACTGAGCTATGGGCATAAAGCCAAGAACTTCTTCAAGAGGCAAGTAAAGTATCAAAGTATCAAACGGTGCTGCCAAGTAACAGCTTTAACAGGAAGGGGATTTCCAGATCCATTCTATGCAAGAGTTGGATAGAGGGCAGGAGCTGGAAAAATGGGACATCCAATCAACTTTGACTACAAATAGAGAAAACTAAGGGCTTCCCAGGGGGCACTAGTAGTAAGCAACCCGCCTGCTGATGCAGGAGATGTAAGAGACACGGGTTCAAGCCCTGGGCTGGGAAGATCCCCAGAGCGGGGCATGGCCACCAGTTCCAGTATTCTTGCCCATGGACAGAGGAGCCAGGCAGGTTACAGTCCATAGGGTTGCAAAAAGTCGGACACAACTGAAGCCACTCAGCACAGCACAGCACATAGAGAGAAACCTAAATCTTCCCAAAGTATAAAACTTGTATTCTAAGGATTTTCCAAAATTTTTCTTGGTTCAAGAACAAAATAATAAATGATAGAAGTTTTAGTAGTACTCGTGAAGTCGCTCAGTCGTGTCCGACTCTTTGCAACCCCATGGACCGCAGCCCACCAGGCTCCTCCATCCGTGGAATTTTCTAGGCAAGAGTACTAGAGTGGGTTGCCATTTCCTTCTCCAGGCACTATTTCGAGTATTTGAAATAAAAAATAATAAAATTGGTTGCACTAATCAAAAGCAAAGCCATGATCTATTTTAGTAACTGAATCAACATTTTCAAGGTTTTATTCTTTAGTTAGGGGAGGAAATGAACTACCATTTAAAAATTACATTGGACAGTGTTTAGATCCAGGGTAACTTTCCGTATCAGTCTGCAGATGAATAGGACATCAATGGACATAACCATCATAAGTCTGTTGGGTATGACAAATAATTCTTTGATTTCATTACAGGATTCTCTGTAAACTACCTTAATTTGACAATTAACTTACCAGGAGCTAAGTAATGAAATACATGGTAGAGATATCTCATCTTCCCTATAAATATTGGGTGGGCCAAAAAGTTCATTAGGTTTTTCCATAAGATATTATATTTATATACATGTATATAATATAATACTGGAGTGGGTTGCCATTTCCTTCTCCAGGGGATCTTCCCAACCCAGGGATTGAACCCAGGTCTCTCACATTGTAGGCAGACGCTTTACCATCTGAGCCACCAGGGAAGTAATATAATATATATATTGTATTTCCATATTTATAAATTTCCAGATATTATGGGGAAATCTGAATATATATTATATATAATATATCTATTATATATACATTGATATGATGATCATTATTATTATTACATGAAATATTTAATATATTATATTAAATATGTTCATATTTTATATTTTCAGATATTATGGAAAAACTTGAATAAACTTTTTGGCTAACCCAATGGTTCTCATTCCTGAGCAAACTGGAGGACTAAATGGGAAATCGACTTCTCAGCCCTCTTGCAGTTAGTTGAGACCATGTGACTAGTTCTAGCCAGTGAAATGTGAAGAGGGGGAATAGTACCACTTTCAGATCAAAGTGTTTACAAGTCAGTGTGCCATCTCCATGGTCTCTCTTCCCCAGCTAGGGTGACTCTGAAGTCACATACAGAGACGGTAACGTCACACGATGGAGAGAACCTGGATTCCTGATCAGAAGATGGGTCTATAGACTGGTATCAAGATTATTAGCAAGAAATAAACTTTCACTGTCTCATATCACTGAGATCTGGAGTTTCTTCATTCCTACAGCTAGTTAGACTTCTGTTAACTGACTTATACAAAACTGTAGAATAGAATAAGCGAATTTATTCTTCCTCTCTGATTTTTATAAGGACAATACACATGATTTCTCTATAAAAACTCTTTCTTCCCTCTCTCAAGTTTTACAGGTTTCCTAGAAATCTGCTGGGGCTTCCCTTGTGGCTCAGCTGGGAATCTGAAAATTCCCTGCAATGAGGGAATTGCAGGGAATTCTGCCTGCAATGAGAATCTGCCCGCAATGCGGGAGACCTGGGTCCGATCTCTGGGTTGGGAAGATCCCCTGGAGAAGGGAAAGCCTACCAGCTCCAGTATTCTGGCCTGGAGAATTCCATGGACTGTACAGTCGTCCATGGGGTTGCAACGAGTCGGACACGACTGAGCGACTTTCACTTTCGCGTTAGAAACCCGATAGGTGTTAATACTACCCTGATTTATATTTACCAACTCGACTATTTGCTTATTAGCTGTGTGGCATTTGGCACATTCATAAGCTCTCTGCGTCTGTTTTTTTCATCTGTAAAGTGGGAAAAAATAATACCTTCCTTGCAGAATTGTGGTATAGTAAATATTAAATAAAATGTGTAAGCCACAATGCCTGGCACACAGTAGTACTCAATAAACAGCAACTATTGTTATGTCTCTTCACAGATTATATAGTAACCTTCTAGAGCACATAAACCAAGACACACCCCCTTCTCTCTACTCCCACATTTAGCAAAATGCCTAACACCCAGTATAAACAAATATTTACCAAATGCTACTACAAAGAGGATATAGAATAAAATATAAATCAAATTAGCTAAATAAATTCATTAAAGAACTTTTTAATGCTACTGGCTTGAATTGAACGAAATTGCTCCCTTCCTTGGTATCAGTACACACACACACACACAACACACCCACACACACATACAAACACACACATACACATATGGATACAGAGAGAAGAAGTTATCTGTAAGAGCAAATGAAACTTGCTAATTCAACAAGTAGTAGGGATTTTAATAGTTTGCCTAAAGGAAGTACTAGGTTTCAGGCAAATTTTCCTTAGTGAAATTTACTTAGTGAAATCACTCTGAAATCACCTAATCTTATAACTTGTTAACAATGCCATGGCTGAAGATCATGATAGATCATTTCAACTAATTTACATCACATTGAAATAACTTATGCAATGTCAACACTGATTTCCAAGAGAAGGAGAGCACCTAAACTAAATTCAATGGAAATAATTTTCACATTTAGTTTCTGGTAAGTTGCTTTCTCCTTCACTTCAAAATAAAACCCCAAATACAATAGCTTCCTTTCATAAGCCTCTTTATCTACAACACAAGCACAACTGATAACACATCCCCCAAATAGGGTGACGGTTCCGTTGACATTGGACCACATCCATGGACTCTTCTGTGACTAATGGAATATTTCTGCACTGTGTGAGAAAAGCATTAGTAGCAACCCTTTAGTGAAAAAGTATGCACCTCACATTCCTTTGTGGAGTGATTTGCTTTTCCCTACAGAAGCACCCCTGACTGCTCGAGGGCAAAATCAAATATTCAACAATACCAAAACCCTACAAGATCCCTTGCTCAGTTTGAAAAAAAAAAAAAAGAAAAGAAGAAGGTGGATTTCCTTGGTAGCCCAGTGGTTAAGAATCCACCTGCCATCGCAGGGGACACAGGTCAATCCCTGGTCTGGGAAGATGCCACAACCCTCAGAGCAACTAAACTCATGCAGCACAACCTCCAAGCCTGCTGCAACTGCTGAAGCCTGCGCACCCAGAGCCCGTGTTCCACCACAAGAGAGGACACTGCATGGAGAAGCCCGAGCACCACAACTAGGAAGTGGCCCCCACTCACGCCAGTAATAACAGGAAAAAAAGGAGAGGGGAGCGGGGAGAAGAAGCATGTGGATGATTTTAAGCCACACAGGAAGCAAAGAAGCAAACCTGAAGATAACATTGTCACCACAAGGACACTGAATGCTTGATGTAAAGCTACCAGAACCCCAAAGATACGGAACCCTGATGAGCACAGCGAATTTATCCCGTCTCCCTCTGCTCTTTCCCCAAGTTCATAGAAAGCAGCAGGCATTCAGGAATGACGAGCCAGGAAAGGAAGGGCTGCTACCGTGACTTGTCTACTGTGAGCCCCTACCAACGCTGAAGAGAGCTGGCCCCTTTTGTCCCTCTTATTGTCATATGAAAGATGAGAAACAGCTAACGACATGGATAAAGAACACCCAGATTAAAAAACGAACACATCTGGGTAAGGCACTATGTTCAACAATGGAACTCCTGGGAACCAGAAGGCCCCATGTTGTCTCTGAGTATAGAGGTAACGGTCAAGGCCGTTGGCCCTGGAGACCAACAGCTTGTGGCAAGTCCCATCTCTGCCACTTATTGTGGTATGTTCATAGCTGCCCTTATGCATCTCATTTGGAAAATAGAGATGACAATAATAGTACCTACCTCATGGGAGTTTGGGGAGGATTACATGAGTCCATATTACATAGAATGATGCCCAGCACAGAGTAAGCGCTCATCAAATGCTTATTATTTTAAGATATTATTATTCAAGGTTACCATTTCAGCCTCACGTGGCTGAAGTTTGTCCTATTGGCAACTAAATGGGCAGCAGGCTGCAAGTATTTGGTATGCTGCCATCACACTCCTCTTTAAGAAAGAAAAAAAAAAAGTTTTCTCCTTCTGCTGTTGTCTTTAATCGGCCCAGGTGGACTGCAAAATGAGATGTCAGTGACCAGTGACTCAAATGCAGAGTCACTGCTCCGAAATGTGGAACAAGCTGACACAAACTAAAAAAAGAAAAAAAGCATGACGTATGCCAAGTCAAAAACGAGTGGTGACTCACAATTATATTAGCAACTGATGTTCTGCAAAGATCTCAAGGCAATTAAATGAAGAGAATACTGCCTTTTTAACAAGTGGTTCTGGAACACTGGATGTCAACATAGAAAAAAAAGGGACACTTCTCTAGTATCCAATATGAAAATTATCTCAGAGTGAATCATAAACCTACACTCAAGAGGTAAAAACTATTAAGTGTTTAGGGAAAAAAAAAACAGAAAATATTTGTGACATTAGGTTAGGCCAAGATCTCTTAAAACAATATATCAAAAGCATAAACTCTAAGAGAAAAATATTGATCAATTGGACTTTATCAAGATTAAATATTGTTGCTGTTTGAATAGTTAAATAAAGCAGCCATCAAGTTGCAAAACATAACTGGTCAAGGGTTACATGATTTAAGAAACTCTTACAACTTAATAAAAGAAAGACCAACAGTCCAATCTAAAAATTGGGTGAATTATTTGAAACACACATTTCACAAAAGGAGTTATAGGAGTGGTCAAATAAACACACAGAATTATATTCAACATCACTAGACATCAGAGAAATGCAGGTTTAAACCATAATGAGACAACATCACATATATACTAAAGTAAAGCTAAAAAGATTGGTGGTATCAAGCTTGGGCAAGGATGTGGAAGAGGGGAATCCTCATGCAATGCTGGGGAGAATGAAAATATTACAGCTACCCTGAAACACTGCACAACAGTGTTTCACACACATTTACCACATGACCCATATAAAGCTACATATACATTTACCAGATGACCCACCAAGTCCAGCCACAGTTATGTACCCAAGAGAGATGAAAACATACGTCCACATTAAAACCTGGATGTCCACAGCAGCATTATTTATAATAGTCAAAAACTAGAAGCAACAAATATCCACCAACTGGTGAATAAACTGTGATATATGCTTACCATGGGATACTACTCAGCAATTTAAGAAACAAATTATTAATATAACCAATAACATAGATGAAACTCAAAAATATTACACTAAATGAAAGAAGACAACATACAAGATTGCATACTCCATCAGTCCATTTATATGAAATTTTAGATAAAGCAAAATTATAGTGACTGAAGGCAGGTGAGTGTTTGCCATGAGCAAAGGGTGGAGGGGAGGGCTTCAAGTTCAGACTTTTAGGAAGAGGAAGCTGTCTGTAGATTCGGATGTTGGTTACACAATTGGATGCAATTAACAAAATTTTCAAACTGTGCCCTTAAAACCTGTGAATTTAAAACAAACAAGCAACCAAAGATCAACTGCTTCTGCAAATTCTTTGGGCACATGAGAAGAATACAAAGAATCTCTCTGCAAGGTGCAAAGTACACATACATATACACACTGTGTTACTGATAATACCAATTCTTCCTTGAGTTTTCATCAGACAAGGTCTCTAAAGAGTTATATTGTTTTAATCTATAAACAATAAATGCTGGAGCGGGTGTGGAGAAAATGGAACCCTCTTTCACTGTCGGTGGGAATATCAATTGATAAACTACTATGGAGAAGCATATGGAGATTCCTTAAAAAACTAGGAATAAAACTAGTTTTATAAAAATAAAACCACAAGACCCAACAATCCCACTACTGGGCATATACACTGAGAAAACCATAATTGAGAAAGACACATGTACCCCAGTGTTCACAGCAGCACTATTTACAATAGCTAAGGCATGGAAGCAACCTGCAGATGACCATCAACAGATGAATGGATAGAGAAGCTGCAGTACATATGCACAATGGAATATTACACGGCCATAAAAAGAACACATTTGAGTCAGTTCTAATGTGGTAGATAAACCTAGAGCCTATTATACAGAGTGAAGTAAGTCAGAAAGAGAAAAAAAGTACTGCATATTAACACATATATACGGAATCTAGAAAGATGGTACTGACAAACCTATTTGCAGGGCAGGAATGGAGATGCAGACATAGAGACCAGACTTGTGGACACAGTGGGGGAAGGAGAGGGTGGGGCGAATGGAGAGTAGCATGGAAATATGTACACTGCTGCTGCTGCTGCTGCTACTGCTGCTAAATCACTTCAGTCGTGTCCAACTCTGTGCGACCCCATAGACGGCAGCCTACCAGGCTCCCCCGTCCCTGGGATTCTCCAGGCAAGAACACTGGGGTGGGTTGCCATTTCCCTCTCCAATGCATGAAAGTGAAAAGTGAAAGTGAAGTCGCTCAGTCATGTCCGACTCTTGGCGACCCCACGGACTACAGCCCATCAGGCTCCTCCGTCCATGGGACTTTCCAGGCAAGAGTACTGGAGTGGGGTGCCATTGCCTTCTCCGATATAGACACTACCGTATGTAAAATAACCAATGGGAATCTGCTGTATGACTCAGGGAGCTCAAACCTGGTGCTCTGTGATGGCCTCGTGGGGTGGGAGGGAGGTTCAAGAGGGAAGGGACCTATGTATCCCTATGGCAGATTCATGCCGCTGTATGGCAGGAACCAACACAATATCGTAAAGCAATTATCCTTCAGTTAAAAATAAATAAGTTTTTAAAGAAGAGTTGCTTTGTTTTTAAAAAATGATGAGCAGGCAACACCTTTGGCTGCCATTTGGAAGGTTACAAACTAGAAGTCAAGGTGAAATCTTTAAAAAGTAGGAAACTTCCACACAAACAGTTCTGTTCTTCACAAATATGTGATTTTAAAACTAAAGCCAATAGAGGAATCTGTCATCTCAGAGTCAGGAAAATGGGAATATTCCTCCACACAACCAATGTTTTAATAAAACCTGTTTATAAAGAAAGAAGCAAACATGTTTAAAAAAAAAAAAAAAAACATGAACTCACAGTTGAATTCACTCATCCCACATAAAAAGCAAATAAAGGGCTTCTCTGGGGGGCTCAGTGGTAAAGAATCCACCTGCCAATGCTGGAGACAGGAGTTCTATCCCCGGTCCAGGAAGAGCCCACACGTGCTGTGGAACAGCTAAGCCCGGGGGCCACAAGTATCTAGCCTGTGCTGTAGAGCCCATTCGCTGCAACTACTGAAGCCCGCGTCCCCTAAAGCCCGTGCTCTTCAACAAGAGAGCCCACCGCAATGAGAAGCAGATGCACCGCAACTGGAGAGAGCCAGCATGCAGCAAGGAAGATCCGGTGCAGCCAAAAAGAAATAAATACCTTTTTTTTTTTAAAAGCAAACAGGAAAAAAGTTAGGTGTGGGTTCTGGGTTTCGGTTCGGGCTCCTGATGTAAGAGCCAGGGACTCACCTCCGTGTTTCCGTCTTTGAAGCTCTCGCTGTAAGTGCTGTCCGGGGTGCTCCGCTGGTCGTCCTTGAGGTAGGTGCTATGGCCGGCCATGGAGGGCACGCCATACTGAGTCTGTTCAAAGATAACCACGCGTTGCTCCTCCCCTTCTCCCCGGGGATAGTGCACAGGTGGTGTCATGAAAACCGGGGTGAAATCTTCAGCTTTCACCACTGTGATTCCTGACACGGGGATGATGGCTGGGCTCTCGGGGACGTTCGTGCTGTACTGCTCCCGCTTGGAATTCTCCAGGTGGTCTTGATTCAGGCAAAGGTTCACTGGAACAGTCTTCAGGACCTGAACTCGGTTTTCTCCTCCGCTCAAATTACTCTGGGCTTCACTTGTGCCAAGACAGTTTCTGTGTATTGAAACCCGCCCCCCAGCAACAGGATAGAATTAGAAAAATCATCATTTCACAACTCCTAATAACTGATGCAAGCAAGAATCAGTGGATACTAATGCATTAGGGGGAAAAAAAATGATGGTGAACTTTACAATGGAATGAAATGGATCTTTCCATCACTAGAAGTAGGACAAGCACCTCCATGTGCCTCCTGGTAACATGCGATCAGCCCCACCTAGAAAATGCTCAACAAAAAACAAATGTTGACTCTAAATCAAACCAAGCTTTTTATCTAACTGCCAGTTCTTAGGCTATATGGGAGCTGGAAGAATAATTTAAACAACACTGAAAAGAAACAATCACACAAACCAGAATATCACACATCTTACTGACCTGGTTTCCTCAATAAGTCAGAGGCATGAAAAAAGAAAGGTGGGAGACTTGTTCTAGGTTAAGAGATTTAAAAGGCATGACAACCAAACAGGATGAGCAGATCTTGTTTGGATCCCGATCTAAAAAGCCAAAGAGGTATTTATGAGGCAATGGGATTTTTAAGACAATCAAATATGAACTGCAAGTTAGCTGATGTTAAAGAAGTATTGTTCATTCACCTAGATGTGATAATGATTTTGAGATTATGTAATAAAAAGTACTTGTTTATTTAGAGATCCATATCAAATGGATATGGATCTCTAAATATGTCATGTCACAGATGAAATGACATAAAGTAAGCCAGGAACTTATTTTAAATACTATTGCAATAAAAACTTTTTTAAAAAAAGAAATAAAAAAAGGGAAAGAAAGAAATGGTGAAGAATAAATAGGTGTAAGAAAAAGTTATCAAGTACTGAATCTGGAGGATGGAATGGGTCTTTAAGGGTTCATTATATCACCGTTTTTTTTAATGAATATGTTTAAAAGCTTTCAAAAGAAAAAAATTTAAATAGGCTTTTTTAAAAACACAGGGATTTGGTAGAAACCAATACAATACTGGTTTTGTGGTCTTGGTAAATACTGGTAAAGCAATTATCTTTCAATTAAAAATAATTTTTAAAAAATTCACAGTAATTTTAAAAATAGGGGCAGAACAATAGGTTGAAGGAGAGGATTGGGAAGAATAGTTTTCACTGTTCTGCAGGCTAAACCCTTTGCAGATAAAAATAAGATAATGAGAACTTGTCATTAAAATATTTTCACTAAATTGAGAAAAAGCATGAGCTCATTGATATCCTTAGCATTGAATTACTATTAGGACTTAAGGAAGTGGTGTAACTGGGCTTATGTAAGACAAGAGCTCTCAGATCTCACACCTTCTGACTGGTACAAAGAGAAAAAAAGGATTTAGAAAATTAATTCTTACCAGGATAGGATGAACTATTTGCATCTATACTGCAGGATTTTGAGTGAGAGCAGAAGCAAAGAGGAAATTCTTACTAAATGAGCACTGTTGACACCAAAATGATTTTACTAACAAAGTTCTAGTAGTCAGTAAGGTTTGAGGCCATCCCTTACTTTTTTATAGATTATCCTGAATGACAGAAAGAAAATGCATGTTTTGTATGCAGCCCTGTCCCTGGTGTCTGCTTTTTTTAAACCAGCAGGGGCTTTCTCGGGTTTATAGGCATTTTTCATCAGGAGAAATATTTGAACAAAATTGGTTCTTCTAAGAATTGAGCTCTCTGGCTCCTTTCTGTAAAGGAAGTCAACTGGCCTCTGAACTTGCCTAACTCTCAAACAGGGCTTGGTATTTTTAGCTTTGATTTTTCAGATAAAACTTCAAAGGGAAGCTTGGGGAGAAAATGGCTCCTCATGAGCAAAGCCAACAGAAAAATACCTGAACCTCTCTGAGTCAGTCACAGACCTAAAGAAACCACTCTAGAAAGGAATCCTTTAAAGAATAAAATCACGAGTCTATAAACATTCTGGCTTTCAGTAATAACCTGCTTTCGTGGCCAAATCAATACAATGAATCTGTGTCTAAGGCACAGTGAAAATTAGATATTACGTTTAATCTGAATCCAGTGAGCGGACGATGCCAAAACCCAGACCACCCATTTATATCAGTATTTCCTAAACCTTGTTGTTTAGAACATCACATGGCATGTTAATACATGTTCCTCAAGAAAAGAGTCCATGATAAAATCAATATTTTTTTTAAAAAAAAGCTATTGCCACAACAAGAAGACCACCCTGGTGGGTCACAGCCATGAACACAGTAAAGGCCCCCAGGGGTTCCTCCAAATGTTTAACTGTAACCCAGAATCTCTCAAACTCATTTTATGCAGTACCCTTTGGATAATATCCGGCAAGTTGAGTGTAGAAGGGTTGGTCTATGTTCAGTAGCTACCAAAGCAATTATCTACTTTTTTCACACTTCTAGGCTTTGCACAAGCATGGTCTTACTGACTTGGCCAAAATATTCTAAATTAATCAGCTCCTCTACTGTCAGAGTCCATTTCAGTCCAAATTTCTTAAGTATGTATTTCATGTAAAACACTTGGATTCTAAACAAGAAACACAAGTCAAAATATTTTGGGCATTCTTATAAATAAATAAGCAAGTGAATAGAGTCATGCCAATATAGTTGAATCTTCTTTACCACGAGACAAGGAAATACTAGATTCAGCACTGTCCTATAATGTGTAACAGTGCCTCTACAGATAGCACTGACTTTAAAAGCTGATGCCAGAGAACTTTGAAAGTCATCCCCCAAAATGGGTGATCTGAACAAAGTTAAGAGCAATTGTAAGATACTGACTCACTTGCAATAGAATTTAAAATTGAACCAAACATTATAACATGAGGCAAAAATGCAATGCTAGGAATGGTGCATGAAAATATACTCTTAAAAAAAAAAAAAAACTGGACTCATGTCCTTGAGATTACTTTTCAAAGTGGTGACTTCTGTATACAAACATTTGTAATGATATTATGCCAGCCCATGGCACCTTAATTCATGAGTACACTGCAGACCAAATTATATCCTTCCAAATTACATTTAACCAGAAGTCTACAAAGTCATAATTAGTCTATACAAGGTAATTTGTCTATACCTCACTGCCAGTTTTTTTAAGGCACTCTGTATATATCATAAAAACGGCCTTTAAAATACAATGGGCAGCTGTCGGTCTTTAGGGTTGCTCTAAAAATACTTTACCAAAACATGGCCTCTTGTATCTATTACGATACATACAGAGCACACATTTTAGATTCATTTCTCTCCCCATCTCCACCTCCTGCATGCGTCCCTAATCTTTCTGTGATTACCGGTGTGGGATTTAAACTTCTTTAACTTATTCAATACTGACTGGATGGAGGAAAAGTTATTAGACCTAAAGAGTATCAGCCTCTTTCTCCCTGTCATCACTGCTACTAACTAGTGCCCGGGTCCCCAAAGCAGCATAAGGTTCCAGAAGATCCCCTTGGAACAGCAAATCATATGCAGACAGCCTTCACCTTCTGCTGGGGGTATGCCCTGGAGTTGACACACAGCACAATACCACTGGCTGGCGGGGTGGTCTCCACTGCTAGTCACATGACAAGATCACAGGGTCACAAGCAGTTCCTATCAAGAGCAGAAAAGATTCTGACATCTGTTTTAGTAGGAGACTTCATTTCTCTTGGCTTTATGTTTCCAAGTAGAAAACCCTTCAACAGAAGCACTGTGGCTTCTCCATTCCTCTGCAGGGGAAGAGATATATTTGATTGGTTGTGTTCGGGAGCTACTGTGGGAGAAGTAGCTGAGCAAGGTGGTTCAGACCTTCCTGGGTCCTCCTTTACGTCTGGATCACCTTGGCCAAAGAAAGGGGACAGACACTCCAGTCACTTTGGCCAGGCCACACGTCCCTTCAGGGAGGCCTGAAGTCCTGCCTGGGACTGGATGGTAGGTCATATCTAAGTCAGTACTGATACGTTACAAACTGCCCGTTCAAAATCAGTCTCTAATTAGCTTCATCAGAAATAAAATTGATTTTTTTTTCCTTTTTAATTTCAATCTGTGTCTTTTCAACTGGTTCTTAACTCAGGACTGAAGGGAAAGAGTGTTACCTATGGTCTCCTAACATCTTTCCTGCCCCTGACAGTGCCCTGTGCCACCCACGGCTCCCTGCCAGCTCCTCCCTGGACTGAGATGAGCCTGGCCTCCTTCCTCTGCCCCTTGCCAAAGGTCATCTTCAAATGTCTCACTCCTTCAAGAGCCTCATCACGGTTACACAGCCACTGAATTAACAGAAAAGTTCACACTGGCAGTGGGCTAGCTTGCCAGTATATCACCTCTGTCTCTTGGGATTTGCAGCCTCCTTGGAAGACACTAATGAACCTCTGCAAACTGCAAAACCAAAAACTACAATTTGCTCTCCCAACTGAAATATCCGGTTTTGGTCCAGGCTCCAAAAGACAGGGAGCAGACATTAAGCTTCTTAACTCTCAGATCCTCTCAAGAACAAAAGCTATAGTTTAATACTATTGTCAAAAACATAAAAAAGGAGTTATCTGGAGAGTCAGGCATATTCCTGTATATATCATCATACCTCTTATCCTGGTCTTCTTGGCTGTCACTTCCTTTGCTTACAGACAGTAGCCTCTTGTCTCGAGGAACCTGAAATCATGACCAACCATCAGTCAGACTTACATAGATGCAACTGTGACCTTGTGCAGAGAGCTTGACACCAGCATAAGCAAAGAAAATGAAACGGAACATTCTCTGGAGAAAGGTGGCAAATTTGCAATGGCCAGGAGATGGTTAAAGGTGGGAAGCCTGAGTAGCAATGACAGTGGACCAGACACAAAATGGTGATGACTGATGCAAAGTCACAGCGTTCCTGATTGTGCTGTGCTCGGCTGACACAGGCAGTTATCACTGGACCTGAGCACCTCCTGAGTCCTCCCCTCCTTGGTTGGGGCGCAGATGAGGGGAAAGGGTACCTGTACTCTGGAGCAGACAGAAAGCATCTTGGAGCTACAAGTATCCCATTAAGGAACAGGACTGACCCTCCATTGTGATGAGGGACTCTGACTGACATGTAGAGGGGCCAACTGGGGAGTGGGCTGCACCATTCAGTGATGAGGCAACATCTAATACCCGGGCCACCTTTATCCACCCTCTCTACATAGCTCACGGCTTGCCTTCTCCTCTTCTTCTTCTAATGCACTTTTATTATGGACTTCACAACTACAGTGCCAACGCATTACCTGAAAGATTATTGAAAAAGCATTACTTGAGAGAAGGGACACCCCGACCAGCTGTGTTTCTGAGCATCATCTAATCACCTGACGGCACTGTGGATCGCTTTTCTATCTCTACCACAGTTCTCAAATACATGAACAGTGGGTTTAGATTTGTTTGGCTGGTTGGATGTTTTTGATTTTTTTGTTTATCAATTTTGTTTTTTCCCTAAATCTCCAGATCTTCCTTCTAGCCACACACCTTGGCACTGAAAATGCACCCTGCACTATTTTGACATAAAAGAGTGTTTATGAAAAGTCTCTCTTTTCTGGACTCCTCTTGCAATCCTCATGGATGGTTTCCACTCACCCAAATGTGTCTGCAAGCCCAGCCCACTGGGCAAGGGAGGCGACACAGCAGAGTGACTAAGAGTCCAGACCTCGACCTGATCATTTGGGTTCAAATCTCAGCTCTACCACAACTCAACTCAACACAGCTCAACTCTGCCTCAGTTTCGTCAGCTGTAAAAAAGGAATAGTGGTAGTTCTATACCTCACAGGGTGTTTAGTAAAATTGGAAGAGTTAATTTTTTAAAGGCACTTAGCGTGGAAATTTATAAGCATTTGCTAAATAAAAATAAAGTAAATCAATTTTAAGTCCTTCATGCACATATCAATGTTGAGGGTCTACAGAGTAGCAGCATTACTACATGCTAAACAAGAAACGAAATGAATACAACAAAACCATCATCTACTGAAGGTGACAGATAATGACAACATTTTAATACCAAGCAAACCCATGGTCACAGCAGCATAATTCGCAACAGCCAAAAGGTGTAAATGACTCAAATGTCCATCTACAGATGAATGAATAAACAGAATGTGTTTTATATATATACACACACACAATGAAATATTATTCAGTCTTAAAGATGATGACATTCTGATACGTGCTATAATATGAATGAGTCTTAAAGACATCCCACTGAACCCCATGTGACTCAGATCCATCCACTTCCCCGTGGAGGCCTGCCTCCTGGCTCGGCCCCCCACCTCTTTGGCCTGGGTTACTGCGTCAGCTAACTGGTCTCTCCTCTCCTTCACTTAGTCCCTGCAAATCCATCTGGCTCCATTAAGAAGAACCAGAGTGATCTTCCAGTTGGACCCCACCGTGCCTTCAGATTTTCTCCCTCCCATCTGGGCCACCCTGAGCCATGTTGACTTTTGGCTTCCCAAAGACTGTCCTTCTTAGAGTAACTGAGACCTCTGAACTCAGGCCCCTTCCTTGAGTCTAGACTCACCACCATACATCCCTACCTGAATATCCTACAAGCACTTCAAACTCAACATACAATTATCCTTTTCCCCAAAGCACTTCTTCTGTACTCCGCCTTGGTTAATCTGAGCATCAGCTGAGCTACTGTGATCCTAGTTAAAGAGTTCTCTCATCAAATCTCTCTCTCTCACACACACACACACAGAATCAGTTGCCAACTTTTATCCAAACAAACACTCAGTGATCTCCTGAACATACTGCTTTGTTTCCGTGTTCTGTGACTGACTAAGTAGAGTGGCTGATTTAGGAAGAAGCTCACAAATACTGATCCAGGGAGCAGCTACCATTAGGTCTTACTTTAGGGCTTCATTCTTTTTTATCTGGACAATCGCAACAACCTGTTCACTGGATTCTCTGCTCATAATCCATCTCCCTGTGGCTGCTGTTGCTATAACATGTGTAAATCATGTCTCCAATCTACCACGCCAATGTTCAAAATCCTTCAGTAACAGAGAAAATGATGTCAAAGAATATAATAGAAAAATTACAGGAAATTTCATTTTCTTTAAGCTTCTATCAATTTTCTATAATGTATATAAACTGAAAACAAAAGGCTTTATTTTTAAATTAAAAATAAAAAGATTTCTTTCAAAAATTTCTAAAGCTTATGAATATTTATTAAATCATTTATTCACTCATTCATCTAGCAAAAAAACAAGGCCATGTACCTAGCCCTGCACTCCCTCTTGGGGGAATAAAGCCCAGCCCACCAACCTGGTCACTTCCAGGAGTCGCTGCCCTTCCTAACCAACCTTGACTGCCCTCCCCCTCACTCACCTCCACAGTTCAGCAAGGCTGATTCCTTGGATTTCACTGAATGCATCCTGGAGTTTGACCTCCCATGTTTTCTCATCTCCTGTTTGCTTTGCCTAAAATGCTCCCTTCTCCATATGCCTACCTAAAAACTCTCCTCTGCTTCCCTGTAGAATAGGCACTACTTCCCATCTCTTGTGTCTCCTGCATTGGCAGGTGAGTTCTTTACTGCTCGCACCACTAGTTTCAGTCCATGGGGTCACAAGGAGTCGGACTGAGCGACTGAGCGACTGAGCACAGCTCTGGAAAACCTGAGCTCTCTGGAAGGCTGGCACACCCTCCTCACTGCACCTGGAGCACATCACTTTCATAGTATTTACTGCCATGCACTGTGGTTATAGGTTTACGGGACTGTTATAGAGGTCCTGGACTGTGACCTCACTAAGGTCTTAAATTGGGTCCCATCTGCCTTTGGATACTCAACCCACTCCCCTAATATCTATCACCATTGCTGGAAGGTCGTGGTGAATTAGCACTTGTTGGATGGATGGATGAATAAATGGATGACCAAATGGTTAGACAAACAAACAAACATCTTGGTGTCCAACAGCACCAGGTCAACAGAATAGAGAGGAACCAACTGGCTGGGGAAGAACATTTTCACCAGAGCTAGAATCAGATGATTACGAATCAACAGCTTCTTCAGGGGAAAAGTAAAGTAAGCCAGAGTAAATCAAACCACATAAAAATAACAAATGAAATCTGTCATATTTTTCTGTCATGCCTGAAATTAATCAAAAGGTCACAACTGACTTCAGAGCTATTGCTGGTGAGCAGCTTAAACCCAATAGAGAATGAGGCTAGTATCTGAGTCTTTACGACAAATTCTAGCATTTTGGTTATTTTTATAATAGATTTCATCTAAGCTTCAAATGCATATTTTAAAGTTTTGAGCCTATTTTCAAATGAATTCCATTAAAGCATTTCTTAAACAGGGTAGAGTGTTATGGACTGAACTGTATGCCTCCAATGTTTGTATGTTAAAACCCTAATCTGCAATGTGACTATACTTGGAGACAGGGCCTTTAAGGAGGCGGTTAAGATTAAATAGGGCTTCCCAGGTGGCACTAGTGATAAAGAATCCACCTGCCAATGCAGGAGACACAAGAGATGTGGGTTTGATCCCTGTGTCAGGAAGATCCCCTGGGGTAGGAAATGACAAACCACTCCAGTATTCTTGCCTGGGAAATCCCATGGACAGAGAAGCCTGGGGGGCTACA
The DNA here is from genome assembly GCF_014754425.2 of Oryx dammah. Taxonomy (NCBI): domain Eukaryota; kingdom Metazoa; phylum Chordata; class Mammalia; order Artiodactyla; family Bovidae; genus Oryx; species Oryx dammah. Next base: position 74,530,407 of record NW_024070203.1, read on the forward strand.
GTCCATGGGGCTACTTAGTTGGACACAACTGAGAGACTGAGCGCTTAAGGGTAAATGAGTTTCTAAAGGTGTGGCCCTAATCCGATAGGACTAATGCCCTTCTAGGAAGAGGAAGAGATGCCAGGAATGTGTGTGCACAGAGGAAATGCCACGTGAGGCCACAGCAAGAAGGGAGCCATCTGCAAGATGGGAAGGAAACGAGGCCTCTCCAGAAACCAACGCTGTCAGCACCTTGGTCTTGGACTATAGTCTCCGGAACTCTAAGAAAATAAATCTCTGTGTTTAAGACCCCCAGTCTGTGATATTCTGTCTCAGCAGCCCAAGAAGACTAACTGAGACAGCCTGATGACATAGATATTGGGCATGTACAGGATTGCCCTGGGACCTTTGCAAATTCCACTTAGTTGCCTGAGCTGAAAATAAAAGACCTGATTGGATTCACTCCAGTGATCCTATGGGGACAGTTTTAAAATACAGGTGGAAAGACTTTGTGGTGGGTAAAGTATTACACCAAGGTACACTTGTGCAGTTTCCAAGGACAGGGACCACCATTTCTTTTTAGTGCCTGCTGCGTGTCACACACATTCCTCTCTCTACTGTCCAGAGAGGTGATGTACTCCAACCTCAGCAGTTAGGGGAAAATGGTATGTTTTACAAAAAGGATCGATTTTTATTTCCAAAGAGGTATAAAAAGTCTACAGAATTTAAATGATACTGCAGTAGCAATTGCTACAGTAATCTGACTTCCCCAAGTTTATATTCAAAAAAATAGAATCTATAATTTTTTTTCCCTTAACACTTCACTACAGAAAGAAAGTCCATTCTCAAAGTAGATTTAACTTTGTTATAACTTTACTACCAGCATACACAAACTATAAACAAGAGAGGGCTGACTGAGGCCTGAAAATGATCATTTGCACACAGAGTTTTTAGAAACAAGGCTAATTCTTTAATGTTTAAAGTTTCAAGCAAAAATATAGTGAAGCTTGTGGGAAATAAATGAGCTATGTAACTCTGCTAGTCCACACAGTCTTAGAAAACATTTTATTGGAATATTTTATATTCTAAATTAATAAATTAATCTTGGAAAATATAAATTCAACAGTAGGAGTTTAGACTTGTTTATAGATTGAGGGTTCTTTTTGGGGGGTGGGAGCAAGTAGTGATGACTATTTACTTATTTTTTGAGGTCTGGTTGATGTACAATGTTATATATAAGTTTCAGGTGTACAACACAGTAATTTCCAGTTTCTAAAGACCATACTACATTTAGTTATTATAAAATATTGGTGCTATTCCCTGTGTTGTACCGTTCATACTACATTTAGTTATTATAAAATATTGGTGCTATTCCCTGTGTTGTACAGTTTATCTTTGTAGCTTATTTATTTTATACATCGTAGTTTGTAACTTTTAATCCCCACCCCAAATTTGCCCCTCCTCTCTTCCATCTCCCCACTGGTAACTACCAGTTTGTTCTCTATATCTGAGTATGTTTCTTTTTTGCTATATTCACTGGTGTATTTTTATCTTTTAGATTTCACATGTAAGTGACATTATATAGCATTTGTCTTTCTCTGACATTTCACTAAACATAATATCCTCTGAGTCCATCCACGTCGTTACAAACGGCAAATTTTATTCTACTGTGTGTGTGTGTGTGTGCATGCACACACACATACACACCACATCTTTATCCATCCATTGATGGACACTTAGGTTGCTTCTATATCTTAGCAACTGTCAATAATGTTGTTATGAACAGTGAGGTATACATATCTGTGAATTAGTGTTTTGGGTTTTTTCTAATATATATCTGAGAGTGGAATTGCAGGGTCAAATGGTAGTTCTATTTTTAGTTTTTTGAGAAACCTCCGTTTCCCAGTTGTTGAACCAATTTACATTCCCACCAACAGCGTAGGAGGGTTCCCTTTTCTTCATATCCTCAAATTGAGTTTTATGTAAACTCCCTACTCTGTATCTTAAGATATTTATGAAAGCAGAATTTCAACTTTCCTTTTAATATTAATAATGTGCAAAAGGAGAGGTAATCTAGGTACCATATTTACTAATACTTTATCCTTTGAGCCTATGGGAAATTAAATTCTTTCCCAAATTACTAATGAGTTTTGTTACAAGGTATATTTCTCTTTTTCATTAATATGAAAGAACTGTCATCTAATAAAAATATCTGAAATTATGTCCATTTCACAGTAATGGAATAAAATCTGTTTTTAAAAAATAAGAATGATATGTTTCTTCAAAATTATCTTAATATATTTCTTCACAGTCTTATAAAACTAACATATTTGCTTAATGAAGTTATAAAGGTTACCAAAAAGCTTTAATGACCCAAGTGATTAAATCATAGTCACTTTAATGATATGTTACCAGATTTTAATGTGTCAAGTTTAACTATTTCTTATAATAAATAAAAATTGCTTTGTAATTTCTTTCTAGGGATGAGATCATTTCCAAACATTAAGTATTAACACAAAAATCTAATAAATCGAAACCCTCAAGAAATAGCCTAGAACATGAAACAGTCTAATATGAAAAGTTCTGTACCATCCTCAATACTTTCTGAAAATGTTCACCCCAAAATGTTTAGAAATCATCCTTGTGTTTTTCAAATTAGCTTCTCAGTCAAAAAGCATTTAAATATATAAAACAGCCACAAACAAAAGAAGAAAAGAAAGCCTCCCGAGAAAGTATCTTTGGTTTTCAGGCTCAGTTGTTTTCAGGGGCTTCCTTTCAGTGTAGGAAACTGCCCTGCTTGCATGAAATGGAGATTAGCCCCTACATCCTTTCACGTGGACCCCCGTTCCCAAAGTGAAAGCCCCTTTTTGCTAGGTCAGGAGTCATGTTGGGAACTGTACACCTTCACAAGAGAGCTGTGAAATCTGCCAATTCCACCTCTCTTACTAAGGGGGAAAAGTCAACCTAGACTGCAGGGGTACAAGTGGAATGCCTTTCCTTTATTTCTCCAGCACTTTCTAACCATAAAAGATGCGTTTATTTGAGTCAGTAATATCCTCATTTAAAATAGCCTGGATGGGCCAACCTATCTCTATGAAAACACTACCTTTAATACAGGACTCATACCTTCTATCGGGTTGGCCAAAATGTTTGTTTGTAACAGCTTACGGAAAAACTCGAACCAACTTTTTGGCCAGCCCAATATCTCATCTTTGATAAACACAACTTGGGACTTCCCTGGTGTCTCGATGGTAAAGAATCTGCCTGCAGTGTAGGAGACCCACTCGGGTTCAATCCCTGGGTCGGGAAGATTCCCTGGAGAAGGGAGTAGCAACCCATTCTAGTATTCTTGCCTGGAAAATTCCATGGACAGCGGAGCCTGGCAGAACAGTCCATAAGGTCGCATAGAGTCGGACAGAGCTGAGAGGCTAACAAGCACAGCTTGGCTTGACTTTATTTTCTCTCCCCACAGAGGGAGCCGTCCTTAGTGTTTTAATAGAGAAAATTAGAGGAAGCTGGAAAAGGAATGAATAATTTTAGAGAATGTTGGTCAAAGAGTAGGCTTGGGGGTGGTCGGTCAGTGCCAGGGTTGGTACTAGTGTTGGTGTTGGTGGGAGATCCTTGGAAAGCATGAAAACCCTGGTTTAGGAGAGACACAGGAGGCAGCACAACTTGCAGCGCTGGAGCCTGCTGGAAGGGAACAGGAACTGGGATGCAGGAAGGAAGCAGGAAACCGAGGCTGACTTAACTAAAAGAAAAATTCCTCCCTGTGATTTTCTCCTGATGGAGGGAGAGGGCAAGAGGAGGATTTAGTTCTTATTCTAAAGAGTGGCACCCAACCAGCAAAATAAACACAGCCATTTTCACCTTTGTGCCAATCCCAGCGTAAGCCCAGGTGTTTATAATCAAAGCAGGTAATAAATATCCTCAATCAGTAAATACTTGTTGACTTTTTACATTTCATTGGTTCTAAGGAAGCAGGTCATACCAGATATAGTCCTTTATAGTAGAGACAGATCAATGTTTGTCGTTCGATTTCCTGAAATACTCCTGTTTTGAAGGTACCTATGACAAGTATTTTTGTAATGCAAGTGAATTACATTCACTTTGTTTTAAGGGTTTTTCAAAATAAATACTGAGTGCCTGGTGAAACAAAGGGAGACATTCTGGAATTGCTACAAAAGTCTACCATAAAAGCATTCATTGGTATATTTCTTACAAAAGTGAAAAATCTAGAAATCCTGGTGTTTCTTATAAAACGGAATATCTAAAAGCAAACTAGGGAGTTCCCTGGCACTCCAGTGGTTAGGACTTGGGACTCGTACTGCTGCTTTCACTGATGGGACTAGGTTCAGTCCCTGGTTGGAGAACTAAGATCCTGCACATCACAGGGTTTAGCCAAAAAATAAATTAAAAAATAAAGGTTCTCATTATTTCATTTATTTATTTCATTTTATTAATTTATTTATTTTTGGCTGCACCATGCCTCATGAGGGATCTTAGTTCCCCAACCAGGGATGGAACCCACGCCCCCTGCAATGGAAGCACAGAGTCTTAACCACTGATTGCCAGGGAAGTCCCACATTACTTAATTTTAAAATAATGATAAAATAAAATAAGACAAGCAGCTTCAATGCCCCAAAACAGCAATGACTAAATTACAGTACAGTCACACAATGTAATATTCTTTATTCACCAAAAGTCATAAAGTAAAAATGGCAGCAAAGAAGTACTGCAATATGATATGAAGTAGGAATTAAATGTGAAAGTGAAAGTCACTCAGTTGTGTCCGACTCTTTGCAACCCATGGACTTCTGCAAGCCAGAATACTGCAGTGGGTAGCCTTTCCCTTCTCCAGGGGATCTTCCCAACCCAGGGATTGAACCCATGTCTCCTGCATTGCAGACGTTTTCTTTACCAGTTGAGCCACAAGGGCAGCCCAAGAACACTGGAGTGGGTAGCCTATCCCTTCTCCAGTGGATCTTCCCCACCCAGGAATCAAACACAGGTCTCCGGCCTTGCAGGCATTAAATGTAGATACCATGTATGCTTGTAAACAGAGGGCACGGAGTCAGTATCCGAAAAGGAAAACTCCCTCTGAGCAGGGCTGAAGTTGGGCTTCATAGACGGAAAAGCAGGGAAGCAATGAGACAAGGAAGAGGCTGAGTTCCACGGTGAGTGTGGAGATACCCTTGGTTCTCTGGCCTGGGACGAAGTTTGTCCCCTCTGCCCACAGAGAAGGGCGGTCCTAGGGGCCGAGGGCGGAGGGAGGCGGGGCTCCGCGGTCTACCTTGTAGTAGTCGTACAGCAGGCCGAGCGCGGCCGCGCTGTCCTCGTCTCCGTTGATGCTCATCATTGCCTTGGTGGCCGCCGTCAGGGGGTTCTCCAAATACGACTTCCAGGCTTCATCCTCACTGGTGTAGGCTCTTCGAGTATTAAATGGAGGCTCACTGGGCATGGGCACTAAGGCCACCAGTCGTTTATTACTGCGAGAGCAAGAGAAATGCGAGATTCATGAGCAGAGAAGTGTTCTTTTTTCCCGCTAAAAATACACGTGGAATAAAAATGCGCACGTTATTTGGTTCACTTGTGCTTCCCCAGAATGGAAGAGAAGGAAGATTGAGACCAAGGTAATGGCCACGTCACATTGATAAAGCCACTGATTTATTTCTTTACTGTCCAGGAGAGGTAATAATGGCCTTTAAAACGTAGTGTAGAAAGAAGTAGAGTAAGTTGACTCCCTTCACACTCGGCTTTTCATAACCAATCAGTTCAGGAGCCAACTCATTTTATTTGATTATCCTTCATTAATATATATTAGAATGAAACCCTGGGAGGGAACAGGTTTCATTTAATTCTGCAAGTTCTAGTGCATAAATATGTGCAACACATTGAAAGTAATCGGCATGTCAATGGTGGTTAAAAAACAATTTCATCTAGTGTAATTTACACTATATCTGCTAGCAAATTGGTCTATAGACCAATCCAAGTCCTTTAATTTAAACAGGCAATAGAAGCTACAGAAACAAGGTGCAAGGCGTCCTGCAGATATGCATCAAACGGATGCGAAGCAGCACGAAACTCTGTACATAAAGTCCTGTGTTCCACGGGATCCTACCATATTTAAGGACAGCGAAGCTACAGATCATAAAAGATCATCACGGAGAGTGAGGAGGGCACCTGGAGAATCTTCAGCAGACAAGAGGGGTTGGAGTTGTCAGTCCTAACCAAGCCACTCAGGTAAAGCAGAAAATGACCATCAAAGCAATTTTTTAAGGAGGATTCAATACTAACTCAAGTATCTAGTGGCTCAGATGGTAAAAAATCCGCCTGCAATGCAGGTGACTCACCCGGGTTTGATCCCTAGGTCGAGAAGGTTCCCTGGAGAAGGGAATGGCTACCCACTCCAGTATTCTTGCCTGGATAATTCCATGGATAGAGGAGCCTGGTGAGCTATAGTCCACGGTGTCGCAAAGAGTTGGACACGACTGAGTGACTTTCACTTTCACCCCTAAACCACCACAGTCCTCAGCATCACACCCCAGCCTTGTTCATTGAAATGAAATCAGAAAGTAATAATGAGACGTTGTATTTCAGTAACACCTGGGTCTACTCAGGGTAACGTGACACAGACAAGTGGCAGGACTGTGAAGGCAGCATGTATGCCGATCAGTGGAAATGCATCCAGCAAGAGCCTTCCGATGGTCATTCAGTAGAGACAAACCTTTTTGCTGATATTCCTGCAGGGCCCTCTAACGGTAGATGGTCTTCCAGCTCACTTTGTGGTGGAAGATTGGTGTGAACTCACAACAAAGGCTGTGTTGAGGGCACTTTGTGTGGAGGCATGGTGTCATGCATCGATGGAGGGTCAGAAAATAACACTGACATTGGTGACATATATTGGGGGGAGGGGGCCGGGAAATCCACATTGAGCAGAGTGGAATTTTAGATGGTCTCCAAATTTTAGATGGTTTGAACTCTTTGTGCCAGTGGCTTGGTGGAACTGATTGGGAGGAAAGAGAAAATAATGACCCAACTGTACATGAACTGAATTAAAAGGGTAAAAACCAAGTTTCTGGAAGTAAACGGGAAAACCCTGGTGGAAGGCCTTTCTACCCGTTCAGCTGTGTGGTGACATGGAGCAGCACAGGCTCTGGAAGTGAGTCTCTGTTCACTGTTTACCGAGGAGGAACGCTGCCTGAGGTTCGGTTTCTTCATGCCTTAAATAAAGTCAGCACTATTTTTAGTTTCTTAAGGAACCTCCAGACTGTTTTTTCCTTAGTGAAGTGAGTGAGTGAAAGTCGCTCAGCTGTGTCCAACTCTTTGTGACCCCCTAGACTGTATAATCCATGGAATTCTCCAGACCAGAATACTGGAGTGGGTAGCCTATCCCTTCTCCAGGGGATTTTCCCAACCCAGGAATCGAACCAGGATCTCCTGCATGGCTGGCGGATTCTTTACCAACTGAGCTCTGAGGGAAACCCTTTTTCCTTAGTGGCTGCACCAATTTACATTCTCACCAAGGGTGTAGGAGGCTTCCCTTCTCTCTCCACATCCTCTCCAGCATCTATTGCTTCTGGATTTTTTGATGACAGCCATCTGACTGATGTGGATGAATAACCAACAAGAACCAACTGTATAGCACAGGGAACTCTGCTTAATATTATGGAACAACCTAACTGGGGAAAGAATTTGAAAAAGGATACATGTATCTGTATAAGTGAATCACTCTGTGGTCCAACTGACACTAACACAACATTGTTAATCAACTCTACTCCAATATAAAACAGGAAGTTAAAACACCAAGCACAGCAATGCCTACCCTACTAAGCTCACAGTATGACTGTGAGAACTCAATAAGATAATGGATAAAACAACTGTAAACTGAACCACAAGTATTACTCTCACGGCACAGTTCTATATTCCTATAAAGTTTGAGGGCATAGCAACTTTTGGTTATAACGTAGAAGTGCTAAAGGTAATCATTAATTAAGGGAGTCTGAAGTTGTTTACTTAGCTATTTTCCATAAGAACCCAACAGACACCAGATATCACGCTATATGGGGAGGGTGTGATGGCAAAGGACATGGGCACTGCCCTGCAGCTCACATCGCCTCCAGGAAGGGAAAGCAAGCACCAGGGTTACACGAGTGGTGAGCGTGAGAAATGAACAATGTCATGAGTGAGGGTTTATGACAGAGGGGACTAACCTAGCCAGAGGACCCAGGAGGAAGCAAAGCTTCCACAAAGACCTGAAGGAAAGGCAGGAGAGTGCTGGTCAGGGGTGAAATGGGCAGATGTGAGAAAAAAAATTTTTTAAGTGAAGAGTGTATTGGTAATGCAAAACAATGGGATTATCCGACAAAAGGAGCACATTTGTATTCATTTTGGAGAGTCCAAGAAATTTACATACTTTATATACAACGGCGTATTGGTCATAAAAAAAGAAGGAAATAGTGCCATTTGCAGCAACATGGGTGAACCTAGAGACAATCATACTAAGTGAAGGAAGTCAGAGAAAGACAAGTACCATATGATATCCCTTATGTGTGGAATCTAAAATATGACACAAATGAAGTTATCTACAAAAGTAGAAACAGACTCACAGACTCAGAGAACAGACTTGTGATTGCTAGTGGCAGGCGAGGTGGGGGAGGGGTGGGGTGGGAGATTGGGGTTAGCAATACAAACTAGTACATAGAGAACGGCTAAACACCAAAGCCCTACTGGATAGCACAGGGACCTATATTCAAAATCTTGTGAGAAACCATAATGGGAAAGGATATAAAAGAAGAATGTATACGTATATGTAGAATTGAATCTCTTCGCTGTGCAGTAGAAATTAATACAACGTCATAAATCAACTACTCAATGTAAAAAAAAAAAGAAATTTACACATTTTGATTTAATAATAAAACAGCATTTCCATGTTGTGGACATTACTAATCACAGAGGATAGAGTTGGATTTAGAGACAGAATTTTGGCGGACTCCTAAGAGTCTTTAAGTGGGAGAAATGAAGTCTCTGGGAGGACCAAGAAGGAAGGCAGTGCTGGCGGGCCATGGGGCAGTGCCATTACCACCCTCCCGCCACCAGTCACTTAGAAGAAGCCACTCTGCAGCCTTCAGTTAGAGGGCAAAACAGAGGGATCTAAATCCTAATTGCTGCCCAGGAGTGCCCACACATCACATATACTTCCTAAAACCACCCAGCAGGAAGGAAGAGCTTTCTGTTACTTCTGGTGACCTCACCACTGAAAAAGATGGGGATTTGACTCTCCTTACTTAAGAAAAGCTGGGAGGCGGGGTGGGGGTGGGATGGGGGTGGAGTGTTAATTACAACACTGGCTAATTTCCAAAATTTAGCAGGAAGCGCCAGGGTGAAGGATAAGAGCCAACTCTTGATTTACACTAAGTAGCGTCCTCATTCACTGGAGAGATTTTTTTCCTTGAGTCTTCCTTCTTCTCCGTCCTGTTGAGTCTCCTGGATTGCTGATTTCATGTTCCCAGCACAAACGTTCACTCATAAATCTAGATTCATCAGCTTTTCTATGAAGAAATGCTTGATGAATCTTTACATGATCAATAGAAAAAAATATTCTGGGATAGTACAACCTTGCTAGCTGTTTCTGTTCACATTTCTTGATGGCCAAAGGAGTTTTATGCTCTTCCCTTTAACTGCATAATGACTTTGGTTTTTTTTTCCCTTAGATTATAATCTCTCCAGTACAGAGCACTGTTGAATAAAGCTTGGTTTAATAAAAACAGAACAATCTCTCTGGTACACTGAGCAAAAATGTAGACCTGTAAAGAAAGGAAAGTTTTCACAGAACAGCTTTTACCAAAGTTTGGAACACTTTCTGAAGGTGAGTTTCATCATTGCTTTTTTGGAATGGAAGTTCAAATCGTGCACCAGTCAGCTTTTTAAATATCCTTTCAGTAGCTTTAGGTATGCAGTTTTCTGAGTTGCCTTGAACACAGAATACATCAACTATAAACCTGATCCCTGTTCTTCCTCGGAGGAAAGTTTACATTAGCACCTGAGTATTCCCAGCAAGGCTAAAGGCCTTGTTAGATCATAGATTTTTTTTTTTTTTTTTTTGTCTTCCATTTGTTTCTTTAATCCACTACTTCATTTTGTTGATGCTGGGAGAAAAACTAACAGATGAGTGAGTCATCAGCTGAAGTAGTGAAAGAGGTGGAGCATTCATAAACCTGAGATCATAACCAACAGGTCAAGAAAAACTCCAGATCACTCTACCACAACCTACCATGCCCTGGGGCATTAGGAAGAGTCTAACAGAGGGAATGCTTTGCTGGGGAGAAGCAAACAGCACTTAACACATAATGCCTTCACCTCCTAAAAATATGTGCAGTAATAGTCAACAAATTCAGACATAAATTCATTTCACTTGGGAACACAAAAAAACAGGACAGTGAAGTTTTCACGTCAAATTATCAGTTTCAATTCATTTCTTACCATTCTTTAAAAAAAAAAAATTCCTAGAAGAGCTTTAGTCTTTCTTTGTGGGGAGGGTTGTTTGGGAGCTTTTTGCCTTAATCTAGGGGGAGAATGGTTAAACTTCAGTTTTCATCTCAGCTCTGTCAATTTGTGAATTTGGATGAGGTACTTTACTTCTTCAAGTTTCTGTTTCTTCCTCTGTATCATATCAGACTTACAGTGTTGTTCTAAAGGTAAACTCAGATATTCACATACAATGAGCCTGGTACATTACAGATCTTCAATAAATAATAGTTAGAAGTATTCTCTTTAGAACGGATTCTATTAATGACCTCCACTCAAAATCCAACAGACGGCTCTCTGTTCTGAATCTCCTTGGATTTTCTTGGCCATTTCTCACTTCTGTAAAATCTTGCCTGGCCTGGCTTCTAAGATACTGTACAAGGGCAGTTCTCTGCAGCCAAATATTCTTTTCCAATTGCTACTCTGCATGCATGAGAAGTCGCTTCAGTCGTGTCTGACTCTTTGCAACCCTATGGACTGTAGCCCACCAGGCTCCTCTGTCCATGGGATTCTCCAGGCAGGAATACTGGAGTGGGCTGCCATGCACTTCTCCAGGGGATCTTTCCAATTCAGGGATCAAACCCCCATCTCTTATATCTCCTGCACTGGCAAGCGGTTCTTTACCACAAGCGCCACCTGCAAAGCCTAAAGTCTACTCTCCTCTTCCTGTTGTCTAACTCTCATCATTCCTGGGCCCTTGGTTCTTTTCTCTCCCTTGTTGATCCACATGGCTTTCATTCATCCTCTACTTTCATGTCTAACAGACATGTATCACCTAAGAGCCGGTTCTGCCTTCTCTCTTAGATGCCCTGTTGCCAACTTAAACTCAGTCCGGAACTAAGGTAACCATCATTTCTCAGTTGAGCACAACTCATCATCACCTGTCCGTAGTTATCCAGAGCCAAATCTTATGTACTGGTTTAAAATATAGACTCTGTGGGCAGGGAGATGGGAGGGGACACCCATGGCTGATTCCTGTCACTGTATGGCAAAAAACACCACCATATTGTAAAGTAATTAGCCTCCAATTAAAATAAATAAATTTAAAATAAAAAATAAAATATAGCCTCTGGAGCCAGATGGCCTGGGTGTAAATCCTGGCTGCACCGCTTACTAACTGTGTAACCTTGGTTGAGTTAGTTAACCTTTCTGGGCATCAGTTTCCTTACCTGTAAAACTGAGATGTACTCCCAAATGAAACAGAATAATAATATCCACTCTCTAGGATTTTCTCAGAATTAAAATGGACACAGTATAAAAGTATCATGTGTGTTAGCTATTATACTTTCTATGGAGTCAGTCACCATATCCATGATCACAGTTTTAGTCTTATCTCTTCATGCCTCCAAGTGGTCTCGTTATCCTTCAGCTTTCCCCCCGTTCAATCTCTACTGAAGCCCTATGGAATCACCTTCATAGTTAATTACTTTCAAGAGTGTTCTATGTTTCTTCACCACCTGTAATATAGAGTCCAAAATCCTCCATCTGATACTTAGGATTCTCCATTATCAGGCCCCTACCTACCTCTCAAAATTTATTCCTACTTGCTTAGCGTAAGGAGTTGAACCATTTAGCTGAAATTCCGCAAAGAAGCCCCATTTCTATATTCATGCTTTTGCTCAGACTGTTCCCCTGCCTGAAATTGCCCTCCTGCTTCTCTCCATCTAAACTCTACTCTTAGCAAAGTCCAGCTCAACATCCCATCTTGCAGAAAATACTCCCTGATTGTTCCTATTCCAGTTTTTAAGGGCTTTCCTGTACTACAAACTCCTACACTATGTATACTATTTACTATATGTGCTGTGCTGTGCTAAGTCGCTCAGTCGTGTCCAACCCTTTGTGACCCCATGGACTGTAACCCACCAGGCTCCTCTGTCCATGGGGATTCTCTAGGCAAGAATACTGGAGTGGGTAGCCATGCCCTCCTTCAGGGATCTTCCCAACCCAGAAATCAAACCCAGGTCTCCCGCACTGCAGGCGGATTCTTTACCATCTGAGCCACCAGGGAAGCTCAAGAATACTGGAGTGGGTAGCCTATCCCCTCTCCAGGGGATTTTCCTGACCCAGGAATCGAACCAGGGTCTCCTGCATTGCAGGCAGATTCTTTACCAGCTGAGCTCCCAGGGAAGCCCATTTACTACATATTCTACCATTTAATTTTTACTATGCAAAGAATACCAGTTATGGAGAGAAAACTGTTATTCAGTTGTTAGATCCACCAACTACACCAAGGAAGTAGCATTTGTTAATCAAAAAGCCAGGAGTTCCTGTACATAGTCCAGTCTATCCTACACCACGTCCCTGACCTGCCTTGGATTCCCAACCTGCCCGACTTCACTCAAAGATCTGCGAATCCCTCTTCTCCAGCTTTGCACTGGCTTTCTTCTGAAAGCACTAGTCCCCACTCTATCACACACACACACACACACACACACACACACACACACACACCCCTCCCTGAGTCAAGGAGAACACCTAGACACCTGGACTGGCCCTAGGCACTTATCTCTTAAAAGGCAGCTAACGCAGAGTCATCCATGAACCTTCATTTTCTTCCGTCCACTTCATTTTAAAATCCTATAGATATTACCTTCAAAATATACCTAGACTGTGACCTCTTCTCACCATCCCACTGCAAGTATGCTGCTGCAAGCCACCATCATCTTCTAGATGGATTACCACAATTATCTCTGAGGTAGGCAACCTCCACTATGGGCTCCCAACAATCCTTGCCTCCTAGAACTCACAGCCTTGTGGAGTGCCCACCCACACTGTACCAGACTTTGATATGATCAGTAGCAGATGGCAAGAGTGACAGTATGGCACTCCTAGAATTAGATAATGAAAGTCTTCCATTTTGGTAAGTCTCTCTCTTTCTCTCTCTTTCTCCTCGCTTATTCTGGGGAAACCAAACTGTCATATTATGGTGAGGAACTGAAGCCTTGACTAACAATTAATAAGAAACTGAAGACCACCACCAACCTGTGAGGGAGCTTAGTACATCCTGCGGTCAAAGTCAAGTGCGAAATCAGTTATAGCCCCAGATGACAGCCTGAGTGCAGCCTTACGGAGACCCTGAGCCACAACCATCTCCAGCTAAGCTGCTCTTAGACTGCTGACCATCATAAACTGTAAGATAATGTTTGCTATTTTCGCTGCTAAGTTTTTAGATACTATGTTAGCCAGCAACAGAGAGCTAATACTGTTTCTGAATAAATCTCCCGGCTTTCACCATTGTCCCCACTCCCTCCAGTCTATTCTCTACAAAGTAGCATCTAGAGAAATCCCATTAAGACATAAATCAGATCAGGCTACTGCCATCCTCAGTCCTATATTATCCCCATTTTCCTTAGAGGTGACGGCCCTTCCCGCGGACTTCCAGGTCCTACAGAACCTCTCCTCCGTTACTTCCCCCAGCTTCCCTGCTGGTACTCTCTCCCCTTGTCATCCTCCGCCCTCATTCTGATCCTCTTCCTTGGTCTCCATGTCTCTACCTTCGGATCTTGGCGCCAGCTGTTTTTCATCTTTCTGGAATGCTCTTTCCCCCAATATCCCCTCATAACTCTCTCGCTGCCTCTAAACTTCTGCCCAGATCTCACCACAGTGAGACTTAATCCTGGCTACCTTTATTAATGCAGTGACCTGCCTCCACCCACCCTCATTGTTGTTCAATCACTAAGTCATGTCCAACTCTGTGACCCCAAAGACTGCAGCACATCAGCCTTCCCTGTCCTTCACCATCTCCTGGAGGTTGCTCCAATTTATGTCCACTGAGTTGGTGATACCACCTACCCTAAAAATCTCAATTCCTCCAAACTTTACATCTCCCTTATACAGCTTCTATTCTTTTTTAAAAAAGTATTTATCTATTTGACTGTGCTGGGTCTTAGTTGCAGCATGCGGGATCCCCAGGTGTGGCATGTGGGATTTAGCTCCCCAACCAAGAATCAAACCATCACCCCCTTTCCAACATTGGGAGCACAGAGTCTGAGCCACTGGACTACCAGGGAAACCCCTTCTCCTTTCTTCCCTGGTAGTCACCATCTGCTCATACAATGTCGCCTACTTACTGTGTTCTGTGTTCATGGTCTATCTACCCCCATGAGAAAGTAAGCTCCACGGGGTGGAGATTCTTTTTTTTTTTTTTCCTCATGGATGTATCACAAGCATTGAACAATGCCTGCCACTCAATTAAATTTGTTGAATGAGTGAATAAAAGTTCAGCTGAAGAATTGAAGTGTAAGTTGGAGTTTAAAGTACTAGGAAGATCACAACATTGTAAATCAACTATACCCCAATAAAAATTAATTTTTTTCAAGGTTAAAAAGTAAAGAGTCAAGTACTATGAAGGGACTGGGGGAGCTATTTTTTCCATTTTGATAAAATCAGTTTACAGTATCTTTGTAAATTGGCTGTGAACTATAAAGGGCTACACAAATGCAAGACGCCTTAATTGTAAGAAGCAGAATTGTAAAATTAATTTAACGAGTATTGATCCTAAAGTGTCCTTCTCGCAACTCTTAGTTTTCACCTTCGCATTAAACAAATGAGGATTCATTCTTCTGTTCTCCTGAAATAAGAGCTGTGAGTGCATGCTAAGTCACTTCAGTTGTGTGCAACCCTTTGCAACGCTATGGACTGAAGCTTACCAGACTCTTCTGTCCAGAGGATTCTCCAGGCAAGAATAGAGAGGGCTGTCGTGCCCTCCTCCAGGGGATCTTCCCAACCCAGGGATTGAACCCGCATGTCTTAGGTCTCCTGCGTTGGCAGACAGGTTCTTTACCACGAGTGCCACCTGGGAAGCCCCAAAATACGAGCTACACACTAGGAAATCAGGCAGACTTATCTGGAGACCAGAGGCAAAACTAGAGGACTGAGCTCTACCCAGCAAAGGTCTGCGATGCGTGACCCCTCCTCCCACATGTTGTCTATCATTCCCAACACTGACTTGCTGCTGCTGCTAAGTCGCTTCAGTCGTGTCCGACTCTGTACAACCCCATAGACGGCAGCCCACCAGGCTCCCCCATCCCTGGGATTCTCCAGGCAAGAACACTGGAGTGGGTTGCCATTTCCTTCTCCAGTGCATGAAAGTGAAAAGTGAAACTGAAGTAGCTCAGTCATGTCTGACTCCTAGCGACCCCATGGACTGCAGCCTACCAGGCTCCTCCGTCCATGGGATTTGCCAGGCAAGAGTACTGGAGTGGGGTGCCATTGCCTTCTCTGAGTTGGAGACAAAAGAATTTTTTCACCTCTCTTTAAGAAGTGAAGTTTGGGGACTTCCCAGTTGGTCCAGTGATTAAGACTCTGTTCCCACTGTGTGTGTTGAGGTGGGGGCAGGGGTGCGGAGGGCAGGCAGGGTCCATCCCTGGGAAGACCCTGCATGTCTTGCAACACAGCCAAAAGGAAGAAAAAGTGAAGTTCTACCTAGAGATCATCCTATTAAGTGGAGTAAGTCAGATAGACAAAGACAAATACCATATGATGTCACTTACATATGGAATCTAAAAAAATGACACAGTGAACTTACTTACAAAACAGAAATAAACTCGCAGACATAGAAAACAAACTTACGGTAACCAGAAGAGAAACGTGGGGAAGAGGACTAAATTAGAAGTATGGAATTAAAAGATACACACTACTATATATCTAAAATAGATAAACAAGGACCTACTGCATGGCACAGTAATAACCTATAACAAAAAAGAATCTGAAAAAGAATATATATATGTGTGTGTATATATATTATGGAGAAGGCAACAGCACTCCACTCCAGTACTCTTGCCTGGAAAATCCCATGGATGGAGGAGCCTGGTAGGCAGCAGTCCATGGGGTCTCAAAGTCTGACACGACTGAGCGACTTCACTTTCACTTTTCACTTTCATGCACTGGAGAAGGAAATGGCAACCCACTCCAGTGTTCTTGCCTGGAGAATCCCAGGGACGGGGGAGCCTGGTGGGCTGCTGTCTATGGGGTCGCACAGAGTCGGACACGACTGAAGTGACTTAGCAGCAGCAGCAGCAGCATGTATATTACACACACAAACACACACACATATATAACTGAAACACTTTGCTTTGAAATAGTGTAAATCAACCATACTTCAATTAAAAAAAGAAGTGACGTTTTAAAATGATTCTCAGGATTTCATGCTATGTTCTCTGTCTCAATATCCCCCTCCTTCTCTCTGACTGTCTGTCTGTCTCTCTCTCTATCACACACATACAGCCTTTATCTTGAGATTACATGAATTCCATTTTCTAAATAGAATGCCTCTCCTTATACTGAGTCTTCAGCACTTCGAATTTAATCTTCATCCACTTTAATTTCTTGTAGCTGATTTAACATAACTGCTTATTCACATATAATCACTTTAGCTTCTCAGCCAAAAAGACAAAAAAAAAAAAAAAAAGACTATATTCAGATCTTAAACTTAACAGCAAGATTTAAGAACTGACAATCACTCTTTCTTTGGAAATCCTGGCATTTTCTCCAGTAACAGAATATGAGTTTCAAATGGAAACTAATGAACCAACAATCCTGACCAGGGGTAATGTCACAATTTAAATGCCAACGATGTTAGTCATTTCACTAGTAGCTACTTTCAATTAATCCCTCCTTTTGGTGCTTGCTAGAGGCAAATCACAAGAGATAACAGATACTTTCCATGTTGGAACAAGGGTTGAAATTGATTAGGAAGTTTCTACACTGAGCATTTGTCCTTAATGACTCTAACTTTTTGCCCTTGACCAAATCCATATATAAATCAAAGGAAATCAAATGAATCCAAAAGTCCGGGGTGACATCGATAGTCTTATGTTGAAGATGGTTTATATTGGACAAAGAGAATTTTGATTAATTCAGTGAAAATATTATAATGTTCTCATACAAAATGCATATAAACCGTATAAAATTCACAGTTCTTAAAAATAAGTGGATTTTAAAACAAAGCTTGTTTATTAAAATTAAGATAGTTCCACTTAAAATGTATTAGCTGCAGAATACACTGATGCGTTGACTGAAGGTCTCTCTCACCTGGGGCCTAGGTTTGCTAGCGCCCATGGCTACAGTCTGTGGGGTCACAGAGACACAGACACGACTGAGCAGCGGAGTATGCACACACACACGCGTCCTTCGCCCACCTACTAATTAATCAAGGACTCAGAGGATTAGGGATGTAATTAAGAAGCAGCTGGAAAGGCACATCATCAAGCAGTAGAAACAAACAGGAGGGAAAAAGATACCAAAATGGAAAGCGAAAGAAAGAGGACAAGAAAATAATTTTTTAAATGGAGAGAATTTGTAGAGTACAATCTGTGAAATAATTTAAAGTGGTTAAAATCATGTGTATGTAAGTCAAAATCCAAAATATTAACAGGGATTATGGGTGAATTTTTCTTTTTTACTTTTCAAATAGTCTTTAATAAGTCACACATACTTACAATTCACTCCAGTGTTCTTGCCTGGAGAATCCCAGGGACGGGGAGCCTGCCCGTCTATGGGGTCGCACAGAGTCGGACACGACTGACGTGACTTAGCAGCAGCAGCAGCACACACACTTATTGAGCCCCTACTATATGCCATATAGTGCTCTAAGCCTCTGACATGGGTTAATACATTTATTCTTTACTGGAGCCATAAAGTCGGACAAGGTAACCAAGCCCTTTACACAGACAGGGACCTTGAACAAAGTGCTACGTTACATGCCTAGGGTCACGTAGCAGTCAGCTTAGACCAGGATGGCATCCCAGAACCTGAGCTCTTAAGCATTCTTTTTCCTTGTTTTCAATTCTTGACTACGCTCTACTTTCACAATCCAAAGAGTTACTTGAAAAGAAGGAACTAGAAAACAGACCAGATACAAGAGACCAATGTGACAGGGGATTTTCTTACATGGAAGTAAATGAAACAATATCTAAATCCACAGTTCTAAAAATACTGCACAAAGTGGAAGTCTATAAGCTCCTTGAAGACAGAGATTATGTGTTTTAATTATTTGTAGAATTCCAAGGTGCTGAAACTTTCTGTGGGATCCGTATTAGGCAGGTAACACAAATAAGCTGCATATGGAGAGGAATAACTACTACACCTTATCCATCTTTAGTTTGACACAGTTAGAGGCATTTGTTTTTAAATATCCTGTAGAAAATGTTAAGTAATTGACATAATAAAAACATACATTAAATTAATTTGGAAATATCAGAAACATTATATTTCAACAGTGACCAAAATTCAATTTTTAAACAAAAGAAAAATCATCTTAAAGCCAAATCAGTTTCAGAAATTAAAAAGAGAATCAGTTCTTTAGAGAAACTTGTCATGCTCAAATCTCCAGCAGGAAAAAAAATAAAAAATAAAAAAAAATAAGAGCCTCTTAAAAGGCTGCAGGACAGATTTCTCTCTCATGACCATTTCATGTGTTTACTTTTCCTTCAAAGGTTTCCCTGAACTGAGACATGTAATAATGTGTGGTCAATGTGAAAACAGAAATTTTGTGTAATTTTAGAAGACAGAAAGCAGAAGACTGGAATAGAGGAGAAACCAAAGTCAAGAGCGCTGCACCCCCACTTACTGCATAAGTGAGAACTGGTTTTCCCACTGAGCCTGGAAAACTCTAACTCAGAGTCTTCAGCATCTATAACCAAGCTAGTCATACCAACTAGCTACGTGTTCACTTCTTGAATACAGAAAGGATCAGTCTTTGGAAGGGTCCTAGAACCAGAGAGAAAAACAGCTTGGGAAAATGCCTAGACTAATTTCAAACTACCAAATGAAACAAAGGGAGTTGTGGAAGGAGCACAGAGGGAAATTCAGCTTTAAAACAGCAAGAAACCCTCCACTGAGTCCTACCTTCAGTTTGCCCCACTGCACTTCACCTGCACCTATGCAAAGGAAACCTCCAGATACCCTCTGCACCCTTGAGTACTCCTTACATTTAAGAGAACAGTTCACCCTAGGAATGAGCCCAACTGCCAAGTTTTGATGCAGTGTCCAAGTATCTACAATTATCTGAAAAGGCTTTGAGGATACATCTTTCTTTTCCAACTATCAGTGTGAAGCAGGATTTTCTTCATATATACTTCAACCAAAATAACATTTTGCAACACACTGAATGAAGCAGATATGAGAATCCAGCTGTCATCTATGAAACCAGACATTAAAGAGAATTGCAAAAATATAAATCAATACCACTCTTCTCACTAAGGGGCTTCCCTAGTGGCTCAGATGGTAAAGAATCTGCCTGCAATGTAGGAAACCTGGGTTCGACCCCTGGGTTGGGAAGACCCCCTGGAGGAGGGCATGGCAACCCACTCCAGTATTCTTGCCTGGAGAATCTCATGGACAGAGGAGCCCAGCAGACTACAGTCCATATAAAACTCACACAAACACATGTTTTATGAACTTCAACAATTTAAGAGCGTAAAGGGATTCTGAGAACAAACAGTTTGAAGGTCACTCTACTAGAAAATCACTAGAGAAAAATAATGGAAAAAAAGAAATATTGATCAATGAAACAGAAATAAGCAAAAATAAAAATGACAAAATAACCTGTGAAAAATAAGACCTTATAATTTCAGCACTGCAATAAGTCAAAATGAGTTAACTCTACTTTTAAGAGATTTTTTTCAAATTGAATTTTAAAAAGACAAGAATATTCTTTTTAAGCACCCATCATACATAAGACAATTGATCTTGTATCAAGCCATTAAGCAAGACCACACATTTCAAAGAATTCTTATGAAACAGACTAAATTATCTGACCACATTATAATTAAATTGTAAGCCAATAACAAAAAGATGAATGTTAAACACTGCATGTTTAGAAATTATAGGATACTCTTCCAAATACAGATCAAAAAAAAAAAATTCAAGGAAAATTTTCAAATTAAAACTTAATAAAAAATACATCATACATGCTGTGCTATGCGATGTGCTTTTAGTCGCTCAGTCGTGTCCAACTCTTTGCAACTGTGTGGACTGTAGCCTGCCAGGCTCCTCTGTCCACGAGGATTCTCCAGGCAAGAATACCAGAGTGGTTTGCCACGCCCTCCTTTGGGGGATCTTTCCAACCCAGGAATTGAATGGAGTCTCCTGCATTGCAGGCAGATTCTGTACCAGCTGAGCTACCAGGGAAGCCCAAATTCTTGCCAACTTAATCCCATCGTGGAGTCTTTAGCTTGGAGAGCCCAGACTAACACAGGTGTAATTTAGATAGAGATGGGGCTGCATAAGAGTGGATTATAGGGGAAGTAACATTTAAACTGAGACAGAAGGAGGAGGAATTAGTCAGGTGGGAAAAAAAAGAAATAGAGAGGTGAAGCAGTGACTGACAGAAGCAGCAAGTGCAAGGTCCCTGAGGCAGTGTGGAGCTGTGTCCAACTGAGGAACTAAATGAGGGTCAGTGTAGCTGGACCATAATGTTCTAAGAAGGAAGATAGCAGTGTCTGATAAAACTTTGAGATAGGCAGAGGCCAGATTATGCAAAGATTTGTAATTCACTTTAAGGATTTTAAATTTTATTCTAATGCACTGGAAAGGCAGGCAAGATCCTTAGCAACAGACCAACTTGGATAAATGTGTGTTTTTAAAAAGGGCACTGTGGCTGCAGTGGATGGATTTAGGGGGGCGGAGTGGGGGTGAATACTAGGAGATTAGGAAACAGGCTTAAAAAAATCATTTTCATAGTGTTTCCCTTGAGAGTACATAGCCCATTTCTTTATCTGAAGGCATTCAATATTCTATGCCTTACTCTTTATTCAGCTACAAGTTTTAACTTCTACTATCTTTATGCAAGTGGCTATTATGTCTTACTCAATTTGTAGTTACACATAGCATGTGAGTTAGTCTATTTTTTCCAATATTAGCAGAAATATTCATTGATAAAAACATTAGAATCCAACTTCAGTAGATAAGGAAATAAATCTCCAGTATATAAGGAAATAAATCAGAGAGCCACAAAGGTTACACAATGAAGTAATGGAAAAGCCCATACAGAATCCACACTAAACGTAATGATTGAATCAGAAGTTCCTTCTGCAAAACAAAACAGGGCATATGAATGGACTCTGCTCTATAATAAACTTGACCTAAAACAAAAGTGCTGGAAATAACCAAAACCAGTTAAGCTTTAGTTTGCCTTATTAGAATTCAGATGGGCTTCTGAGAACTCTATCAGGAAAATAACAGTCAGTTACATACTTGTTTTTCCTCTTCTAGACAATAATCAAAAGCACTCAAAGTTATTCCTTTGGCCTTAGATCTGTACTTGAAGTTAAAAATTAATCTTAAACTTGTACCTGCTATGTGAGTGTATATGAATGTAAGAATGTATATATACATAAATCTTTACATATACATCCTTAGGGCTGGGGTGGTAGAATGTGTGAGGTGGGTGACAGGGAGTAGGAGTGGAGAGATGAGACAAGAAATGGAAAGAGGAAGGTACCCAAACACGCTGTGCATAATATGATCACACTCGTGCATTTATATAAATTATGGATTTATATACATTGTGTGTGTGTGCAAAATTAGGTACATGTAAAGAAATTTTACAGGAAGAAGGAAGGACAAAAAGGAGACAGGGATGATGGGAGGGAAGAGGGAAAGAAGGGAATTGAAAGAATTTCTCTTCCAATAAACGATATTGGAGTAAGTAGTTGAGGTGCTGGGTTTCATTTGTGCACTTACTTATTTAAATAAGATTCTTACCTGAAACTATTACAAGAAATCCCAAGCAACTCTTTACTTATATTTAATATTCAACCACATATACAAAGACAGCTTGAATAATGGTTTAGGAAAACCGTTTGAGAAAAATCAGTACCTCCCCCATCAGACTTCAGGAGAAACTGCAAGAACTTGGGATCTTTGTAGTCTGGGAGAAAAGACAGGAGACACAAAATGATCTCAACCATGTAGAGGCAGCTGTCATTGGCTACGAGTGCATCATTCTGTACTGAAGGGACACTGATAGAGGGTAACGTGTTGTCTTGGTGACTAGCAAGGAGGCACTGGCAGAAACATCCTAAAGAGGACTAGGAGCCTGCAGAAGGGTTCTCATGACCAAACAGAGGAGGAAAGACAGAACCAAGTGAAGAGGAGACGCTGTGTGGGCATCACTTATAAAGCCATACTTTTAGTTGTATAATGGGGAAAAGTCACATGTAAGTATAATAAGTAATAATTAGGAGGAGGGCAATATGGAATGTGAGTGTCCCCACAATAGCATAAGATGTGCAGGACAGTTCAGAGCGGGCCATGCCGTAATCTGGACACAGCCCCTCACAAGGGATGAGACTGTGTTGTAAGTAAAGAGGACTATCTTGAGCCTGAAAGGTCTAGAACATTTAGGATTCTATAGCACGTCGACTTTCTTGCTGACCGTGTGACAGGGTCATAGATATTAAGGAACCCAAGTTGTTGCCTTGCCTCTTCTAACTGGTTTCACCACATGAAAATATGCAGCTCTATTTCCCAACCTCAGCCACACCAAGCGGACACTAACCGAACTTGTGCTTAAACCTGTTAGAAAGAGAGGTGGGATTGCAAGAGGCAGAAAAATTTCCAGGAATCAGAGTCATTTAATTGCAATGCTTTGAAGCTTGTATCAGACTGCTGCAAATGTTCTTGGAACTCTGAAGAAGAAACAAGTATCGGTGTTGTACTTTTTCTATTATTTGACTTTCTTTGACCTTTGTCTGCTTTGTCTCTGAGGAAAGTGAGCATTTTTTAAAATTACAGACTCCCCAGCAAATGTTAGAATATTACCCAATAAAAGTGTCCTGCAGAGCCCAATCTGACACAGTGAGCAGCCTGATTTCTTTGACAGAGAGAGCCACTGAGTGACAGCATAACCCGTGGTCTCAGTGGTCTCTGAGACTCGGTGGGGTTATAGGAGCAGCTGTCTGGACACTCCCCACCATCTTTATCTTGACTGCTCTGGTCCAGCCAAAGAGGGGAGGGTGAGTGGAAGAAGGACCTGGCACTAAATATCCCCAGCAGTGAAGAAAAATAGAACTGATGATAGACACAAAATGATAGGTAAACACGGTAAGACCCTTTAGAGGAGGGGAAACTGAGGAAGGGACAGGCAGAAGCTTGTCAAAAGCTCCAGATGAACTTTCCAGTGTGAACGACAACTTTCCAACACTCTCAGGCACTCTTTTCTTTCAACCCTACTGACTGATGGGAGTGAGAAAGGAAAGGAGAGACGTGATCAACCAAGGCAACTGTCTCCAGCAGAAGTGGAAGCCCCACGACCCCAAGGTCAGGTAGGGAACAGCCTTAAAACCCAAAGGCAGGAAAGAGAATGCCCTCCTTCAGATGGGGTGTGAAGTCGATACAGGACATTTAACCAAGTCACTCAGAGGCTACACAAGGCCAGCTAAGCCTTCCCATGCTGCCCCATCTTCAAATGCCCAGACTCCAAGCCAACCTTGAAAGGGCAAACAAACACAACTCAGATGGCAGAAAGACGGTAAAGAAATCATTCGCTTTGACTGCAGCATAACAAAAGGAGGTTTGACAAGAACACATCAAGCACGAACAAGTCAAAAAGAAATGGCATAGCAATACAGCAAAAATACTACAGGAAATCAGATGAATAATAAAAGAACATAGCACACATAAGAAAATTAAATTAACCAAAATTAATTAACTATAGTTGATTGAATTAACCCTCTCAAATCCCAGAATTTGCTTTATACTATAAAACATAAAAACATGAATTCAAGAAAACAAAAAGTGCAAAGTTGACGGCACAACAGAATTAGGTAAAAAAGGAAAATTGCAGAGCTAAGAAAGACCGAAACAACAGCATACCAGAACTGAAAACAGAATTACTGACAAAGGAAAGGCTTGAGATCATCACAGTGATCGCAGAAGAGAAAGAGAGAAATTACAAGCATTAGACAATAGATAATCAGGGACAAAGAGGAACAAATATGGAGATAAATGTTGCTGAAGTAGAACATCAAACAAAAAAAAAGACAAACGCCACTCACAGTTACACTACACAGACACTTCTGGTTACTGTGGTAGGCTGAACATCTTTGCTGAAACCCCATTAAAGTGATGGCTATTAATACAAAAACCTGTAATCACTTTTAAAAATCCAGATGTATATCAGAATTATCTTGGAATTTTTTGAAAAACACAAATGCCCAGGTATTTGTTTTTTTCTCCAAAGCTCCAGATATGTTTCTAATGAGCAGCCATGTTTAAAAACAACTGGACTATACAATGATCTTTTACTTCTTATCTAGTTTATTTCACTTTTTCTATATCATATTCAGTGCTCCCATTTCATTTAGTTTGTGCTTCTCAATTTCTCCATCTCTTCTTTTTTTTGATGTTCTTTCTCAAGCCTTTATTAGGCATAGGAGAAAAGCTTTTCTATACATAAATATAAATAGTATGTATATATTTTAGAAAGCTTATGAATTTTTCCCTAACTAAAAAATTTATGACATTCTAATTCTCTTTGTTAAATGCTACTTGTAAATGCTTGAATAAAATGCTAGATTTCTAATTTTAAAAATATATATATGCAACAAGCAACAAAAGTTTACTGTATAGCACAGGGAATTACAGTCAATATCTTGTAATAACCTATAAGGAAAATAATCTCAAAAATAATGCATATATACAACTGAATCACCTTGCTGTGCACCTGAAACATAAGTCAACTACATAAAATATATACATATTAAAAACTAAAAAAAAAGAAATGATGGTTAAACACAGGGAGCTCAGCCCAGTGTTCTCTGATAACCTAGAGGGGTGGGATGGGGGAGAGGGTGGGAGGGGGGTTCAAGATGGAGGGGATATATGTATACTTACAGCTAATTCTCACTGTTGTACAGCAGAAACCAACATAACATTGTAAAGCAATTAACCTCCAATTAAAAATAAATTTTTAGAAAATGAAAAAAAAAAAGAAGACAGTTAAAGAGACCAAAGGATTTGGGAGAGGGCCTGACTTGGCCTTTGGGCCTCTACTGCCTGCAGGGTCAATCAGCCCCTTGACCTGAATCGGGACTGAAATGTGAGAAGGGCAGTTTCCTTTTTCTCTTTTCTCCCTTTTATCCCATGCTTCAGAGACACAAGAATTAATAACCTTTTTTGGGGGGAGGGGGTTAGCAAAAGAAAAAGATCTTTATCTTCATGTTGGGAAGTCAATATCTAAGGTCTTAAATGGGCAGATGAAGAAATGACAGTATTTAGTATCGAGACATATGGGAATAAGCACAAAAGAGAGGAGCATAGCCACCTCTGAGACCAGAGGAGATGGAAACCAGGGAGCAGAGCGGGGCTCAGGAAACCACTATTTTTCATAAGTCTTTTTTGTATTAAATAATTTTCAACTAAATACATTTTAAACTAAACTAAATACATCTTAAACTAAATACATTTCTTTGCTAAAAATACAAAATAAATGTTAAAATATTGATACTATTGGGTCCTATGAAATATATCCGAGTCAAGATGCAGCCAATGATAGCCAGATTTACCCACTAAACCACCAAGCTAATGGCAAGAGAAAGTAGGTGAGGAATCTCTTGAGAAGGAGGTCAGGCAAGAAAGCATGATGACTAAATTCAGATGGTGACGTCTAACCACAGGGGTTCCGATCCCAGCTCTGCACCTGTCAGCTCTAGGACGCCTGTTGTTGTTCACTCAGTCGGGTCTGGCTCTTTATGACCCCATGGACTGCTGCACGCCAGGCTTCCCTGTCCTTCACCATCTCCCAGAGCTTGCTCAAACTCATGTCCATTGAGTCAGTGATGCCATCCAACCATCTCGTCCTCTCTCGTCCCCTTCTCCTCCTGCCTTCAATCTTTCCCAGGATCAGGGTCTTTTCTAATGAGTCAGCTCTTTGCATCAGGTTGCCAAAGTACTGGAGCTTCAGCTTCAGCATCAGTCCTTTCAGTGAATATTCAGGACTGATTTTCTTTAGGATGGACTGGTCGGACCTCCTCGCAGTCCAAGGGACTCTCAAGAGTCTTCTCCAACACCACAGTTCAAAAGTATCAATTCTTCGGGGCTCAGCTTTCTTTATAGTCCAACTCTCACATCCATACATGACTACTGGAAAAACCATAGCTTTGACTGGGCAAACCTTTGTTGGCAAAGTAACGTCTCTGCTTTTTAATATGCTATTTAGGTTGGTCATAACTTTTCTTCCAAGGAGCAACATAATAACCACAGATAAAAAGGAAATCTGAAACTGATGATTTCCTGGAAAATATAAATGCTCAAACTTGCCTGGAGTATAAAGAATAAAGAGACAAAGGAAGCATAGAAGAAACTGAAAGGTTAGTCAAGGACCTTCACCGAGCCCAGGCAACCTTCAAGGAATAGATCATTCCACCATTGTTTGAATTACTGCAGAGCATAATATGACATGGAAAGTTTCCCAACTCATTTTAATCAGCTAGCATAACATGGATATCAAAATACAACACAGATAGCAAGCATCCACGTACATACACCCGCACACAAATAGCAATAATGATGACAGCTAACGTTTATTGGGTGTTTTCTGTGTACCACAGACTGTTCTATACAAGTTATCTACCTCACCCCAATGCTAGGAAACAAGATCTGTTACCATTATCTCTGTTTTATAGAGGGAAACTAAGGGCACAGGGGGACTAAGTAACTTACCCAAGGTCACGTCACCAGTAAGCAGGTGGGACTGGGATGAATACAGATATAAAATTCCTCAAAATACTACTGATGAATTGAATCTATCGATATGTTTTTACATCATGACCACACAAGGCTTATCCCAGGAGTACAAGACTGCTCTGAAAAAAATTAGGAGATTTATTTATGAATATCATTACATCAAGAGAATAGAAAATCCAATATGAAAATCATTCCTGATAGCCAAGAAACCTACAATACCATTGCTTTTAAAAGTGAGACATTAATACCACTTCCTTCACGGAAGGTCCTCTGCCATCCTACTTGCCACCATTTCCTCGACATCCCGAGCTATATAATAAAAGAGAACAACAATCTAATAAATCTAAATACTAGAAAGGAGAAAAAGTAATCATTATTTGCAGACAATCTAATTACTGGACAATTTGAGATTCAATAAAAGAGAAAGAGGGGAAAGGGAGATGAATGGCTAGACAGATATTAGAACAGAGGAGTTCAGCTGGGTGGTCAGATAGAAGATCATATAAACCCAAAAGCTTTTCAAAGACCAGATTATATTTAATGCTGAAATCCTAAGGACATTAGACAAGAAGGTCTACTCTCGCACCTAATAGTATTAACTAACATTTTTCTATAGTGATAGGTTGATACACTTAGAGATGAGAATGAAATATAAGTATAAAAACTGGAAGAGATGAATAAAAAGCATTTGCACACAACATGGCAGCATGGCTGATCCCCAAGAGAGTCAACTGAACAACTATAACCTCTAAAAAAGAAAGAAAGTAAGGTGGCTGGATACAAAATATTATTTTAAAATCAATACCTTTCTTACTCAAAAAGAATTAGCTAAAACATATTTTTAAAAAGATATCCCACTTAAAACAGTACCAAAAAGATAACATATTTTTGAGTAAACAAACTTTTTAAATAAACTTAACAATAATAGTACATGATCTATATAAAGAAAATGTTTTAACAATATTGAGGAACATCAAAGATTTAAATAATAGAGCAAAACACACCCTGTTCTTAAATAGGAAGATACAATAGTAATATGATATCAACTCTATACCAAAGTTACTCATAAAATTTAATGTATTCCCTCTCTTCTTCCCCACCCTCAAATCAGGATTTCTTAAGAACTACAGAAGCTGATTCTAAAATGTATACTTTTAAAAAAAGAAAAATAATCAGTAATATTCTTTAAAAAAAGAGTAATGAGATGGCATAGCACTTTCAGAGATGAAAACATTTTATAAAGATAAATAAATGTTAAGTAGATAGCTGCTTTTGAAACATAAATAGGTAGATCAATGTAATGTAATGAAGAGTTAGGAAATAGTCCCAAATATACACAGATATTTAATATATGATATGGGTTGGATTTCAAATAAGTGCAAGAAATATTATTATAGTAGGAACAGTAGTATTCAATAAACACTATGGACAAAATAGGGGAACCATCTAAAAAATAATTAAGGAGCCTACCTCATTTCTTCATCAAATAAATTCCAAATGGATCAAAGTTTTCAATGGCAATGTGAACTCTTAAGTCATAGAAAAATAGAATACAATTTGAGAGAAGTTAATATTGGGGTCTAGAGACAGGGCTTTCCTAGTACCTCAGACAGTAAAGCATCTGCCTGCAATGCAGGAGACTCAGGTTTGATCCATGGGTTGGGAAGATTCCCTGGAGGAGGAAATGGCAACCGACTCCAGTATTCTTGCCTGGAGAATCCCATGGACAGGAGGAGGCTGGCAGGCTACAGTCCACGGAGTCACAAAGAAAGTCAGACACAACTAAGCAGCTAACACACAATATTGGGGTAGGGGTTGTTTGTAACTTTAGAACAGAGAAAGCCTTCCTAAGTAAGACAGAAAACCTAGAAGCCATTTAAGAAAACAGATGAGTTTAGCTACCTAAATTTTTAAAACCTCTACAGAACAAAAGTACAACATAGTCAAATGACAACAAACTGGTAGACCACAGGCTAATTAATCTCTCAGAACAACCACATCTGTTAAAAAGCATCAAGGAAAGACCAAGAACACCACATGATCTAGCAACTCCACTTCTGAGTAACAGAAAGAATAGAAATCAGGATCTGAAAAGGATATCTGCAATAGCCAGGATATGGAAACAGCCCCAGTGTCCACTGACAGATGAACAGATAACCTGTGGTATACACATAATGTGGAATATTATTCAGCCTTTAAAAAGGAAATCCTGCCAATTTCAATAATGTGGCTGCATCTGGAGGACATTAAGTGAAAAAAGCCAGATGCAGAAGGACAAATACCACAGGACTCCACTTCTATGAGGTATTTGAAGTACTCAAACTGATTCACACAGGAGAGCATTCACTAGTGGTTGCCAGCAACTGCAGAGAGAGTCAAATGAGTTGTTATACAGTGGGTTTAAACTCTCAGTTATGGCAGATGAATAAGTTCTGGAGACCTGCTGTACAACAGAGTGCCTGCAGTTAATATAGTATTATACATTTCAAAATTTGCTGAGAAGGTAAATCTCATGCTAAGTGTTCTTAACACACACATACACACAAACACACACACACGGGGATACCAAGAAACTCTGGGAGGTGCTGAACATGTCTATTACCTTGATTGTGATGATAGAATCACAGGTGTTTGCATAAATACAAACTCTCTGCACACATTAAATATATGCAATTCTTTGTTAATTATACCTCAATAAAACTTCTCTTTAAAAAGGCCAACAATGGAGACTTCCCAAGTGGCTCAGTGGCAAAGAATCCACCTGCCAATGCAAGAGACATGGGTTCAATCCTTGGTCTGGTAGGATCGTACATGCTGTGGAGCAACTAAGTTCCTGCACCACAACTATTAAGCCTGTGCTCTAGAGCCCGGGAGCCACAGCTACCACGTGCCACAACCACTGAAGCTTGCACTTCCTAGACCCCGTGCTCCGCAACAAGAGAAGCCACCACAGTGAGAAACCGACAGACAGCTAGAGTAGCCACGACCCACCGCAACTAGAGAAAAGCTCATGCAGCAACAAAGACCTAGCACAGCGAAAAACAGATAAAATTTTTCATAAATAAATTAAAAGGCCAACAACAAAACAGAGAAATAGACAAAGAACATTAACAGTCCACACTGTGGAAAAATACAAGCAGCTTTTAAATATGTGGAAAGAATTCTAGAAATGTAAATTATGTGAATAATTTTTCATGTAGGCAAAAACTTGGTAGACTGATAAAATAATTGAACGAGGGTTGGCAGAAATAAGCATATGCTAACATTATTGATTGGGGTATAAATAAAAGTCGTATTTTTGGAGAACAATCTAAGATTTCAATATGCAAAATCTTTGCCCCAGAAGTTCCACTTCTATAAAGATATCCTTTAGTTACTGTATATTCATGCTGTGGAATACTGTGTAACCAAAAAGATGACTTGGTATTACCTGCAGAGAACAATCAAAATCATAAAACAAGATATGTAAAATAATCTGTGAAATTTTTTAAATTCTCAACTACATACACATTCATATGGGATATAATACCTAGAAACACATCTAGAAGGCTATCCAGTAAACTGTCAAAATTCTGTCGAAAATAATAGAAGACAAAGAATTATAAAAGAGGTGTTTATTCTTTTTTTCCATAAATTTACAGCTACTATTTAACAAAATTTTCTTAATATTTGTGACTTTCAATCCAGAAATTTCTACTTGTTGAAACTTGTTCTAGAAAATGATCTAAAACCTTGAAAGGTTTTAAGTCTGAAGATTTTTAAGAAAGTATGATTTGGGGACTTCCCTGATGGTCCAGTGGTTAAGACACCACGCTGCCAATGCAGGGGGCGTGGGTTTGATCCCTGGCTGGGGAACAAAGATCCCGCATGCTGCGCAGCCAAAAGATTAAAAAATTCTTTCAAGTATGATTTTATAATAGTGAAAACTATGGCAACCAACTACATGAAACCTAAATGGAAGTCACTGATAGTAAATCCACAGCACATCATGCTCTGCAGCTATTCAGTTATTTAGAAAAACATCATAAAATCATGGCCAGATATTTATATTATAAAATTCTTTTGGGAAAAAGAGAAAAATATGCAATATGACCAATTACTTAAAAATTTCCCTTCATTGGCATTGTACTTTTTAGGTTTCATAAGGAAAGACTATTATTTACACCTTGCAAATTCTGGAATTCCTAATCAAACAATCCTTAAATTTACAGCTTGAAGAACATTTGAGAAAACGGGAGAAGGTGTAACATGTATCCACATGAAATTTTAGATAATCCAAGAATTTATTTAAAATGATGAGTTCAAACTTCTACTGGAATTAGATACTTTTTTTCCCTTTTAATCAGTAGTCAAACTAATTAAGTTGAATTTTCCTCTTCAAGCCCTCTTTGTTAGATCTGCAGAGAGAAAAAAACTATATATCTAAAAGGTTAACCGTAAGAGGAAGGCTGAAGAAAACAGCCTGGATAATTCACAGACCAGATAATGAGTTCCCGATTAATGCAGCTGGCTCTAATGTCATCAACATTTTTAAAATAAATTTCTCATTGTCCTAGATGTTTTAATTTTATATCTCAGTTTAGAAAAGTACCAAATTACTTTTCATAAATTGCCAGTTTCCACAGATGTTACCTTTTAATGCTACAAGCAATATATATATGAGAAGGAATATAAACAGATGTTTGAACCCATAGCTCTAGAAAAGTTTTTAATACAAAGTTTAATTACAGAGTGCTGAAGATTTATCTTTGAAAAGTAGTACCACTTTAAATAGTCCTACTATTTAGATAAATGGCCAGTGTTTCTTAACTGCTAATAATAGACCAAAAAAGGAGTGGGGGTGGTGGGGGCAGAGAGGAAATGGATGCAAGCCTAACCAAACCTGAGAAATGAAAAACAGTGGCAGATTTTTTTCAAATCAACATAAAGCAGAAAATTTGAAGACTCACAGGATTTTGTCTTATTTTGGACCTGCCTGCCTCTATTTCTCCCACAACTAATTACCTCAGAAATGAAAGATAGATGTGCAGTTTCTAAAGTAAATTGTGTTTCACCTAATTATATTGTTTAAGGTTCTCAAACCTTAAACTAGTAGTCTGTCTAATCTTTGTGCTCTCTGTGCTTGGCATGGTGCCTGGCCAGCTCTGTACCAGGCCTGTAGGCACTCAGTAAAGCAGTGGAACAGATTTGTGTGGTGACCACTCATTTGCAGTTTGGACATATTCATCCTGAGTTT
The DNA here is from genome assembly GCF_014754425.2 of Oryx dammah. Classification (NCBI taxonomy): domain Eukaryota; kingdom Metazoa; phylum Chordata; class Mammalia; order Artiodactyla; family Bovidae; genus Oryx; species Oryx dammah. The sequence goes on from NW_024070203.1 coordinate 74,562,835, forward strand.
AGTCATCACCAGGCAGCTTGGACATACCGGCCCCGAGTTTTACACTGAATGGAATCCAGATTAATTTAACCAGTTCCCTGTTGAACATTTGAATTTGTCATGTCAGTATTTGAGTGAGTAAGTTCCATGAACTTGTGGCCTTTGATTAGGGAGCTTGAGTGAAGGCCTGAGTCACTGCTCTCACTGGCAAAGGATGGAAGCTGTGAACTAAGGACAGTTCTCAGAACCAGTGACTTGCACCCAGAGAAGAGACCATGGCTGGGCCTCTTGTTGATAAACTCTTTTTACTAACACTGAACTCTAGAAACCTCAAAAAGAGCTTTTAAGATATCAAAATACTATATATATATTAAAAATATATATTATGTTCTCCTGAAATAGAAAATACAATTTAAGTAAATGGGAAGTAAATTCAGAACAAGTTACCATTTCATCTATCAAACTGGCGAAAACTAAAAAGAAAAACATAAACACACTCCAAATAGATAACCAAAATAGCACAGGGAACTACACTCAATATTTGGTAACAACCTCTACAGAAAAAGAGTCTTAAAAAAAAAGTATATATATAAAACTGAATCATTTTGCTGTACACTTGAAACTAATACAACATTGCAAATCAACTATACTTCAATTTAAAAAATAAAGAGGATACTATGAATTGCTGGGGGAGATGAAATCCTCCTTCAGATACATTGTTTGTGGGAGTGTTAATGAAGAGAGGATTTTGGGGTGGAAATTTCGAAATATGAACCAGATAATTTTAAAAAGAGGATGCCTTTTGATTAGGGATGTCTATTCACTGGAATTTATTACAAAGATACAACTAAGAAGTATGTTAAGATTTAGATATGTCATCCAAATATTACTTTAATAGTAAAAACATGAAAAATTTAAATATTCAACAGGGAACTCATTCAATCAATCTGGACATTTCCATTCAATGTAAAATTCGGGGTCATTAAAAATATTTACCACCATGAAAAGCTGTGATCAATATTAACTTAAAAATTAAGTTGCTAAACAGTATATAAATAAATTACTCTCATTTCTGTACATACAATATGTACAGGCACAGAAAAAAGTGAAAATATAGATATCAAATTGTTAGCAATGTTACTATTAACATCTTTGAGTGGTAGTTTGGAGAGTAGTTGCATTCTCTAATGTTTTTGAAAATTAAGTATGAATTAATCATCTTTAAAGGGTCTTTTAAAGAACCTTAAAAATAAGGCTAAAATAAAAGAAAAAAATTTAATGAGCTAAATCCATAAAGGTTGATCTCAAACTTTCTACATTTGAAAGCAGTGAAAGCACTCTCACACATAATAATATATTTGAAAAAACAAGAGTAATATATTTGAAAAAATTTAAAGCTTCAAACATTTTTTAAATCAGGAAATTAAGTGGTAACCAAAAATTTGAGAAAATTATAAGCAGAATTTTGATTAAAGAATTAATTATTTTAGGTGTGTAAAAGTGGCTCAGTGATAAGTAATCTGCCTGGCAATGCAACAATCAAGGGTTCGATCACTGGGTGGGGAAGATCTCCTGGAGAAGGAAATGGCAACCCACTCCAGTTTTCTTGTCTGGACAATCCATGGACAGAGGAGCCTGATGGGCTACAGCTCATCCCCGGGTGGACACGACTTAGTGACTAAACAACAACAAAAAAGCTCTCACAAATCAGTCATAAAAATATCAGCATCCCAATTTAAAAAAAAAAAAAGTGAAAATTAAGAACAGACCACTTCTAACACATATGGTGCATTTGTACAGATGTGGGAAGGCACTCTTTTCCCTGGGCAGCAGCCAAGGGGAAGCATAGCTGACTCTCAGCCCCAAGGTCCCCTCAACCAGGACACAACAAAACACCCATATGTAGTAAGTAGCCAAGGCAAGAGCAGGAACTTTGGTAAAAGAAGAAATTTAAATGATCAACAAACATCTGAGAAAACGTTTAACCTCATTAATTATCAGACTGCAATCTAAAACAAAACTGTACCTTTTTTTTGCTTTTCAAGTTGACCAAAAAAAATTATAATTATCATATACTGGTGACAAGATGTGAGAAAGACACACTGAAACACTGTTGATAGAAAACATAAATGTTTACAACCTATCTACTAGTCATTTTCAAAGTATGAATCAAGAACCTAAAAATGCTGTCTTTTGTTCTTGTACTTTCAGAAGACTATTCTAAAGTAATAACCAGAGATACAAAGATTTATGTACAATCATGATTTATAATAATTTATAATAATGAAAAAGCAAAACAACCTAAATATAAAAAAAGAGATGATAAATTTCATCTTTAAATGATATATAGAAGAATACTTCAGAGACTAATAAAACACCAATAATATAGCATTAAGTAGAAAATGTAGAACAGCATGAATGATATAAAAATGGGAGATCATAATTTGTATACTTTTATAATCATATCCATGTGCATCTTAGATACTGCAAGAAAATATATGACGTGTTGCTGTTATTTAGTCACGAAGTCATGTCTGACTCTTGCAACCCCATGTACTGTAGCCCTCCATGCTTCTCTGACCATGGGATTTCCCAGGCAAGAATACTGGAGTGGGTTGCCATTTCCTTCTCCAAGGGATCTTCCCAATCCAAGAATCGAACCCACAACTCTTCAACCACAAACTGGCAGGCAGATTCTTTACCACAGAGCCGCTAGGGAAGCCCATATGAAGTGTCAGGGCCCAGGAATTATGAGTGGCTTCTCTTCTCTATACCTTTCTCTAGTTTTCAGTTTTTTTACTTGTGAACTTACATTATCTTCATAATCATAAAAAAAAGCCTCAAGATATGATGCTTTAAAAAGAAAACACACTACAAATACAAAACTGTACCATAAAATAGTTGCAGCAAAAGTCAGCCTGCACCATAGCGTTGATAGCAGTGAGGTAGGCCATTCAGAAATGCTTCAAAACAGTGATTTATAAAATAATCCATCAAATACTAAGTACAAGAAAAAAGAAGTCTGAGAATCATAAAAACATTATAATGTCTTCCATATTCCAGGAATATCTGGCACAAAAATAGCAAAATCTGGTTAGTCCTGAAAGCTTAGCATAACATGTTCAATTCGGTTCACCTGGCTAACCATGGGTTATGCTGCAAGAGGAAAACTCCCAATTTGCAATTAAATGTGTTCTGGGTATTGACCACACAGGCATTTTATTGTTTAAGAAGGACCAGGAAACCAAAAAATAGCATGTATGTGTGGGTCATTTAAATGAGGAAAAGAGAAGAGAAACAGCTACTGGTCAATTCAACTTCAGGATACTGGAAATGATAAATGAACTGTGTCCCAAGATTTGTGGGCAAGCTCAACAAGCAAATTTGTGGTTTTGTGTGGCTGAATACAAACCACACCTTTTACGATGTTTACTGAAAACTGCAGATAAACACAGGATAAAAAAGTAGCCTTTCCTTATCTCCCTCTCACAAGACCTACAAAGATGTCCACCTTTAGACTTCCAACGTCCAAAGATAATGATTTTTGAAAATGTAAGGTACAGTATTTAAGACCTGATGAATTTCTGCAATATGAGAAGAAAAGTATGGGCAAGGGGAAGCGAGGCTGGGGTGGGAAAGAAAGGAACAACCGCATACTTCACTGTGGAATCCACAACCAAGAAGTATGTATCGTTAGAGTTCCTGGGTCATAAAACCGTGCTGATTCCCACAAGCTAACGTTGCTTAGGTTTTGTTCACGAAGGCAAAGTTTCTTAACATTTTTTTTAAACCTCGCCCTCTCCAACCCCCTCACCCCTCCACCCCACCCCGCTTTTTTCCTGACATATTTTTCGAAACTTGAGTGATTCTGTGAGGCCACTTTCTCCCTCAAGTTCACCTCGTGTACTTTTTGTTCCCTGCTGTGGATGCTCCTTGGACATGTTAAGTAAATAAATTCACATTTGCGACAAAACCACCCTGAAAGACGCCTGCAGGAAATCCAGTGATGCAATCCCTCCATAGCTTAACTAACAGACTCCAGCTCGCGTCTGGCATGATCTATGAACCAGCTTGTAGAAGCAGGTAGATGAGTCACAGGCTCGGCCCTCCAGGGAAAAAGCAAGTCTATGTTATGGAAAAAATAAGTTGCTGTTAAAAAAAAAATTAATGAAAACTCAACCGTGCCTACATCTACCTTTTGTTTTCAAAGGAAGTCATATTCTGGGTTCTCTTTATTCCTGCAAAAGATTAAATACAACTGGACCCACCACCGAGTCGCTCCCAAGAACACGCGTGAGGTCTGAGAAGGCCTGGAAGGCAGCCCCGCCTACAGAGAATTTTCTCCAAGGGAAACTGCGCAGGCGCGCAGGCAGCCTACTGAGTAGATGAAAACGTTTCTCTTCTGCTTAGTCACCCTCGACCCCCCCCAGCTCCAAGTTACACAGAGGTTGGAAACTCCCACACCTATTTGTGCTGTTTTGAAAAACAGTTGGACTTGATAATTGGGCCAACCCAAAGAGACAGGGTTGTTGAGACCAACCCAAAAATGTCCAGGTGAGTGAGGCATAGAGCAAAAGACACACGTGGCGTACCAGCCGTGATGTGTAGAGCGGCATGCTTGGATAGGAGGGAGGGAGCGGATGAATTCTACCTGGAACAGCTAAGCAAGCTGACTCTCCCCTTTTATTTAGGGTATGCGTGTGCTATTTTTACACGTCTGTATGGCCAAATGACTATTCTTTAGAAAGAACCTTTAAACGGTTCTCTTTAATTACAAAAACAGCACAAGCTCATTTCTGCAAACTAGAAAAATACAGAGAAACACAAATAAGACACGGAAGTGTCTGTAATTTCTCCATGCAGAGAGCAAACCACTGTTAACCTATTGTGGTTTTATTACTATAGTTTTTTGTTTTCTATCCCTGTAAACATTCTAACATAATACACCATGACATTTTTTTCCTGTTATTAAATATTTTTCCATAACATGATTTATAATGCTTAACATGTCCAAGCAGAGTTCTCCATCATCTCACTGAACAGTGATTTACCAGAGGATTTAAACCAATCCTCTGTAGCTGGACACTTAGAGCTTTCCTGATTTTTCAGGAAAATATTTCTTTTTAAATATTTCTACAATTAATATCCTTGATTACGTCTTTAAAATAAAGCCCTAAAACCGGAGTTCAGATGTCAAAAGATAGCCCCATTTCAACCAGTTTAACCAAACTGTCTTCCAGAAAGTTTGTAATAATTTATAATCTTCCTAGAAATGTATTTTACTCAAACCCAATTTTCTTAATCTTGGCCCATTTGACAGGGAAACCTCGAGCTTCCCTGTTCTATCATCTGTATTTCTTGGATTATTAATAAACTAAATATTATTTCATCTGCTTATTAACTGCTTGTAGCTTTTGTGAACTGTCTACTCATGGTTATGGGCCATATTTCCATTGCGACATGTGTTCTTTTGAAAAATGTTTTCAAAACTATGTATAAGATAGACATAGTTTTAAAACTAGCCACCAAGATGCCAAAGCAGCTAAAAACCGTGGTCTTCACAAGAAGCATGAATGTATTCACAGGGCCTTATAACCTATCAGAAGTCCTCCACCCTGAGAACCTTCCAGGAGCTATAGTCCATTTTGTCTTGGTACCAATACTGGCTTCAGAGAAAATGAACTTCAGAGACTTTTAAATCTTATAACACAATAGGATACCAGAAAAGGAGATTTTATTCCTGACCTAAACGAATAGTCATTTGTGTGCCCTGGAGTGAAATAATATATTGTCTTATAATCGAGGAGAAACTGCAGGTGCTATTCTTGTCCTTATATTATTTAATACCTTTTCTGAACTCTTATCAAACCACTGGTTTGGCAATCTGGTTGACAATGGGTTTCCCTGAATTATGTCTTATTAAGAGGAGGAGGAATCAGGAAGTGGGGGCGGGGGGAGAGGGGGGAGGAGGGGGGAGGGAGGAGGAGGATGGGGAGGAGAGGAAAGGGCAGGAAGAGCAAAGAGGAGAACCCTTTGTCCTTTTTGCTGCTGTTTGCAATTTACTAAATTTTATTCAGTGTCCTGTGCATTCCAACATTACCTCTCACTCCACGAGCCTGTGCAGAATACACCACTTCCTGGGCGCTCTCTGGCAAGAGAGTTCTCAGAGAAACTACCAGCGCTTTTTATCTGATTTTCTTGTATCTGCCCATTGAGGCTGTTCAGGGGTCCACTTGGTAAACCACTGATCTCACAGCCTAGCTGCCCTTCTGAATTCCGCGTGGCTCTCTGAATTCCTCCTGCCTGCCAGAAGTCTGTTTGTCATCTTAAACCACCTTTTATTTTGCTAAAATAAAATGATTGAGTGGGGGAGGGCATGGGAACAGAAGCAGGTCCCACTGTGCTGGGTCCTCTCCTATCTTGTTAACATCATCTTTCTGTGAGCTGCCAGCAGCCCAGACCCCTCCGGAAGGGAAAAAATGAAACCCGCAGAATGTTGGAGTAAGTGATTATCCTCAGAGATCATTTAGTTCAACTTCATTTTACAGGTGAAAAATAATGAAAGAAGAACCCTCTGATCTTATGTTAATTATCTTACTGGCAATACAGGAAAGAGGCTAAAGCTACCTTTGTTCCTTGCTTCTTTGAAAAGTTAGATCCAAGAAGTACAGAAAGCAGTTATTTTCTGAGGCTCACTGAACTGAGAACCAAAACCAGTGATTTGGGGTGAGTGTGGGAAGGAAAGTGTTCTAACAGAAACACTGTCGAAATCTTAACTAGGTATTTCATACAGTCATGTTCATATTTTAAGAAGCAAATAGACAACGCCTCCCCTGTTCTTGATCTCCCTACCCATAAAAAGCAGTGTATTTTTTAAATTTATCAAAACCTCAGATTTTCAATTCATACAACACTGGTATGCAACACTCAAGAAAGAATTAAGGCTCTTTTATCTTCAAACCAAGCTTTTAGCTCCAAATCCTACACTTGGGTACTCATAGACCTGGAAGGTTCATCCTGGAAGGTCTGGAAGGTTCACCTGTAAGATCTGGAAGGTTCATCCTAGATCTCAGATTCAAGGCATCAAGTAAGAATCACTTGCCCAGGAAGACAAACAGCACTTGGTCATCTTCTCCTAGACCCCAGCTCCGCCGGCTGAGCCAGGCAACTCTCATCTACTGAGAAAAGCCTGCAGCTCAATAGCAGCTAAAGCACAGTTTCTTTCTGCTTCTTTTTTCTTCCTCTCTTTTCTCCATTCTTCTCCCCTTCACTTCAACCTTTCCCCCTTTTCTAAAATCTCGATCTAAACTCAGGAGTCTTCAAAAAAGAGACTCTGGGGAAGGAGGGTTGTTATACATATACATTCAGCACTGGGAAGAAAGGCGGGCATCAAAATAAAAAGAAGCAACAAGCGAATCTTGCTTTCCTTTTCTGCTCCGGAGGGTGTCTGCATTCACACTTGTAAAGGAAGCATTTCCTTGGGAGTGAATGTGAAGTCAGATCACTTTAAAAGTGCATCCCACAAAGTTCCCTGTTCATTACAAAGTAAAATAAAGGCTCTTCATCGCCACAGGCAGCGATGGCTTTCTGCTGAATGCCCATTTCAAATACATGGTCAATCTCCATAACCCCAACAGATTGTCAAAATGTACACCAAAATCCACTGAAATGCACCAGCTTTTTTAGTGCCTTCCATAGCACTCAAAAAATGTTTGTCTGGTGCGTATTTTAAGTAACAAATCAAAATATGCTTTTAAAAATAATATTACCTTAATCCTGTTACTCCCCAGAATATATCAAGCTAAAACACTTAATTTTCTTCCCAATATAAATGGGGGTGGGATGTGGGGGTAAATCCCCAAGGTGGTACTTTCTGTTTCTATCCAACCTGCCCCTTTATAGTCCAGTCCTTTTTACCATAGACCATTAAAAGACATGGCACAAAATGTGATTTTCTGGTGATGGATGGATATAGGATGGATGGATGGACAGATAAATAAATAAAATGGAACGAAGGACTACTTTAGTGGATGGAAATACACAGGGCACATGGAGGGTAGAATGAATCTGAATCTTGGAGGCCTAAATTTGAAGACTTGTGAAGCTGTCTGAGGGACTCCTAGGTATATGTTGTTGTTACTAAGCAACCCACTCATCCTCGTGGCCCGAAGCAGAAATTCCTATTCAGCCTGTTGCTGCTCGCTAAGGAATTTTTCCTGGACACGTTTGCCAAACCAATCACTACCCTGTTTCAGCTTAGACCTAATGTTTTTATAATTGAGCAGGAATCCTTGAATACCTTTTGAAAAGGAAGAGTGTACACATCCCAAAGTGAATGGCAGGGATCATGAGTGAGGACTCTAGGGCAAGGCTTGCCTTAAACTAAGAAGAAGTTAAAAGTAAACATTTCCCAAGGGTAAACTCAGTTGACTTGAACTAGATAGGGTGGCATCATCTACAGCCATCATCTTAACTCTTGGCTCAGGAAACAAGGATGGTCTGCTGATGCTTACAAGGCTAAAAGAACACAGCAAAGTTCACTGACTAAAGGAACGTTTACAATCAGATTCATATTTATCTCTCTGCACAGAAGATACGCATGTGTCAATTCCTATCCAAAAAAAAAAAAAAAAAAAATCAGGAAAGTGGCATCAGGAGACAGACCAAGAAGGGAGGGAAGGAGGGAAAAATAGGGAAAAAATATTGTGTCAGATTCAGGATGAAATAAGAGGGAAAATACTATTTAACCAAATTGTTTATTTTTTAACCTGAAATGTATGCCTAGTTGTATCAAAATCACAGAGAGCAAGCAAAGCATTTGTTTGAGTTACCTAGGACTTTTTAACAATGAGTTTTAATAACCTAACATCAAAATAATAATCTTGTTTAAAGGATCTGTAGATTTTAAACAAATACTTCGTGGGGTTCTTTGATTGTGTTTTTGCATAAATGTTTCTATGTATGTTTGACTTACTTGGCTATATGTTTAAATTCTCTTTTTGATTTTGCAGAATATAGTACAAATTGCTAGATACAGCTCTTCAGCACTGCTCTAGCACTGACTTTTAATCCTCCTTTAAATCAGATGGCACTGGGTGCATTTGAGTGACCTAGTCTCTGCAGTCAGTTTAAAATAGGATCTAATTATAGATCAACAGAGGGCCTAGTGCCATCTTATCAAGGTAATACTTAAAGCTACCATCTTAAAGCAGCCTACTTAAATACTTAAAGCAGCCCTAGAAATGAAACTGCAGCCACCATCCCATTAAATATTTCACCAAGGACCAACATCAGATCATACAGATCAGAACTTGTTATCTTTGTGCTATAAAACAGAACCTAATTTTAACGAAATAACTATGCCTAGAAAAATGAACACCAATTTTATGCTGTAATGTGAAATTATGGAAGGATGAGGTTGGCCTTCTAACTCCAACTCAGCTCCCCAGTGAGTGGGATCCAGCCTAAAATCCGAGCTTGACCTTTCAGCTCTGGGCCTGGCAGAAGCCCCCGTGGGGTGACATCACTCCAAATCAGGTGTTTAGCAGATCTGGAAATGTATGACCTGTCAAAAGGGTCCCATTCTTCCAGAAGGGACAGCTCAGCAAAACAATGAAAGTGAATGACATTGAGAGAAGGCCTAAGAACTCTTAATGAAGAACTCTTGGAAAAGAGAAAGAAAGAGAAGTCACTCAGTCATGTCTAACTCTGCGACCCCATGGACTGTAGCCTACACAGGCTCCTCCATCCATGGGATTTTCCAGGCAAGAATACTGGAGTGGGTTACCATTTCCTTCTCCAAAAAACTCTTAAACCCAAGTTAAAATGTTAGAAGCTAATCATTTAGAAGCAGTAATACTGAAGGTAAAACAAAGCCAACAGACTTCATTTCACATAAGCGAATATACCCCTGAAAAGTTGCTTATGAATCGAATTTATTAAAGTATTCACTTAAAGCATTAGCTTGTTAAATAATCCAGTGTAGATACCCTAGCCCCTCTCCCCACAGCTCTGGGGTGGGGCACATGGAATGTAGTTTTACCAAGTGCCTCAGGTGATATTTTTATGATCAGATGAGTTTGCAGTGATTTAAAGAATTCCTACGGACATTCCTATTACTAAGCACAACATGATTATCTTCAACCTTTTTTCCCCAATCAATCTAGACTTTCGTATTGTCTAGCAGTTTCTTATTTTTCAGGTAGATTAATTTTGCCTGTATATTGGTTTATTTCACCGAAGATGCAAAACTAAGGAAAGCACACTGTTTGCAGTGTCTCACTTCAGAACACAGTGGACCAGTCTCTTTTCTGACAGATACAGGTTTGCAGAAATTGAATGAGGGCAAGAGAAAGGGCAAGCCTTATTTCGCTAGAGGTTAATTTAGGGTTGGGACTCCTCTATAGCACAGATGGTAAAGAATCTGCCTGCAATGCAGGAGACCAGGGTTCAGTCCCTGGCTCAGGAAGATTCCCCAGAGAAGGAAATGGCAATCCACTCCAGTACTCTTGCCTGGAGAATCCCACAGACAGAGGACCCTGGCGGGCTACAGTCCAGAGGGTCACAAAGAGTTGGACACAAATAAATGACTAATACACATACACAATTTAGGGTTGAGATAGCCAGGACGGATGGTAGCTTAAAATAAGAGGTTTAAATAGGAATGTCAGAGCAATACCATGCAGGACCCTCTCCTTCAGTTCTAATTCCCTGGGCTCATCCAGAATGTGTACATTTTTTTCATCCCTAAATTAAGACATGTGCAAGACTTAATCCATTGCAGGGAATGGACTCTAGCCATTAAACTAGTGATATCTGAGGAAAGAAACAAGACTGACACTATTGGCTAATTCTTTATTTACTACCCTCTTGACCGCCACGACCATTTATAAGTATAGTGTTGTCTGGTTTTGAGTGTACAAGTGTCTGGACTATTAAGTAGGGAGTTGATTATGTTAGTTTACTTAATGGGACCACTGTCTGTCTACATCTCTGACTCACCCACACTGGGCTCCTTTCTGATCCTAGAATATGCTAAGCACTCTCCTACCTCAGGGCCTTTGCACTTGCTCTCCCATCTGCCTATAACACTCTTATTCCAAGTATCTTTGGTGCTTGAGCCCTCACTTCAGCTATCTGCTCAAAAGTCATCTCATCAGAAAGGCCATCCCTGACCACCTTATATAACATAATTCCCATTATTTGCAATCCCTTTAGCTGCTTTGCTTTCCTTAGAAGCATTTATCATCGTCTAACTTGTTATATATTTACTTCTTTATAGATTTCCTCTGTTTCCTGGCACTACAACGGTAGCACCATGATGGCAGGGAGTTTGTTCTATTTGCTAATGAATCTCAGTGCCAGGATCAATGGCATTGTTCAGTATATAGTGGCACTCAAGATATATTTGTTGAATAAATGAATGGGTATTTATAGTGCTTTGAGGAAGATATGGTTAACTTGGTGTTTGTGATCTTAAAAGATATTTTAGGGAATTCCCTCGCAATCCAGTGGTTAGGACTCTGCATTGTTACTGCCCTTGCCCAGGTTCTATCCCTAGTCAGGGAACTAAGATCCTGCAAGCCCTGTGGCATGGTAAAAAAAAAAGTATATAGCCAAATAGGAACATATACATTTATAAAACCAAAGAGTCAGTCAGTCAGTTCAGTCGCTCAATCGTCTCCGACTCTTTGCGACCCCATGAATCGCAGCACGCCACGCCTCCCTGTCCGTCACCAACTCCCGGAGTTCACTCAGACTCACGTCCATCAAGTCAGTGATGCCATCCAGCCATCTCATCCTCTGTCATCCCTTTCTCCTGCCCCCAATCCCTCCCAGCATCAGAGTCTTTTCCAGTGAGTCAACTCTTCACATGAGGTGGCCAAAGTACTGGAGCTTCAGCTTTAGCATCATTCCTTCCAAAGAAATCCCAGGGTTGATCTCCTTCAGAATGGACTGGTTGGATCTCCTTGCAGTCCAAGGGACTCTCAAGAGTCTTCTCCAACACCACAGTTCAAAAGCATCAGTTCTTCAGCGCTCAGCTTTCTTCACAGTCCAACTCTCACATCCATATATGACTACTGGAAAAACCATAGCCTTGACTAGACAGACCTTTGTTGTCAAAGTAATGTCTCTGCTTTTGAATATGCTATCTAAGTAGAAAGAGTAATTAAAATGTTTCACCCCATCAACTGAAAGATTACCCACCCACATAAGGCATCTATAAATTTGTTTATTTTTCTTTCTAGAATTATGGCTGGACTCCCTAGATAAAATGCACCGAAAGACTGAAGGTAATTGCCCTAAAGCTAAAGTGGGGTGGGTAGAGAGAAGGGGGACTTTTATAATGTCTGTTCAAGTCTCATCTTCTGCTGGATTGTGAAAGTTCCTTGAGGACATAGCCCACATTATGCATCTTTTTATTCTCCTATATACTTATCTGAATGTGTTGCAAATGGTAAGTAATCAGAAAACACATATAGGTAATGAAAAACACCTGTGAGTTTCAAATCATATATATTCTGAATATTTTGGCAGTAATGTAAGAGTTTCTAAATCCATCACTCTGCTGCTAGAACATACATGCTTGTTGACAAAGACCATAAATCTTCATAAAATGTTAGAAAGGGGGAGTAGAAAAATTTTAAATATGTACAAAGACAAACTGTCCTAAAAATACTTTGTTTTAAATAGCGATAGCATCAACATTGCAGAACATAAAAAGTAGATCGTTTGCATCTGAAAAGTTCACAGCTATAAAAAAGATGATGCTACTTCAGTCCAGACTTGCTGACTGGAATTATCTTCCTGTGCTATCCAAAAGCTTACCTACACTTTGATGGGTTTATAGAAAAAAAAAAAAAATCCTGTGTGTATTCTTTCAGGTTAGTTCCAGAAAATACAGACAAGCCTCCTACACAGATTTACTGTGAAGCTGATCAAGTTCAAGCTTCAGAATCCCCATTTGTTCTGGCAGGAAGCTCCAGAAAACAGGCTCATGTGTGTGGGTTGTTTTTTTTTTCTTTTGAGACCTCACCCCTACTCCACCTAACACACACAATTGCATAAGCTTCAAGCTCATAAAAACCTGGACCCATCCTGACAGCCCTCCATTAGAATATTAACATTAAGAAAACTAGGCTAGAATCTGCAGAAACAATCCAAAGATCATTTTTTAATGTCAAGCATTTCTCCATAGTCCCAGCAAAGAGAGGCGAATGGGGTTCAACAGTCTCTTTGGGGTACCATTAGTATTTCTTTTCCCTGGAAACAAAATGAAGTCTTGGAAACCATGACTAGATAAAAGTTACTTTCATTAAATGTAAGTATATATAACCCTAGATAGTTTTATCCATAGAAATTTGGTAATGTATCACAGTGAACTAGATTGCTAGTGTTCTAAACTTATTATTTCTTTAAATTTATTTTTAATTGACATTTAATTCACAGTCGATATGGTATTAGTTTCAAGCACACAACACAGTGATTTGATGTCTATATACTGCACACTCAGTGGCTAAGTTGTATCTTTGCTACTCCATGGACTGTAGCCCATCAGGCTCCTCTGTCCATAGAATTTTACAGGCAAGAAAATTGGAGCGGGTTGCCATTTCCTCCTTCAGAAGATCTTCCCTACCTAGGGATTGAACCCACGTCTCCTGAGTCTCCTGCACTGGCACCCGGACCTGGGAAGCCTGTGGACGAATACCTTACAAAATTATCCGCACAATAAATGTAGTTACTGTCCGCCACCAAAGTTAACACAACATTATTGACTATATTAGAACTTATCTTCAACACTAAATAAATTATCTTTATTGGTGCTAAGTACAACCGGTTAAAATATAAGCCCATCTGATTTCACTCTAAATTCCTTTGAGTCCCGTTGTATCACAAAACAAAGGGGTGCGACCAACTTCATATGATTTAATTAAGGAATTACAGTAAGTCTTATCCAATATTCAATAGATTTGCGACCATTTTTGACAAGAAGATGAAAACAAACAAACAAACAAAAACCCTGCTGCCATCTCGGCTTTTGGTTACTGAAGTTTTCAAACTCGGAGTAGTGAGTTCTTAAAGGTTAGAGAGAATTTAGCGGGAGGAAACGAGGATACACTCAATCACTACCCCGGTCCTACCCATCTCCCGCCCTCTTCTCGTCGTTTGCAACTAGGTCCATCCCTCCGGTGTATATAGTCGCAGCAGCTAATTTTTCACCAATGAGTAAAGTGGTACTAATACCTAGTTTGTTTTTTTCTTTTTTTAATATGCTAGCCTGTGATGTTAACTACGCCTACCCTACCCGGGGCTTAACTTTGGGGACGGTCCCCTCCATCCCTCCATAGGTCCGCGGGGCATTCGCGCTCCCCCGTCAAGGTCCCTCGATCCGAGAAGGTCCAGGGCCACCTGGCCAGGAGAAGCGCCCGGAGGAAGGTCTCCTTGAGGTGGCCACACCGCCGAGATAAAGCGACCGGGCAAGGCGGGAAGGTGGCCCCTACGCACTCCAATAGGACGCAGCCCGTTCCCAGCCGGGGACGCGCCCGACAGGAGGGGGAAGGGAGTGTCGCCACCGAATCCCAGGAAAGGCCGCGGGACCCACCTCCGGCTCCCCCTCGCTCCCGCCCTCGGCCCCACCTCCCCCAGCCTGCACAAAGCCGGCCCGGAGGCGGGGGCCAGGCCTGCTGGGAGGCCGCCCGGACGAGACGGGACCGGGGCCCGGCGCCCCGCGGCTCCGGCCGCCGTGCCCCGGCGCGTCTCCAGTTCCAGTCCCGGACGGGGCGGACGCTCCCCCCAGCTGGCCTTAGGAGGCGCGGGAAGCCGGGCTCCCCGCCTTTTCAGGCGACAGTCCCCCGGGGAGGCCAGGCGCACTCGCGCCGTCCCGCTAGCCACGCCCGAGGTGGCGGCCTCCAGCGCGCGGCGCCCGGGCCGTCGGGGCGGCGGAGGCCTGCCGGGCGTGGGGGTGACTCCCTAAGTCGCACGCGCCCCTTCGCGCCCAACCGTGGCACAAACTCTGGCCTCAAGTCGATCCCCCTCATTTCCGAAAGGCCCCCGTCCTCCCGCACCTGCGTAAGGTGGCCAAACAATGCGGGGGCGGGCAGGAGGGGCGGGGAGGCCTGGGGACGGGGGTGGGTTCGGCGCCCTTGGCCCCCGAGACCGCGGCCGGCCGGCGTCTGGCCTCCCGTCGGGGGCGCACACACGCACACCGTCCGGCCCGGTGCGGGAAGATGGCCGTTTCTGCTTTCAGGATAAAGGCTCTTTGTTGCGCTCACACAAAAGCCGCCAAGACCCGCTTTTCCAGCAGGCCCTTTGGGCAAATCGAAGGAACGCAGCTGAATTTTCCAAATGGCCCTGGGAGCCCGAAGCGGTGGGAGCAACTAAAAGAGAAGGGGAATAAGAGGCCTCCCGCCCCCTTCTACCGAAACCTCTGCCAATATCCAAGGATTCGTCCTGGGAGACCGGGGCTGAGATCATTCGTAAAGGGAGGAAGGAAAGAGGAAAACCTACTTTTACTATCAAGGCCCAAAGGGGATATTAAACATTCACATTCGTGCAGGGTTTCTCCCCTTAACCAGGGTAGAAACATAATCTGGAAAAGTCTGGATACACCAAAAAGAAAAAGAAAGAAAAAAAAAAAAAAACCAACAATAGCAACTTAAAAAAAAAATAATAACAAACCAGTTGCCATCAGCCCAAAGTGGTAGTAGCAGCAGCCGGCGCGTGTGATCCACTTACTTGTCCGACTCTTGTGACATGTTTGATCCAATGAACTCGCTCCCCTTTTCCTGGAGCCTCAGCCTCTGGTGAAACTGGACTTTCAAGTCTGTGCAGGTGAAGGTGTGTGAGAGCGCCCGAGATGGCAGAACAAGAGCTACAGGTAATTCTGCTTTTCCGTCCCCCCTCACCACTCTCGCTCGCTCGCCCGCTCGCGCCCTCACCTAGCCGGAAAGGTGGGATAAGGGGGGGCCCCCTCACATGGGGCCCGAGCTCGGAGGCGGCCGGGCGGCGCGGAGTCCCTCCCGAATGGTGGCAATGGGCAGCCACAGAGCAGAAAGTGGCGGACTTGGGCGGCCACAGGTAACTTTCTCGCAAGGAGCTGAATTCTTTCACTAAAGGGTACGAGCCCGAGGGACGAGCTGCGCGGTGATTGGCTGCGGGGCTCCCTCAGGTGAGCTGCCATTGGCAGAGGCGCGCTCAGGTAAGGCCCTTCTCCAAGTGCAGGTAACTCACTCCGAAGTTTACCTGAGTGGAGCGGCGGCACGCTTGCAGCCCAGCGGCGGGCCGTGGGAGCTGAGGGTCGGTGCTTGGAGCAGACTTCGTGCTATGTTTCCCTTCTTCCCGGAGGCCGGCCTGGGGTGAGAGGTTGGGGGACCTTGAAGGAGAGAAGTTAACCAGGAAAAAAATACAACCCAACACCTGCAACCACTAGGGATTGTGGGTCGAACGGAAGGACTAAGGAGAGCTGAACTCGGGTGTCCCAAGCCAACCGGAATCAAATGCGCAGCACAACCACGAGACTTTTAATACCCACATTAAGAGGACAGTGTTGGACAGTGTCGGAAAAGTACGGGACTGAAGTTTACGTTGTGCTCCGAGGGGTCGAAAAGCGCAAAGATCGCCAAGTCTGTTACGTAATTGCATTTTTAACATTCTTATCCACAACAAACAACATGTCATGTCCCAATGTGTAAAAGATACGGTGGACGGCTAGACTTATAAATAGATAAGCAGACACGACTTAGCGACCGAACAGCAGCAGCAGCATCCTTTCTTGACCTCGGCGGGTAGGGAGTGGCTGATTTTGACGGGATGAAGAAATTTGGTTGAACAGACACTCAAATGGCTCAAGCGCAACTCTTCCATCTCAATTCTGCAGCCCAGGATTGCAGAGCTGCAAACCACTGAATCCCTTCCATAAACCTATTGTCATTTGACGTTTCCAGGCAGGCATCAACATTTACATTGTAATTCAATAGACGCAGCAACTACAAAGGTGCTTTATCCTTCCAGCTTAATATGGTTGCTACGGAAACAATTCAGGATGAAACTGACTTTTTGCAGTTTTGTTGCCCCTGGTTGAGAGCAGCGAATTTGCAAACCTGTAATTTATAACCAATTCTTCCAATGAGTACTTGTGTAAATTCTGACAGTAATGTAGCCCATGCATATTAATTGTAGAAATAAAGAGGGCATGGAAATTTTATCATAATTTATTTCGAGTTATTACTACGTTGGCAGAGATGAAACAACTTCCATTTTAATCTGTATGGATCATATATTTCCTGCATATGATATTATGAGGCAAGGTTTGGCGGCTCCATGTTTCATTCTCAACAAATGAATTTTAGGATTTTTTTTTTCTTTTTAAATACAGTATAAGCACGCACACTATCTTTTTTAAGATAATACAATAAGGTAATGCAATACCTGCTTTCATGTACCTTCTTAACCTCCTGTCTAGAGGCTACCAAATTCCACTTTTAGCTGTCTATTCTGTCATTACCTTCCTATTTCTAGTAATTTACACAGCTATCCCTTGATTTATCAATTTTGATAACAGGTGCTTTGACCACCTGTTGCCTTAGATAAGGACTTAGCTCTTTCAAACCCTGTCCAGTTTCATCTTCCACCATTTTCCAATGCATCTCTTTCACAGCTTAGACACAGCAAGTAGTCAGTGAGTGTGCAAATACTAGTCACAACAGAACCAGCTACTGTACTATGCTTGTTTTCTTATTTTTAAAACAAGCTTTTATCTATTTGCTTAGTTTATGATGTTTCCAGTCGGATTTTTTTTTTCTACAACATGTCTATCAAATGACTGTCACATTTATTTTTCAAATGATCTATCAATCCTACCCCCCACACCCCCAAACATCCCTCTGAAAGTCCACTGCCCTTTTGTTCCAATGGAGATGAGTTCCTCTCTGGACCTGCTACTCAGTTGTCATCTTGGGACAGACAATCTGTCATCTCCAGAGTAAGAGCCCCATTTCTCTGTCATGTTAAAAGTTCGTCTTTCCTTAGGAAGATTCCCCAAATATCAGAAACGAGATGTCTTTTCTTCTGGGCCCTTCAGCATCTCAGGAGAAATATCTGCCATCCCTTGACTGCGGGTACGTTCACCTGGCTGCTGGTATTCTCAGAACAGGTCAGAAGAGATCCAGAGCAGTCACTGCTCAGTATGCAGTTTCTTTCTTTCCTGTAGGTGCTTACTCCTGCCCTTCTTTCTGCCAGATGCACAAGCCTCTCTCCTGTATCTCCTACTGTCACTGTAATCACCTGGCTGCAAGAAGTGGGACAGGGGACCTGAGGATCTAACAAGTCCAAATATCCACACTTACTCAGCTCTCAGCCTCTCACCTCTCTCTCACTTCTGGGATCCTGCGCCCTCTCCTCAGCATCTCTCTCATGATCTCTGGCATCTCCAAGACCCGGCCCAGTCTGGTGTTTTATAGAAGAATCTCTTGGACTGTTTCTATACTGACCTCTAAGATGTCATTAGAGTAGCTTCTGATGTTCTGTTAAACCAATTTCCACTCTTTTTAAACCAATTTCCACTCTTCCATTCATCCCTATCTTCCAGAATTGTGTTGAGATAGATCTTTTGCAGATGACTCCACATCCATCATCTTTGTCCCTGTGAACTTATCCTCTTACTTTCTTTTACTGTCCTTTTCAGGAGACAATGAACATAAGTATGGGTCCGTCTGCCATCTTTAATCTGAAGCCATTTCCAAAACCATCCATGTCAAAAAAACTTTACCAAAGTGTCCCAAATTTGTTTGTGCAAACAAAACTAGAATTTATGAGCCAACCTTGCCTTTTTTTGATCAGTGGTGCCCAAGATTCCTTTCTTTCTCACCAATATCTAACAACTCAGCCTTGACTGCATTGCTTAGTATGCCCTGTTTGACTACCTACTGCTATATCGTTTGGTTAGATTCATGAAGGAGAAGGTCCTCGTGAACAATTTAAAATCATCAACCATGAAGTTAACTCTGTTACCCAATTGAATTTTTTTTTTAATTTCTTTTTAAACTTTTTATTTTGTATTAACATTGGGGTATTAACAATGTTGTGATAGTTTCAGGTGAACAGTGGAGGGACTCAGCCATATGTATACTATTTATTTATTTACTTATTTTTGACTGTGCTGGGCCTTCATTGCTGCACGGGATTTTTCTAGTTGCAGGGGTTGGGCTGGGGGCTGTCCCCTCTTTGCTGCGGTGCTTGGGCTTCTCGCTACAGTGGCTTCTCTTGTGGAGGAACACATGCTCTAGCGCACACGGGCTTCAGTAATTCCCATGTGCGGGCTCAGTAGCTGTGGTTCCCGGGCTCTGGAGTACGGGCTCAAGTTGTGGTGCTCGGGCTTAGTTGCTTCAAAGCATGTGGAATCTTCCAAGACCAGGGATCAAACCCATGTCTCCTGCATCGGTAGGCAGATTCTTTACAGTGAGCCACCAAGGAAGCCCCAGGTTACCCAGTTGTTTTGATTCTGTTGGCAAAATAGTTCTAAGTGACTCTGAAACCTTGCCACACCCAACATGAGAATGTCCTTCTCTCTCTTTCTCAAACATCTTTCTCCATAAACTCTTAAGTGCAGCAGTCATTCCCAATGTGTGGTCCCTGGATGGACCATCAACATCAGATTACCTGGGAGCTTGTGAAAAATGCAAATTCACCAACTCACCCCAGGCCTCAAGAAACTCATGGAGGTGGACAGCAGTCTGTGTGTCTAGCAAGTCCTCCAGGTGATTGTGATGCAGGTTAGAGTTTGAAACGCATCAGTACCAAATGCTGATGGGAGGAAGTAGCACCTCAGTAGCCATTGAAAGCCATCATTGTAAATTATGCTGAATTTGGAGTTTTCCAGCAACTTGTAGCAACCATGGGGTAGGCAGTCGATTTTACCTGTCTGGATTATTTTATTCCTAATCTAGTGACTGTTTATGTAATGGTTGACTATTATTCTCAGTTGGAGCAGTTAGTGCATTTTTTAAAAACAGCCTGTGATCTGCTACATTATTTGTCATACCTTCAGGAATTTCAGCACAGGTTAGTGTCTGATGTCATTTTATGTGGCAGCAACAAAGTAAATTCTCATGTAAAAAGCTAGCGATAAGAAAAAGCTAGTGTTTTTAAACTATTTCATTTATGAGATTAAAGTTTTAGTTAAATTTCTAGGGGAGAAAAACTATTATCATTTTAATGTTTACTTCTGTTATCATTTTAATGGTGATTTTTAGCATCTATTATAATGGCCAATGCCATTTTCCTAAATTAAAACTTTAGTATTTGCTACCAAATTGTTACTTTATTATGTCTTTTTTTCCCCTCAGTTGTTTTGACTCCGCAAAAATCAGTAGATGCTACCCCATAGCCAACTCATCCCCATAGTGCCCTGAGTGAAGACAAGTCAGTTTAGATATATGATGTATTAAAACCCACTACCTAAGGCTCCAGGGAGTGAGAAGAACAGCCATCAGATGTTAAATCTCTTATAATGAGATGTGGGGAGAAGAATACTGCTTCTGTGGCATATGGGCAGAAACACCAAGTTTGTTTTTAAATCGTATGTATATACATATATATAATTTATATATATATATTAATATATGTATTATATTTATCTATTTGGCTGCATCAGGTCTTAGTTGCAGCACATGGACTTAGTTGCCCTGCAGTATGTAGGATCTTAGTTCCCAGACCAGAGATTGAACCTGTGTACCCTGCATGAAAGATGGTTTTTAATCACTGGGCCACCAGAGTTAGTGAAAGTGAAAGTTAAGTCGCTCAGTCATGTCCGACTCTTTGCGACCCCGTGGACTGTAGCTCTCCAGGCTTCTCCGTCCATGGGATTCTCCAGGCAAGAATACTGGAGTGGGTTGCTATTTCCTTCTCCAAGAAGTTCCTAGAAATACCAGATTTCTAGGAACCATCAATTGAATCTGCTTTGCTGCTTTTCACCCACTGAATGTCATATACAGAGCCACTAAAGCACATTGAATCTACTGTGGTAGATGACTGGTGGTATCTCCTAGGTTGCTTCACACTATAAAAATACTGTTTTTTTGTTTGGCTTTTATCCCCAAGAAGTAACCTTGTAAAGAATGAAATGTACCTGGGTGTCTGAATTTGAAATCAACATAGAAATATATAACTTAACCAACTAAGCTTTAAATGGCACTTTTCTTACTGTTTGGGGCCACTTCTATTTTTCATAGTTGTATGGATATGTATATTTGCATTGACACTGTTTCCATGAAGACTCTGAAACTAGCAGTGTGGACTTCAGCTAGTAGCCTGAAGTAGCACATCTCCTTCAGGAAAGTGAAGGTTTCTGTTTCTTGGGCTGGTCATTGGTAACTCTTCAACAGAAGGGTGGTCCTGTTAAAACATACTGCATTGAACACATATCTTTATCTCTACTTCTTCCTAAAGTCCCACTGTTGGAAGAATATGAGAGGAGATGAGATGGTTTAAGATAACAAAATTTGGAAGGTGGAAAAAAAGTGGAAAGTGACTGAAGGAGTAGAAACTGATTTAGCTGAACTGAGAAAGATGAACCGGAGCATCTGTAGACAGGATCAAGCCTGTTTAGTCTGTAGAACCTCATAAAGACATAGAAAATCAAATTTCTAATTGTCATTGAAGGTGGGAGCTAGTGGAAGGACTGAAACCAGAGGAATAGATTAACATTTTTAATTCAAAGCTGTTAGACCCTCTAGGTCCCCTTGCCTCCCCACCCCACCCCTGGTATAATCAAGCTTCTATCTGTATTAATTTGCTTGTCATTCAGTTACTAAGTCATGTCAAACTCTTTGTGACCCCATGGACTATAGTATGCCAGGCTCCTCTGTCCTTCACCATCTCCCAGAGTTTGCTCAAACTCATGTCCATTGAATCGGTGATACCATCCAACCAGCTCGTCCTCTGTCATCACCCCCATCATCCTCCTGCCTTCAGTCTTTCCCAGCATCAGGGTCTTTCCCAATGAGTGAGCCCTTCGCATCAGGTGGCCACAATATTAAAGCTTCAACTTCAGCATCAGTCCTTCCAGTGAATATTCAGTGTAGATTTCTTTGAGGATTGATTGGTTTGATCTTGCAGTTCAAGGGACTCTCAAGAGTCTTTTCCAGCACCATAATTTGAAAACATCAATTTTTTGGCACTCAACCTTCTTTACAGTCCAACTCTTACATCCGTACATGACTACTAGAAAAACCATAGCTTTGATTATACGGACCTTTGTTGGCAAAGCTAGGGCTACTGTAAAAACTACCACACGTCATGTGGATTAAACAAGAGGAATATATTTTCTCACAGTTCTGGAGGCTACAAGTCCAAGGTTAAGGTTTCAGCAGGGTTGGTTTCATTCTGAAGCCTCTCTGCTTGACTTACAGGTGGCCGTCACTGGCTCTGTCCTCACAGAGCCTGTTCACTGTGACACGCACGTGTCCTAATCTTCTCTTCTTATAAGGACGCTGGTGATGTTGAATTAGGGCCCACACATATGACCTCATCTTACCTTAATTGCCTTTTTAGAAGCCCTGTCTCCAAACACAGGCACATTCGGAGGTAAGGCCATACCTTGGAGTTATTGGAGGTTTAGTTCCAGAGCACCTCAATAAAGTGAATATTGCAATAATGCAAGTCACATGAATTCTTTGCTTTCCCAGTACATACAAAAGCTCCGTTTACACTATATTGTAATCTATTAATTGTGCAATGGCATTATGTCTAAGAAAACAATGTGCATACTTTTAAGTAAAAAATACTTCATTGAAGTCATCCCCTGCTCAACAGCATAGGACTAAATAATGGTTTGTCTTTTTTTTTCTTTTCTTTTTTTTTCTTCCAACATATCTATCCTTTTCCCAGATCAAGACGTACTCCAGAAAAAATAATTTAGTTTTTATGTTGAAATAAGACGTTTTGTACCTTTTATTTTCATGTGCTGCTGCTGCTGCTGCTAAGTTGCTTCAGTCGTGTCTGACTCTGTGCGACCCCATAGACGGCAACCCACCAGGCTCCCTCGTCCCTGGCATTCTCCAGGCAAGAACACTGGAGTGGGTTGCCATTTCCTTCTCCAATGCATGAAAGTGAAAAGTGAAAGTGAAGTCGCTCAGTCATGTCTGACTCTTCAAGAGCCCATGGACTGCAACCTATCTGGCTCCTCCGTCCATGGGATTTTCCAGGCAAGAGTACTGGAGTAGGCTGCCATCACCTTCTCTGTTTATTTTCATGTAGAATACCACAATTTATTGCTTAAAAAAAATACTTTATTGTTAAAATGCTAGCCATCATCTGAGCCTTCATTAAGTAATCTTTTTGTTGGTGGAGAGTCTTGCCTAGGTGTTGATGGCTGCTGACTAATCAGAGTGGTGGTTGCTGAAGGTTTGGGTGGCTGTGACGACTTAAAATAAGACAACAGTGAAGTTTGCTACATCAATTGACTCTTCCTTTCACAAAGAAATTGCTTGGTAGCATGCAGTACTGTTTAATAGCAAGAACTTCCTTTAAAACTAGAGTCAATCCTCTCGAGTCTTGCTATTGCTTTACCAGCTAAGTTTTTGTCATATTTTAAACCCTTGTCATTTCAACAATCTTCATAACATCTTCACCAGGGGTAGATTCCATCTCAAGAAATCACTTTCTTTGCTCAACCATAAGAAGCAACTCGGCATTCATGAAAGTTTTATCATGAGATTGCAGCAACTCAGTCACATCTTCAGGGTCTACTTCTATTTCTGATTCTCTTGCTATTTCCACCACATCTGCAGTTATTTCCTTCACGGAAATCTTTTTCTTTTAATTTGTTTTTGAACAGAGAATAATTGCTTTACAATGTTGTGTGGGTTTCTGCCATATAACAACATGAATCAGCTATAAGTATACATATATCCCCTCCCTCTTGAACCTCCCTCCCACCCATCCCATCCCACCCCTCTAGGTTGTCACAGAGCACCAGGTTGAGCTCCCTGTGTTTTATAGCAGCTTCCCACTAGCTATCTGTTTTACATGTGGTAATGCATATGTTTCAATGCTATTGTCTCAATTCCTCCCACCTTCTCCTTCTCCCACTGTGTACACAAGTCTGTTCTCTATGTCTGCATCTCCATTACTGCCCTCCAAATAGGTTCATCAGTACCATTTTTCTAGATTCCATACATATGCGTTAATATGTAATACTTGTTTTTCTGACTTCACTCTATAACAGGCTCTAGGTTCATCCATCTCAATTCAACTGGCTGAAATGTATTCCTTTTTATGGCTGAGTAATATTGTATTGTATATATGTACCACAATTTCTTTATCCATTCATCTGTCAATGAACATCTAAGTTACTTCCCTGTACTGGCCATACTACAATGAATGTTGGGGTACATGTGTGTTTTTGAATAATGGTTTTTCTCAGGATATATGCTCAGTAGTAGGAGTGTTGAGTCATATGGTAGTTTTATTCCTGGTTTTTTAAGGATTCTCCATACTGTTCTTCATAATGACTGCATCAATTTATATTCCCACCAACACTGTAAGAAGGTTCCATTTTTTCCACATCCTCTCCAGCGTTTATTGTTTGTAAATTTTTTGATGATGGCCATTCTGACCATGTGAGGTGATATTTCATTGTAGTTTTGACTTGCATTTCTCTAATAATAAGCGATGTTGAGCATCTGTATGTCTTCTTTAGAGAAATGTCTGTTTAGGTCTTCTGCCCATTTTTTGATTGGAGACTGTTTTTCTGATACTGAGCTGCATGAGCCACTTGTATATTTTGGAGATTAATCCTTTGTCAGTTGCTTCATTTGCAATTATTTTCTTCCTTTTTGAGGGTTGTCTTTTCATTTTGTTTATATTTGTTTTCATTTTCCTTTGGTGTGCAGAAGCTTTTAAGTTTAACTAAGTCCCATTTGTTCAGTTTTGTTTTTATTTCCATTACTCTAGGAGGTAGGTCAAAGAAGATCTTGCTGTGATTTATGTCAAAGAGCCTTCTCTGAAATCATGAATGCCTCAAAGTCATTCATGAGGGTTGGAACCAACCTTTACGCAACTCCTGTTTTTGTATTTTGGGTTTTTTAATTAATTAGTTTTGCTTTTTGACTGCGCTGGGTCTTTGTTGCTGCTCGCAGGCTTCTGTCCCGTTGTGGCGGGCAGGGCATTCTCTCCCCTGTGGTGTGCCGGCTTCTCACGGTGGTTCTCTTACTGCAGAGCACAGCCTCTAGGTGTGTGGGCTTCCGTGGTCATGGCACACAGGGTTAGCTGCTCCACAGCATGTGGGATCTCCCCTCACCAAGCATCAAACCCATGTCCATCCCTTGCATTGGCAGGTGGATTCTTAACCACTGGGTCATCAGAGAAGTCCTTCCTAACTCCTGTTAATATTGATATTTTGACCTTTTTTCCATGAGTCACCTCATCTTAATGTTCCTAATGACTGTTTTTAATGGCATCCAGAATGACGAATCCTTTCCTGAAGGTTTTTCATTTACTTTGTCCAGATTCATGAGAAGAATTGTTGTCTATGGAGCTTTAGTCTTACACGGTGTGTTTCTTACTTAGTAAGACTTGAAGGTTCAAACAACTCCTTGATCCACGGGCTGCAAAATGGATATCGTCTTCGGAGGCATGAAACGTTCATCTCTTTGTATGCCTCCACCAGAGCTCTTAGGTAACCAGGTGCATCTTCAGTGAGCATCAGTATTTTGAAATTAATCTCTTTTTTTCTGAGCAGTAGGTCTCAACAGTGGCTTGCTGCTGCTGCTAAGTCACTTCAGTCGTGTCTGACTCTGTGCGACCCCATAGACAGCAGCCCACCAGGCTCCACCGTCCATGGGATTTTCCAGGCAAGAGTACTGGAGAGGGGTGCCATTGCCTTCTCTGCAACGGTGTCTTAGAATATTCAGTTAGCCACGTTGTAAACACATATGCAATCGTACAAGCTCTTTGTTCCATTTACTGAGCACAGTCAAAGTAGATTTAGGATAGTTCTTAAGGGCCTGAGGATTTTCAGAGTGGTTGATGAGCATTGACTTCAGCGTCAAGTCACCAGCTGTGTAAACCTCTTCTTTGAGAGTTTGCCTGTCCTTTGAAGCTTTGAAACCAGTTGTTGACTTCTCTCTGGCTGTGAAAGTTCTAGATGGCATCTTCTTCCAATATAAGGGTTTTTCATCTACATCGAAAGTTTGATGTTTAGAGTAGCCATCTTTGTTAATTATCTTAGCTAGATCTTCTTATAACTTGCTGCAGCTTCTATATCAGCACTTGTTGCTTCATCTTGCACATTTATGTAACGGAGACAGCTTCTTTCCTTAAAGCTCATGAACCAGCTCTGCTAGCTTCAGACTTTTCTTCTACAGCTTCCCCACCTCCATCAGCCTTCACAGAATTGAAGAGAATTAGAGCACTTTCACTTTTCACTTTCATGCATTGGAGAAGGAAATGTCAACCCTCTCCAGTATTCTTGCTTGGAGAATCCCAGGGAAGGCGGAGCCTGGTGGGCTGCCATCTCTGGGGTCGCACAGAGTCGGACAGGACTGAAGTGACTTAGCAGCAGCAGCAGCAGCAGCAGAGCCTTGCTCTGGATGAGGCTTTGGTTTAAGACAATGTGGTGGCTGATTTGATCTATCTAGACCACTAAAACTTGCTTCATATCAGCAATAAGTTTTTCACTTTCTTATCATTTCTGTGTTCCCTGGAGTAGCACTTTTAATTTCCTTCAGGAACTTTTTTTTTTTTTCGCATTTACAACTTAGCTAATTATTTGGCACAAGAGGCCTAGCTTTTGGCTTGACTCAGCTTTCTATATGCCTTTCTCACTAAACTTAATAATTTTCAGGTTTAATTTAAAATGAGACACATGTGATTTGTCCTTTCATTTGGACACTTAGAGGCCACTGTAGGGTTATTAAGTGGCCTGATAACAATATTGTTGGGTCTCAGGGAATAGGGGGGCCTGAGAGAGATGGGGGAATGGCCTGTCAATGGAGACATTAGAACACACACACATTTATCAATTAAGTTGGCCATCTTATATGGCACAGTTCATGGTGCCACCATAACAATGACGATAGTAGCATTGAAGGTCACTTATTGGGCTTCCCTGGCGATTCAGTGGTAAAGAATCCACCTGCCAATGCAAGAAGCATGGATTCGATCCTGGTCTGGGAAGATCCCACGTGCCACAGAGCAATCAAGCCCAAGCACCCAACTATTGACCCTGCTCCAGAGCCTGGGAACTGCAGCTGCTGAGCCCATGCCACACTGCTGAAGCCCATGTGCCTGGAGCCCCTGCTCTGCAGTAAGAGAAGCCACCACTGTGAGAAGCCCAGGCCCTGCGAGGAAGAGTGGCCCTGGCACACGGCAACTAGACAAAAGCCCACGCAGCACCGAAGACCCAGCACAGCCAAACAGATAAATAAATGAAAGTTTTAAAAGAGCACATCACGCATCACTGGAGCAAATATAATAATAATTGAAAAGTTTGAAATATTGCAAAAATCGTGAAAATGTGACACAGAGACACAAAGTGGTCAAATGCCATTGGAAAAATGGTGCTAACAGACTTGCTGGATGCAGAGTTGCCACAAACCTTCGGTTTGTTCAAAAACAAACGAAAATGCACACAAAGCCCAATAAAGTGAAGTGCAATAAAATGGAGTATGCCACTGCCAAGGGTTAGGACCTCAACCTATGAATTTAGGTGGGGGGCACAATTCAGCCCGTAATACCATCCCTCCTCATTCTGGCAGGAGACAGGAGTGTATTCTAGACAAACTGAACCAGGAAGACTGCAGACTTGGATGTATTGAGGGAATCATCAGGAGTGAGGCACTGGACCTGTAACAAGGAGAGTTTGTGAAGGCCATATGCTAATCAGTGAGATACCATCTCCTAGTTTCCTCCACCCAGCCCAGTGAGCCAGGAACCAAGCTTATCCCACCAGCAGCCACGCCTCTTCTCAAAGCAGGAGATCAGAAGATCTTTCTTTGGATTAATTGTAAGGCCTTAGAGAAAAGATCTGCAGATACTGATGTGCGTGTTTCCCAATCAGGAAGAGAGAGTGGGGGAAAAAGAAGAAAGAGAAGGAAGAAAAGAGAGGGAGAAAGGAAGGAAGGAAGAAATGAAAGAAAGCAAAGAAGAAAGAAAGGAAAAAGAGGGCTATTCTCTAATACATCTGCTTTCAACAAAGTCCATCAGTCAACAAGTCCTACCTTCATACAGAGAGTTTCTAAGGAGCTCTTTCTGCCACACTCTTAAATACAGATAAGAGGTTAGGGGTCAGACATTTGAGAAAAGCCTCCAAAATGAAGACTTGACCAAAATGTAACTAAAAGAGTGATTTTAAGGAAACAGACAGTACAAAGATGGAATAAAGATTGTATAATTAAAATATGAGAAAACATGGCATCCATGAAAGAAGAACAGCGTACTACTTATTTTTTTAAATTTTTTTATGGAATGCTTCATGAATTTGCTTGTCATCCTTGCACACTTGCCATGCTCATCTTCTCTATATTATTCTAACTTTAGCATATGTGCTGCTGCAGTGAGCAGCATACTATTTAAAAGGAATGAAACAACCATCAGGGAGTCAAAAAGGGCTCATAGACATTAAAATATCAATATGAAAGCCTAAAAAGAGCCTTCCATGGTATATTTGAAGATAGAATCTAGGAAGTCTCCCATAAAGTAAGAAAAAAAGACAAAATAGAGAGTAAAAGAGAAAAAAAATTAACAATTGTAAGGTCAGACAGGTAGATCTAATACATGACTAAGAGGTATTTCAGAAAAAGAGAATGGAAAAATGTTGGGAAGAAAATTACCAGAGAAAAGACAAAATATAATTTTTAAAGAGCTTAAGTATTTTAAGTCTTCTAATTGGTATGACCCACGCAGTGGTCAGCACAGTGGGTTCTAAATGATGTAAACTGAAGCAATTATCATAAAATGTCTGGGCTGGTCTTTCTAGCCCAGAGAAATGAAATGAAAATAAAATGAAGCAAGCAAAGAGGAAACTGCTCAGACACAAAGGATCAAGAATAAGAAAAACAAAGAAAAAAAGGGGAAGAAATGGAAGTCCCTGGTGGTCTAGTGGTTAGGATTTTGGGCTTTCACAGCCTGCAGTGGCCCTAGTCGGTGAACTAGATCCCACAAGCTGTGGGGCATGGCCAAAAAAAAGAAGAATCAGAATATATTAGCTCATTCAACAATACTGCCAGCTTCAAGATATTCAGTCAGTTCAGTTCAGTCGCTCAGTTGTGTCAGACTCTTCACAACCCCATGAATCGCAGCACGCCACGCCTCCCTGTCCATCACCAACTCCCGGAGTTCACTCAGACTCACATCCATCAAGTCAGTGATGCCACCCAGCCATCTCATCCTCTGTTGTCCCCTTCTCCTCCTGCCCCCAATCCCTCCCAGCATCAGAGTCTTTTCCAATGAGTCAACTCTTCACATGAGGTAGCCAAAGTACTGGAGTTTCAGCTGTAGCATCATTCCTTCCAAAGAAATCCCAGGGCTGATCTCCTTCAGAATAGACTGGTTGGATCTCCTTGCAGTCCAAGGGACTCTCAAGAGTCTTCTCCAACACCACAGTTGAAAAGCATCAGTTCTTCAGCGCTCAGCTTTCTTCACAGTCCAACTCTCACATCCATACATGACCACAGGAAAAACCATAGCCTCGACTAGATGGACCTTTGTTGTCAAAGTAATGTCTCTGCTTTTGAATATGCTATCTAGGTTGGTCATAACTTTTCTTCCAAGGAATAAGCATCTTTTAATTTCATGACTGAAGTCACCATCTGCAGTGATTTTGGAGCTCCCAAAAAATAAAGTCTGCCACTGTTTCCACTGTTTCCCCATCTATTTCCCATGAAGTGATGGACCCAGATGCCATGATCTTCGTTTTCTGAATGTTGAGCTTTAAGCCAACTTTTTCACTCTCCACTTTCACTTTCATCAAGAGGCTTTTTAGTTCCTCTTCACTTTCTGCCATAAGGCTGGTGTCATCTGAATATCTGAGGTTATTGATATTTCTCCCAGCAATAATGATTCCAGCTTGTGCTTCTTCCAGCCCAGCATTTCTCATGATGTACTCTGCATAGAAGTTAAATAAGCAGGGTGACAATATACAGCCTTGACGTACTCCTTTTCCTATTTGGAACCAGTCTGTTGTTCCATGTCCAGTTCTAACTGTTGCTTCCTGACCTGCATATAGGTTTCTCAAGAGGCAGGTCGGGTGGTCTGGTATTCCTATCTCTTTCAGAATTTTCCACAGTTTATTGTGATCCACACAGTCAAAGGCTTTGGTATAGTCAATAAAGCAGAAATAGATGTTTTTCTGGAACTCTCTTGTTTTTTTCCATGATCCAGCGGATGTTGGCAATTTGATCTCTGGTTCCTCTGCCTTTTCTAAAACCAGCTTGAACATCTGGAAGTTCACAGTTCACATATTGCTGAAGCCTGGCTTGGAGAATCTTGAGCATTACTTTACTAGCGTGTGAGATGAGTGCAATTGTGTGGTAGTTGAGCATTCTTTGGCATTGCCTTTCTTTGGGATTGGAATGAAAACTGACCCTTTCCAGTCCTGTGGCCACTGCTGAGTTTTCCAAATTTGCTAGCATATGGAGTGCAGCACTTTCACAGCATCATCTTTCAGGATTTGAAACAGCTCAACTGGAATTCCATCACCTCCACTAGCTTTGTTCGTAGTGATGCTTTCTAACGCCCACTTGACTTCACATTCCAGGATGTCTGGCTCTAGGTGAGTGATCACACCATCGTGATTATCTTGGTCTTGAAGATCTTTTTTGTACAGTTCTTCTGTGTATTCTTGCCACCTCTTCTTAATGTCTTCTGCTTCTGTTAGGTCCATACCATTTCTGTCCTTTATCGAGCCCATCTTTGCATGAAATGTTCCCTTGGTATCTCTAATTTTCTTGAAGAGATCTCTAGTCTTTCCCATTCTGTTGTTTTCCTCTATTTCTTTGCATTGATCGCTAAGGAAGGCTTTCTTATCTCTTCTTGCTATTCTTTGGAACTCTGCATTCAGATGCTTATATCTTTCCTTTTCTCCTTTGCTTTTCACTTCTCTTCTTTCACAGCTATTTGTAAGGCCTCCCCAGACAGCCATTTTACTTTTTTGCATTTCTTTTCCATGGGGATGGTCTTGATCCCTCTCTCCTGTACAACATCAAGAACCTCAGTCCATAGTTCATCAGACACTCTATCTATCAGATCTAGTCCCTTAAATCTATTTCTCACTTCCACTGTATAATCAAGATATTAGAGGGGACAAAAACCTTTAAATGCTGAATTATATGCCTAGACAAGTTATCAGTGAAGTATGAAAGTAGAATAAAATTCAATTCCAGAAGCTCAGGTTCTAAAACCTTGCATCGTTTCTCAAAAAAAATACTAGACAATGTACTCTATTAAGACATGGAAAAACAGAAAGAACCAAGAAAGAGATAGTCTTAAGATTCAGGAAAGAGGAGAGGCAACAGAGGAGAAAGTTAGAGGGATGGCAGAAAATGATAATGGCTTAGCAGGCTTAGAGAGCAACTAAATTCTCTCATCCAATAGAGGTCTTGGGGTGGGGGGTGAAGGGTTGAACCCAACAATTAAGCTTAACATTGTGGAAAATTATATTGAGATGCTCTTTGAGGGTATGAAAAGTATTAGGAATAGGTACAGAGAAACCTAAATATTTAGCATTCAGTAACTCTGGGGGAAAATTATACAAGACTGGAAATATAATCAAATTAATCTTACTACATATGTGGTTCAACAGTGAATAATATTCATATGATCTTCATAATAGAATTACTGAATGATAATTTACTAAAACTGGTGATAAACTGGGAAGATGAAAGGAGGAAGATACTGGTATTAGATGGGTGATGACGATGTGGGAGATTGTGAGAGTTAAATTATCATCTGCGTGCGTGCATACTTTGTCACTCAGTTGTGTCTGACTCACTGCGATCCCATGGACTGCAGCCCACCAGGCCCCACTGTCTGTGGGATTTTCCAGGCAAGAGTACTGGATTACGCTGCCATGCTCTCCTCCAGGGGATCGTCCCAACCCAGGGACTGAACCCACTTCTCTTACATCTTCTGCATTGACAGGCGGGTTCTTTACCACTAGTGTCACCTGAGAAGCTCAAAATAGTCATCTTCTATAACAGAAAGTCAATACATATTGCCCAAAATTCATAAATCAGAAACTAGCAACTAAACATCAATTAGAAATGCTTTTGGCTGCTACTAATATCAAGGCTGATTAATAGTAGTTTAGAAAGATGGGATTTAGTTTTTCTCATTTGGAAAAAAAAAAAGAAGGCTCTGAAAGTTAGCATTGGTCCCAACACTCAGTTGTGGTATCTCTGAGAGTCTCTTGGCCTTTTTCATGTGGACACAAGATGACCCCATCAACATTAGCCGTTACATCTATGCTTAAGACAGTAAGGAGGAGGACAGGGTGGTGCTTACCTCAACTAAGCCATTTATGAAGAAAGAAATGCCAGCACTGACACGAGAAGCCTCCTATATGCCTCTATCTCATTGGCCAGACCTGGGTCACAGAACTGTGTTCTGGGTTGGCCAGTCAGCATACTACTTAGAAATATAGAAGTGAATGCTAGAATTTGAAAAAGAAAGCTCAAATGATGAAAAAGAGCTGCCCCTGAGGAGTGGGATTGGAAAGTGGGGAGGAGTGAGGCATGGACTGATATTTTTTGATGATATTAACCTGTATCATTTTCAATATTATTCAGTTCAGTTCAGTTCAGTCACTCAGTCGTGTCTGACTCTTTGCGACCCCATGAACTGCAGCACGCCAGGCCTCCCTGTCCATCACCAACTCCCGGAGTTTACTCAGACTCACGTCCATCGAGTCAGTGATGCCATCCAGCCATCTCATCCTCTGTCGTCCCCTTCTCCTCCTGCCCCCAATCCCGCCCAGCATCAGAGTCTTTTCCAGTGAGTCAGCTCTTCGCATGAGGTGGCCAAAGTACTGGAGTTTCAGCTTTAGCATCATCCCTTCCAAAGAAATCCCAGGGCTGATCTCCTTCAGAATAGACTGGTTGGATCTCCTTGCAGTCCAAGGGACTCTCAAGAGTCTTCTCCAACATCACAGTTCAAAAGCATCAACTCAAGGTAATTATTTGACTTTTAAAACTACATATAGTTTATATGCATTATAGTTTACATCCACAAATATACAACTTTGATCAAATAAAATTAAAAAATAAAAGTACAATTGCAAATATATCATGTTCCCTCTTTCCCAGGGTTTTTGCACTTGCTGTCCTGTATCCCTAAATCTCTTGGTCTCTTTAATCCCTCATCCAACTAGCTCCTAACCTTCCTTCAGATCGTGCTCTATCATTTCATCCCCAGAGAAGCATCATCTACTCTCCCCAGATCATGTATAGCTATTTTGGGAAGATACATTTCTCCATGATTTATTAATCTAGGAGATTAATAATTAAAAATGTTCCTCTTTTTGAAAACACTTGTCACAGTTTTGATTTCATATTTACTTGCACAGTGTCTGATCTCTGGCCATCGCCTTCCACTAGACTCTGAGCTTCAGGAGGGCGGAGATGATATCTGTTACTGGCTCTTCATTGTCTCCTCAGCACTTAATACCATTGCTGGCATTTGGTCAGCAGTTTCATAACTCAGAGTTCTGAGTCAGTGTCTTGGCACTCATCTGCCTCTCACAGTAGAAACTTTCATGTTCTTACACAACCAAGTTTAAAAGCAGGAAGAAGGAAGATAGAACACATACTTTAGGGATGAAAATCTTTCCCAGAAGCCCCCATCAGACTTCACCTTGTATCTCACTGGCCAGAACTGGGTCACATGGTCCATACAAATCAGGAGCTGGAACCATCTTTCATGAGATCAAGAAATCTCCACTCAATATTTGAATAGATCCGGGTTATCTTAACAAGAAAGTAGTGGGAGACTGCCACTGAGTTAAAAATAAGTGTTAATAGAGATAACAAAGAATTGATAGCTTCATAATACAGATGATAAATTTGACCTTCGCTTCAGATAACGTACGTAACAGATCTGGGATTCAAATCTTTATCTGCCTTATTCTAAAGTCTGTATCATGATACCTCCTAGCTTTAAATGTAAAGTTCTTTCTGATTCATAGATGTGGTAGATTTAGTCAGGAATGGCTTCATAGAAGAAAAATTTCTTAGGCATGGTCTTGAAAGAAATAACACAAATTGAGTTGATGGAGTGAATGAGAGGGAAGTTATTAGTTATATTAAAACCACCCTCTTGGACTTGCTTGGAGGCCCAGTGGTTAAGAATCCACCTTACAATGCAAGGGACATGGGTTTGATCCCTCATCAGGGAATTAATATCCCACATGCCACAGGGCAACTAAGTCAGCGCTCCCCGACTACTGAACCCATGCAACAATGAAAACCTAGTGCAGCCAAAAAAAAAAAAAAAAAAAAAAACCACAAAAAACACCCTTTTCATTTTCACTCTTATATTAAACTGCTTTTCATGTATCCCATTGATCATCAGAGCATCGCTCTCTATTTTGGGAATTATTATTGCTTTGATGGTCTAAATGAACTATAAATAAACTGAGATGAGAAGACATTTACCCGGGGGAAAATGTCACAGTGAGAACCCAGAGACCATGGCTGGGCTACAGGAGGACAGAATGTTCTGAGATTTTTAATGAGGCATGCTCATTGTTGATGCCTCAAAATACTCTTTAAAATGTCTCAACCTGGAAAACATATTCAAATAACCTAATATCATGGAACTGCTGGTTTCCTGCTTGATAACCTTCAGCAGTTCCTCAGTGCACACAGGGAAACCTCATCTAGGAATTAAGGTGTTTCCCAATCTAACTCCAGTTGCTCCAATTCGTCCCAACTGGTCTTCTGCACTCAGAGACCTGAGTTGAAAATGGCCGGATGTGGAGTGTGCAGGGCGACATATAAGAGGGAGCTGTCTTTGTCCAAGGCTTGTGACCATCCCCCCACCATAATCACAAGTGTAAGCAGAGCCATAAAGCATGCATGAAATTGGAAGATGGATCCAGAAATACCAGGGAGGATATGTGGAAGGACCTTAAAGCTTAAGTGAGTGAGTTAAAGTGTTAGTGACTCAGTGGTGTCTGACTCTTTGTAATTCGGTTGACTGTAGCTCACCAGGCTCCTCTGTCCATGCAATTCTCCAGGCAAGAATACTGGAGTGGGTAGCCATTCCCTTCTCCAGGGGATCCTTCTGACCCAGGATTTGCCAGAAAGACAGCCCTATAGTGTTGCCCAATTTAGAACTGTACATGGGTCAAACACGGGTCTCCCCCATTACAGGCAGTTTCTTTACCATCTGAGCCACCAGGGAAGCCTTAGGAGAGCTCAAAACTAGTACATGATATAGGACATCAAGCCAAGAGATATGAGTGAGTGGATGCCATTGGGAGCACTGAGATTTGGACAGCAAAAACTCTAGGGCAGTCGTCTATGGGGACAGACGACTTTCGCTGCTGGGGACAATTTGCTTTTATTACCCTGGTCTTGGTACAGCCCCTTCCCTCCCCTGCATCACATGTTGTCAGTTCTTCCAGGGGGGTCTGGCCAAAAGCCCTGACCTTTTCCAAGGTACTCTGGAGATAGCAGACAGTCCTCTATGGCACATGCTGGTCCATGTACTTCCCAGTATACTAAGTTCTGGAGACAACCAGAGCATAGAACATTTTTAACTGCATTTTTTCCATCTCTTGTTGCAGAACTTAACAGCAGAAATATACACGAGGAGAGGAGAAGGAAGAGGCTAAATCTACGTGGTCCAGCCTAGTGAGAAGGATCTCATCATGAACTTGGGCATTGCATGCAGAAGCCACATGAGGAGGCCATGATTGGTCTCTAAGTAGCAGTTTTCCAAATTGGAAAATAGAAGATTTGCCAGAAAGACAGCCCTATAGTGTTGCCCAATTTAGATGTACTCCCTGATTCTCAGGGCCAGTTTCTTGAAAATCTCTGAGTGGCCTGTACATAGCTCCTTCTGGTTCCTGTGGGATTTTAGTTATTAGAGATGCCCTAGGGCCTTGCTCAGTAAAGTATAGCCGCAGATCAGCAATATTGGAATAGCCTGGAAGCTGGTTAGAAATATAGAACCTCAAGCCTCCTAAATGAGACCTATATTTTCATAGGGTTTATATGCATATTAAAGGTTTAAAAAGCAGTTTTATAGAGTTTGGCGATACAGTCACGAGAGGAAGCCGCATCTCCTGGAGGTTCAGAGCAAAGAAGTACAATGGATGACTGTAGGTAAATTTAACCAGTGGATCAGTTGTGCTGTTGTAGCAGAAATTCTTCAGAACTCACTTGGGATTGTCAATGGATGAAACTAACGTGATGAACAGGTACTAGGAAATTTTAGAATGAGCTATCAGGTTGGTCATTCCCTAAAGCCCCTGAACGATCTTAGCATCATTAAAAGCAAAACAACCAGATACTACAGGCTTTCTGAGGTATTCCATGAAAAAGCCTGTGGCATCACCTATTGCCTAAAAAACTGAAGCAACCTAATCAAGCCTCTGGAAACAAGGAAGAGAGGGAAGCAAGTTGAATGACTCCAAGGAGCCAGACAGAGACACGTAGAATGTTGGGAAAGCTGTGGGAAACAGACTTAGTCACTGCAGCAAGCCAATGGCTCGTGGGGTGGGGAGAAAGCTACATTAAAATGGATATAAAAGACAAACCACTAAATGTAATTGGTGGACTTGGTTTGGATCTTGATTTAGACAAGAAACATGTTTAAGAAATGTATGTGGTAATACAGAGATGCACATTGACATCATGGGCTTGGGCATTGGATGCAGAAGCATGTGAAGGAGGCCATGATTGGTCTCTAAGTAGTAGTTTTCCAGACAGGAAGACAGAAGATTTACCAGAAACACAGTCTCACAGTATTGCCCAATTTAGATGTCTGAAATGTCTGAAGCTGGCTTGAAAGGAAAGAATTCAACAGAAGGGAGAAAAAGAGTAGATAAAGTAAATGTGGCAAATTTTTCCATAATTACTGAATTTGGGTGAATGGGTCTATGAGGATTCGTTGTATTGTTCTCTCTACTTGCTGTGTGAGTTTAATTTTTTTTTATACCCCAAAAAATGTTTTTGAAAGCAACAAAATCCAGAGCTCAGTGTCCACATTCATTTGATGGTGACACCACAGGGAAGGGAGTGGGCGGATGGAAGTGAGTATGGAAGCCTTCAGATGAGCCTTTCAAGAACCTGAATGTGGAATGAGCTGGCTTCTCCATCCTCCACTGGCCCTCGCCTGGGTGGGATAGAGCGTGGAAAGTATCTGTCTGTGTGTGTGTGTGTGTGTCTGTGCATTGAGGGAGGCACTCAGTTTTAAAATATGACATTTAAGCAAAATGATATGATTCTTCCCTGGGAGCTGGTGAGGACCAAGCTGAGGGTGAAGTTCCCAAGGACCAAGTTTGGAGTAGGGAAGTTCTTTCCCAAAATACCAGGTGATGCCCAAACCAAAAAAGCAAAAGGAGTAGAAACTCTATAAGAAACAAGGTGCCCCAAAGCCATGTAGGTCCCCAGAAACAAAAGAGTCTCAGGAATTATCAGGGACCATTTTATGATGAGGCTTTGGATTGAGAGATAGAGAGAATGAGCACGTAAGACTTGGAGGTAACAGAGCCAGCCCACCGAGAATCTCTTAGAACTCGTTCTCAAACCTGGGTGTCCATAGAATCTCCATAAGAGGCTGTCACGAATGCACATTTCCTGACCCGACCTCTAACTGAATGACTTAGAATGCCCAGGGGTGAGGCTCAGGAATCTGTATTTGTAACACTCCCTTCCGTATGCCCAGGGTTTTTTTTTTTTTTTTTTTTTACAACAGGCAAGCGGTGGTACCAAGACCACAGGCCTGAGGAACTATCAGGTTGCCTTTAGGAATCTACCACTTCATTGGGCCAGCTGGTGCATGGCTCCTGTATGGCTCATCCCAGCTCTAATGGCCAAGAGCAAAAAGACATCAATTTACCAAAAAGACTTCAGCTTACTCAGTCTTACCTCCTAAGACTTCCTTTCATTGACTATGTGCCCCAGGCAAAGTGCTCCGCACATTGTATCTTAAATACTCATTGCATTTTCCAGCTGGTATTTAAAGCAATTTAATAATTTAAGACTGCTGTAGGAATGAAGAGAGATGAAGAAAGGTGACCACTCTTTATCTTAAGGATTTTATAGAAATAGAGTTCTTTGGCTTCTACCAGAATCAAATTTTCCAGAAGGAGGGACCCACAGAAATTATCCTGGAATCCCAGATTTAATCTTGCATTTCTCATTCTATCTCTGGCGGCCGCATACTTTCTGTAGCACTGGTGGCTTGAAGTCAGAACTGCCTGTGATTTTGTGACATGTAAGGCATTCAGCTCAGTTCAGTGGCTCAGTCATGTCCGACTATTGGAGACCCTATGGGCTGCAACAGACCAGGCTTCCCTGTCCATCATCAACTTCCAGAGCCCACTCAAACTCATGTCCATCAAGTCAGTGATGCCATCCAACCATCTCATCCTCTGTTGTCCCCTTCTCCTCCTGCCTTCAATCTTTCTCAGCATCAGGGTCTTTTTAAATGAGTCAGTTCTTCACATCAGATGGCCAAAGTTTTGGAGTTTCAGCTTTAGCATCAGTCCTTCCAGTGAATATTCAGGACTGATTTCTTTTAGAATGGACTTGTTGGATCTCCTTGCAGTCCAAGGGTCTCTCAAGAGTCTTCCCCACCACCACAGTTCAAAAGCATCAGTTCTTCGGGGCTCAGCTTTCTTTATGGTCCAACTCTCACATCCATACATGACTAATAAAAAATCCATAGCTTTGACTATATGGACCTTTGTTGGCAAAGTATAATGTCTCTGCTTTTTAATATGCTGTTTAGTTTGTCTTAACTTTTCTTCCAAGGAGCAAATGTCTTTTAATTTCATGGCCGCAGTCACTATCTGCAGTGATTTTGGAGCCCCCCAAAATAAAGTCTGTCACTGTTTCCATTGTTACCCCATCTATTTGCCATGAACTGATAGGACCAGATGATGTGATCTTAGTTTTTTGAAAGTTGAATTTTAAGCCAGCTTTTTCATTCTTCTCTTTCACTTTCATCAAGAGGCTCTTTAGTTCCTCTTCAATTTCTGCCTTAAGGGTGGTGTCATTGGCATATCTGAGATTATTGATATTTCTCCCAGCAATCTTGATTTCAGCTTGTGCTTCACCCAGCCTGGCATTTCACATGATGTACTCTGCATACAAGTTAAATAAGCAGGGTGACAATATACAGCCTTGACATACTCTTTTTCCTATTTGGAACCAGTCTGTTGTTCCATGTCCGGTTCTAACAATTACTTCTTTACCTGCATACAGATTTCTCAGGAGGAAGGTAAGGAGGTCTGGTATTTTATATTCCAAAAATCTTGAAGAATTTTCCACAGTTTGTTGTGATCCACGGAGTCAAAGGCTTCAGCGTAGTCAATGAAGCAGAAGTGTAAGGCATTAGTCATTAAGTATTGCCAACATCTGCTGGATCATGGAAAAAGCAAGAGAGTTCCAGGAAAACATCTATTTCTGCTTTATTGACTATACCAAAGCCTTTGACTGTGCGGATCACAATAAACTGTGGAAAATTCTGAAAGAGATGGAAATACCTGAACACCTGACCTGTCTCTTGAGAAATCTATATGCAGGTCAGGAAGCAATAGTTAGAACTGGACATGGAACAACAGACTGGTTCCAAATAGGAAAAGGAGTACGTCAAGGCTATATATTGTCACCCTGCTTATTTTACTTCCATGAAGAGAACATCATGAGAAATGCTGGGCTGGAAGAAACACAAGCTGGAATCAAGATTGCTGGGAGAAATATCAATAACCTCAGATATGCAGATGACACCACCCTTATGGCAGAAAGTGAAGAGGAACTAAAAAGCCTCTTGATGAAAGTGAAAGTGGAGAGTGAAAAAGTTGGCTTAAAGCTCAACATTCAGAAAACGAAGATCATGGCATCTGGGCCCATCACTTCATGGGACTTAATTTTTTGGGCTCCAAAATCACTGCAGATGGTGACTGCAGTCATGAAATTAAAAGACACTTACTCCTTGGAAGAAAAGTTATGACCAACCTAGATAGCATATTCAAAAGCAGAGACATTACTTTGACAACAAAGGTCCGTCTAGTCAAGGCTATGGTTTTTCCTGTGGTCATGTATGGATGTGAGAGTTGGACTGTGAAGAAAGCTGAGCGCTGAAGAATTGATGCTTTTCAACTGTGGTGTTGGAGAAGACTCTTGAGAGTCCCTTGGACTGCAAAGAGATCCAACCAGTCCCTTCTGAAGGAGATCAGCCCTGGGATTTCTTTGGAAGGAATGATGCTAAAGCTGAAACTCCAGTACTTTGGCCACCTCATGTGAAGAATTGACTCATTGGAAAAGACTCTGATGCTGGGAGGGATTGGGGGCAGGAGGAGAAGGGGACGACAGAGGATGAGATGGCTGGATGGCATCACTGACTCGATGAAGGTGAGTCTGAGTAAACTCCGGGAGTTGGTGATGGACAGGGAGGCCTGGCGTGCTGTGATTCATGGGGTTACAAAGAGTCTGACACGACTGAGTGATTGAATTGAACTGAGCTGAATCCTCTGCTTTACAAGTGCCTTTATCATTTCAACGACTCATAATAAAGTGAAAATTTTAGGAGCTCTGCTTGTATTTTTGAATATGTAAACATTTTTGTAAATGGAATAATGACATATTTGTTATCTATTGCTGTGTAACAGGGTTTCCCCAGTGGCTCAGCGGTTAAGAATCTGCCTGCAATGAAGGAGTTACAGGAGACGCAGGTTTGATCTTTGGGTCGGGAAGATCCCCTGGAGGAGGGCATGGCAACCCACTCCAGTATTCTTGCCAGGAAAATTCTATGGACAGAGGAACCTGGGAGGGGGCTACAGTCCATGGGAGTCACAAAGAGTCGGACATGACTGAAGCAACTTAGCATGCATGCATGCTGTGGGACAATCTACCCCAAAATTTAGCCACTTGAAACAACAAAAACTTGTTGTCTCACTTGGTTTTGAGAGTCAGGAATGTGGCAGCAGCTCTGCTAGGTGGTTCTGGCTGTGGTCTCTTATGAGGCTGTGGTCAAGCCATCAGCCAGGTCCACAGTTGCCTGAAGGCCAGAGGATCTCTTCCCGAGTTCACTCACATGCTTGTTTCATGGACTGTTGGACGAAGGGCTCATTTACTTGCCACATGAATCTCTCCACAAGGTTGTGTGAGTATCCTTCAGAAATGACTGCTGGCTTCCCCAAGAACAAGTGAGAAAGAGAGAGAGAGGGAGATCGTGGTATCTTTTATAACTTAATTTTGAAGGTGACATCCCATCTTTTCTGCTGTATTCTACAAGTCACACAAACCGATCTTCGTGCAATGTGGAAGGGAACTACACTAGGGTGTAAATATCAGGAGGCGAGAGCTTTGGGGCCATCTTGGAGACTGCCTACCTCATATGGGTGGGTTTTAAAGCTTACAAAAAAATTATTTTTAAAAAAACTTGAAAAATGAATAGACTCACACATCTTCATTTATGACAAAGTTATATACAGTGTAGTAGGAACAGGACAGTCTTTTTAGTAAGGGACTCTAGGCCAATAGGATGTCCGAGGAAGGGAAGTGGAAAGGAAAGGAAGCAAAGAAGGGCTTGACCCCTACCTCACACACAAGAAGTTAATTCTAAGTGGATTATAGTTTTAAATATTAAATGTAAAACAATAAACCTTCCAGAAGCAGAAAACAGAAAAATATTGGCATGACCTTGGAGTGTGTGTGTTACTCAGTTGTGTCCGACTCTTCACAACCCCATGGACTGTAGCCCAGCAGGTTCCTCTGTCCATGGAATTCTCCAGGCAAGAATACTGGAGTGAGTTGCCATGTGGTTTTCCAGGGCATCTTCCTGACCCAGGAGTGGAACCTGCCTCTCCAGCATTGCAAGCGGATGGATAATTTACCATCTGAGACACCAGGGAAGCCTGACCTTGGAGTAGGCCACACAGAAAAAAAAAAGAGAGAGAGAAAGAATGAAAGAATACAGACTTCTACAAATCCATAAGAAAAGACAAAGCAATTGGATGTGACCCAATAAACTTGGATAAGCAATTTTTCAAAAGTGGATATCTGAATAATCACTTAACAGAAATGTACTCAAAAACATATTTTTAATACAATTTATTAAAAGTCTTATTAAAATAGTATACCTGTGTGAAAACACTGTGTAACGTGTAAGTGTGTATTATATGTACACATGCTCTCAGAAAGGCCACTCAGTTTTAGAGGAGAGCATAACATCTTTACATGTTTCTCATAAAAATTCATTTTCAGGCTTTCCCTGGCAGTCCAGTGGTTAAGAGTCCATGCCGCCAATGCTGGGGGTGTGGGTTCCATCCCTGGTTTGGGAACTAAGATCCCACATGCCACAGAGAGTGGACAAAAGATTAAAAAAGAAAAAATGTAGTAGTCTTCATTTGGGGCTCTTTAATGATTATATTTTCTCCACAGCAAATGAAATGCTGTTCTGTTTTTTCCGGCTGCTGTATTTCATCCCAGATATTCTGCTTTTCTGGTTAGTTACTGCTGTCCTTGGGCCAGCTGTTTAGTCATGTCCCGCAGTGACTAGAATTTACCAAGTACTCCCCAATCTCCAGAACCTGAAACTGCAGCTGAACTGCTCTGGTTTTCAATGGAAGCAGTGAGAATGGCCGAGTCGGAAGGAAAGAAAAATTAAGGGAAAGAAAGCCTGCGAGTGGACATGGTCAGCTTGGAATCTGCAAGAAAGCACTGGGGAGTCACCTGCAGCCTTGGCTGCCCCAGGCTAAAAGCAAGCTAGGTGTTTAGCCAGGATCATCCTACCATCCCCACCTGCTCTGTCCCCTGTTCCAAGCATCTCAGCCCTTACAAAGGAAGACAGCCCGTTCCTAAGAGGGGCCCAGTCCTCCCCAAACAGATCTCATAACACAGGTAGTCGGCTATGTCCAACCACCTTAGAAGCTCCCTGTGGCTTCTGATAATAAACAAACTGGCAGCCCTGATGGG
The DNA here is from genome assembly GCF_014754425.2 of Oryx dammah. Lineage (NCBI taxonomy): Eukaryota > Metazoa > Chordata > Mammalia > Artiodactyla > Bovidae > Oryx > Oryx dammah. Next base: position 74,605,959 of record NW_024070203.1, read on the forward strand.
ATTATGGAGGATTCTGCCAAAAAATGTATTTTGTGGATACGCTCAGTGGTTCTTTTTAAAATTGAGGTAGTATTTTATTTTTTAGTGAAATTTAATGTAAAAATATGATTTCAGCTTCTTTTTGAAAATCAGATGACCTGGCAGCCCTGGGCCCATGTGCGTTAGTGGCCTTAAGCAAAGATCGTTGCCTCCTGTTTACTCACGTTCTGCATCTCTGCAATCCCCGGGCTGAGTGTCAGCTGCCATTTCTAATCATTCTTCCATTATTTTTCTAATATTGTTTTGCTCCTATGCCTTTATCGTAAGTTGGGGGAAATTTTAGACTGAGAAGACCACTGATTTTCAGAAAAGTATTAAGTCTATTTCTCTATGGAAATAAAAAATATTGTCTGTTATGTAAAGAAAGATTGGGACTTCCCTGGCTGTGCAATGTTTAAAGCTCCATGCTTCCAATTCAGGGGGCACCGGTTCAATCCCAGGTTGGGGAACTAAGATCCCACAGCAATAATAATAATCATCATAATAATGACTATATCTGTGAGAGAGTTTCCCTGGAAGCTCAGCAGGTAAAGAATCCTCCTGCAAAGCAGGATACCCCAGTTTGATTGCTGGGTCTGGAAGATCCCCTGGAAAAGGGATGGCTTACCCACTCCAGTATTCTCGGGCTTTCCTGGTGGCTCAGCTGGTAAAGAATCCGCCTGCAATGCAGGAGACCTGGGTTCAATCCCTAGGTTGCAAAGATCCCCCGGAGAAGAGAAAGGCTTCCCGCTCCAGTATTCTGGCCTGGAGAATTCTATATAGTCTATGGGGTTGCACAGAGTTGGACACAAATGAGCGACTTTCACTTTCATGTCTGTGAGAACAAAGAGGCGATTGCCAGAGAGAAGAGGTGTGGGGAAGTGTGGGAGGAGAAGAATTAGGTGAGAAAGATTAGGGCATGCAAACCCCCAGATGCAAAATAAATTAGCCATGGGTATGAAATGTACACTGTGGATTATATAGTCCATAGTTATATGCTATCTTTGAATGATGACAGGTGACAATTAGACTTATCATGGTCATCATTTTGAAAAGTATAGAAAAATTCAATCGCTGTCCTGTGCCAGAAACTAACATAATACAGGTCAATTATACTTCAACAAACTCATAGAAAAAAGAGATCAGATTTGAGGTTACCAGATGTGGGGTTGGAAGAGAGGGAATTGATGAAGGCAATCCAAAGGTACACATTTCCAGTTACAGGATAAATAAGCACTAGGGGTATAACGTACATGACAAATGCAATTAACACTGCTGCATGCATGCTGCATGCATGCTACATGTGTGCTGCATGCGTGCTGCATGCGTGCTGCATGCGTGCATGCTAAGTCGCTTCAGTCGTGTCCGACTCTGCGACCCCATGGACTGCAGCCTGCCAGACTCCTCTTCCACGGGATTCTCCAGGCAAGAACACTGGAGTGGGTTTCCATGCCCTCCTCTAACACTGCTATATATTACATATAAAAATAATTGAGAGTAAATCTTGAGTTCTCATCACAGGAATATTTTTCTATTTCTTTAATGTTGTATCTATATGAAATGATGGACGTTCACTAAACTTATTGTGATAATCATTTCATGAGGTATGTAAATCAAATCATTATGCTGTACACCTTAAACTTAGTGTTATATGACAATTATATCTCAATAAAACTGGAAGAAGAAAAAGAATGACACTATCTGAAAAACAAATTAACAATTGTCATAAAAAACATAATAAGAACTAGGATAAATGAGATGATAAACAATGATAATGCTATCAAACTGAAAAAGAAGATGAACATGTCAAAGAGTTTGTTTTTACATGTGAATAAAGTCAGTGAAGTTGCTGCAAAATGCTATTATGAATTTGATGCCAGGACTTCTAAATCTTTTACAGATGATGGTTTTATAAGAGCATCTCTTGAACATAGCAAACTATATCTTCCCTTACTAGCAGCTGGGAAACACTGAAACTCAGCATGTATAAGATAGCACTGGGAAAATCGGAGGAACCGTTTGTTGAGGTCTCCAAAGAGGTCCCCATTAAATTACACTCCTTTTTTTCACCTAGGTTCTAAACAAGATGAGACACAAAATAAAGGTTAAAGATGGAGGCCGAATGTCATCCCTCCTACTGAGAGAGGTACACAAAAGGTTGTGAGTTAGTGGAAGAATGAAATTGGGCCTGCAACCTGAATTGAGTTCTGGTCCCCACCTGGTCCCAGGCCTGCAAAATGCCCTATGGAAGAGCAAAGAAAGCCAGCGCTGCCCACAGTACTGTTCAAGGTGATGAAAGACATCGAGAAGCTGAAATAACATATCTAGTTAATCTCCCCACATTTTCAAATCAGGTAAGTCACTCTAAAATCACTAAAGATGTGTCCTAGGGACAAGAGTACAGGTCTAAACAATTGCCTCTCAATTAGCTCTACCATGACATTAGTGAGATCTTAGATGGGACCCTAGAATTCTTAGACATGGCAACGGAGGGGTCTTTGGTTTGGTTTGTTGCTGTTTTTTCTTTGGCCTCATAACATGGCATGCAGGATCATAGTTTCTCAACCAGGGATGGAACCCTGGTCACCTGCATTGGAAGCACAGAGTCTTAACCACTGGACCACTAGGGGAGTCCCAGACATGGCAACTCTGACAGGAAAAGACTTTGTCCAGTGATAAGTCTACACCAGTAAAACTCATTAAGTGTGACCTCTGATAGTGCTCGTGTGAGGGACAGGACAATGTCAGGCTTGCTTCATATCTTCCTCTATGATGGTAACATGTTTTCCATTCATGGAACATGCTGACGGAAGCTGTTGAACCACAGTACGATGTGTCTACCAAAGCGTCATGTGCCAATATTAGAATATATAATTCTGTGAGTCTCTTGGGAGTAGTTATCCTATATATAAAAATAAGTACCTATATTTGTATATAGTTGTTTCCTGTTATGAAATAGAATTCAACTAATCTCCCTTAGAAGATTCAATGGAGATACAGACTCTTGAGAAATCTGTATGCAGGTCAGGAAGCAACAGTTAGAACTGGACATGGAACAACAGACTGGTTCCAAATAGGAAAAGGAGTACGTCAAGGCTGTATATTGTTACGCTGCTTATTTAACTTCTATGCAGAGTACATCATGAGAAACGCTGAGCTGGATGAAGCATAAGCTGAAATCAAGATTGCTGGGAGAAATATCAATAATCTCAGATATGCAGATGACACCACCCTTATGGCAGAAAATGAAGAGGAACTAAAGAGCCTCTTGATGAAAGTGAAATAGGAGAATGAAAAAACTGGCTTAAAACTCAACATTCAGAAAACTAAGATCATGGCATCCAGTCCCATCACTTCATGGCAAATAGAAGGGGAAATAGTGGAAACAGTGAGAGACTTTATTTTGGGGGGCTCCAAAATCACTGCAGATAGTGACTGCAGCCATGAAATTAAAAGGCGCTTGCTCCTTGGAAGGAAAGTTATGACCAACCTAGAGAGCATATTAAGAAACAGAGACATTACTTTACCAACAAAGATCCATCTAGTCAAAGCTATGGTTTTTCCAGTAGTCATGTACAGATGTGAGAGCTGGACTACAAAGAAAGCTGAGCACCGAAAAATTGATGCTTTTGAACTGTGGTGTTGGAGAAGACTCTTGAGAGTCCCTTGGATTACAAGGAGATCCAACCAGTCCATCCTACAGGAAATCAGTCCTGAATATTCATTGGAAGGACTGATGCTGAAGCTGAAACTCCAATACTTTGGCCACCTGATGCGAAGAGCTGAATCATTTGAAAAGACTCTGATGCTGGGAAAGATTGAAGGCGGGAGGAGAAGGGGAAGACAGAGGATGAGATGGTTGGATGGCATCACTGACTCAATGGACATGAGTTTGGGTGGACTCTGGTAGTTGGTGATGGACAGGGAGGCCTGATGTGCTACTGTCCATGGGGTTGCAGAGAGTTGGACATGACTGAGCAACTGAACTGAACAGCCCTGAGACAAGCATCTTGGTGCTTAAGGAATGGTGAATGGTGCGGTTCTAAAGGAAGAGGAATGAAGCCCCTCCTCTCCGCAGGGGCCTCGGAACCTCTCCTTACTCCTTGAGATCATTCTGTAGGTTGGGTTTCCACAGCACATGGAATTTATGCTTGTATTGGTTGGATTCTGAGTTGCAAGCACAGAAACCCACCTGAGCTGCTTAGACACGTAGGAATACATTATTAGGACCCAAGGCTCTCACAGAATCCCAAGACAGGCACGCAGCTGGGTACCAAAAGAGAGCTGTGGCCAGCAGCTAGGTGGGTGGCTGCCTCGCTGGTTTCTCTCTGGCAGTCCCTTCATTCTTCCTTAACAGACTACATGGTTTGGCTACTTGACCCCTGGTGGGCAGAAGGCGGCTTCCCACCCCACTCAAGTGTTCATGGTTGAGCACCTGGAGGAAACCGACTCTTTCCACCTTTCTCTCTGTCTTTCTCCCTTCCTCTCTCCAGCCCTGCCCTCCCCTCTGGCCCCATCCCCATTCAGAGTGCCATGGAGAAAAATATGATTGGCCTAGATTAGATCAGCGTTGACCCTGTGGAACAATCAGTTGTTTTCTGGTGGGCAGGGGCATGCAGGAGAAACAGCCATACTCCCTACCCAACCCCTCACCACCAACCACCACTCCACCGATGTGGAAGGACTTGGCTCATGATCCAAAAGGTGTCCACGAGATGTGGTGTAATATATTGGTGTGATTTTCCTCCTGGCTAAGTGTAAACACATACATGTCATAGCCCTGAAACAAAGTGTTGAATTTTATTCCCTTTTTTGTTTTGTATACTAACTCAATGGCCTAGATATTAGTGAAAGAAATATATGTGGTAAACTGAATATATGTGTGTTGAATGGTCGGCGCTGAAAATGCAGACCCAAGCTGTGCTTCCAGGGCAGAACACACACATGTGTTTGCATACATACAGACACACACACACTACTATGAGTTATGTCCCTCAGGATTCTTTGCTTACAGTCAGAAGTACTTAGCTCTGGCTACTCTAACACAAACACATCTCAGTGGAACCTATGGGTAGCTGACAGAATCAAAGAGAAATCTGAATCTCCAGGCTCAGGAGGGACAGGAACTGGGGCTGCTCTCGGGTTCGCAGTCAGCAGGAATGAGCGGATGGTCTCCCCCTCGGATGCTGTCCCACCAGTTTCTGCCCTTAGCTCAAAATTCAGATCCCAGGAGAAGGCCTCTCACTGGCCTCATTCTGGTCAAATGGCCCCCTGCCTCCCACCCCTACACCTTGATGGATTGTCCCACCAAAGGGGATCCAGTGGGATGAGCACTGGGTCCCCACAGCAATACTGGGATGAGTCCAGACAGGCAAGGACAACAGAGCCCAGTGCGAGAGCCCTCTGGACCGTCAGGGCAGTGATGCCGGTGGTGAGGTGGATGGTAAATGAGGTGGCCTCTGCCTGGGCCATTCATCTTGCCCAGAAGTTTCTGGGAAGCTCCCTACGCAGGTACCCGGGACAGACAGAGGCCTCTCCAACCAAGGGACCGAGCTGGGACTCCATCCAGGAGCGTTTCCTGCTCCCCGACCTTCTTAAATAGGGCATCTAGATGGGAATCTTAACCAACACAGTTTTGGCTGAATCTGACTGATGCCTAAATATCCTGGGGCACATTCCAAATCACGGAAGCCAGAAGGAAAAGCAAGGTCCTTTCCTTGGGGCAGCAGGGGAAACTTGAGCTGGTGCTTAGTTAACGCTATAGCCAGTTTATCCCGTGAGTCACTGACCTGAGGACCCAGACGGAGGAAAGCCTCACAGTGTACGGAACTCACAGGTCTCCTTGAGAGTCTCCGGTCCTTTAGCTCTGGAGATTCCCAGCCCAGTGGTCCTGTCTCAAAGGGAGAGAACACAAGGTCAGTCACACAGTGTTCATTTCCGGATCCTCATTTAGTGGATGGAAGCAGCCAGCCTGTGATGAGCCACGTGGCTGCATCCACCCCTTGTGCCCACCCTGCCCAGCATGGTCCTAGAAGGTGGGACGCACACCTAGGACAGCGCCACTCAGGGCGGACCCTTGCAAGGTCTCCTGAGGGCAGAACCCTTTTATTTAAAAAATCTTGTCTTGGAGAAGGAAATGGCAACCCACTCCAGTACTCTTGCCTGGAAAATCCCATGGACAGAGAAGCCTGGTAGACTACAGTCCATGGGATCGCAAAGAGTCGGACACGACTGAGCGACTTCACTTTCTTTTCTTTCATGTTGCGTCAGAGCCCATCTGTATGACTTCACTTTCACTTAATCACCTCTTAAAAGCCCTTTCTCCAAATATAGTCACACTCTGAGTTCCGGGGCTTAAGACTTCAACATATAAATTTGGGGAGGGGACACAATTCAGCTTTTTGACGCTCTATGGGCAGTATCTTGAGACCCTGAATAACTTGTCCACCAACAACTTTTTAGCCCATGCTCTCAGCACCTCTCTTTGATCCTTGCTGAATCATTGGGTTTATTTGTACTATGCTATTCTGTTTATGGCCGTTTTCCACTTCCTGGAGTGAAATGATGTTTCCTGTATAAATAAAAGTGTTTAATTTTTTTTTAAGTTAAAAAAAAAAGAATCTTGTCTTATGGCATCTTTCCGGAGCCTTCAATCTAGTTTGCATAGAAACAACTCTCTTAGAAAAAAAAAGAAACAACTCTCTTTGTTTTCTCACTCAGATTTCCTTAATTTAGGTGGCATTCAAGTAAATCACTTCCATTATAAGGGTCATAAGCAGTACGGTGACAAACACTGTTCACCCTAGTACATGCTTGCCACTCAGCTGAGGGGGCCCAAGTCTTCTGGAAAGCAACCCCCAGCAGTGGTGGCTTCCTGCCTATTACACAGAAATATGGACAAAAGTTGATTCCAATTGGTAGGTTTGGAGGTAAATATTTTTTTAGGTTCTATTCTATAGTTTCCAGCATTTACAAGGGCTTATATTACTTTTCTTTTTTTTTTTTTCCAGCTTCGCCATGTACCTTGCAGATCTTAGTTCTCCAACCAGGGAATGAACCTGGACCCCAGCAATGTAAACAACAGATCCTAGCCACTGGACCACTAGGGAATTCCTTATATTACTTTATATAATTAAGGCGGAAATGTATGTTTTAAAGGTTTATTTGCATGCTATTTACCCTCTGTATATTTTTGGTATTTATTAAGAATGTACTGGAGATAATATTCAAGGATTTTGTTAATAAAAGAGGTTTAGAAAAGGGGAAAAGTTTATTTTCTTATAATGGCTGATAGAAGAGACGTTTTGTAGATTTTTGGAGTACCTTCATGGGTCTACCATGCATTATACAAACTTCTATAAACAAAGAGAAATAGAATTAACCATTATGAAAGTAAAAGTGAAAGTCACTCAGTCGTGTCCAACTCTTTGCAACACCATGGACTGTATAGTCCAGGAATTCTCCAGGCCAAAATACTGGAGTGGGTAGCCTTTCCCTCCTGCAGGGGATCTTCCCAACCCAGGGATTGAACCCAGGTCTCCTGCACTGCAGGCAGATTCTTTACCAGCCGAGCCACAAGAGAAGCCCATTAACCATTATAAAAGCCCCCATAAGTGGGCCGACTAACATAAGATTTTTTTTAAGTTACCTTATGTAGCATTATATTTTTTCTAATTTCCTATTTGTACTACAAAAGTAATGAAATTCATTTCAATAGTCTGTTGAGAGAAAGAAATACAATAATCACTCATAATCTAACCACTTAACTGTTGGCATTTTTGTCTCAAGTTATTTTCTATCCTAGACCTTCAAACCATTTCATAAGTTTTGCCCTGCTTTAGCCTCAAAACCGGGTTCAGGAGTTCTCTGGTGGCCTAGTGGTTAGGATTCCAGGCTTTCACTGCCTTGGCCTGGGTTTAGTGCCTGGTTGGGGAATTGAGATTCTGTGACATGGCCACACAAAAAATAAAATTATGACTTTTGGAATTCCCTGCTGGTGCAGTGGTTAGGATTCTTCACTTACACTGCCAAGGGAATGGGTTCAAGCCCTGGTTGGGGAACTAATATCCCACAAGCCATGCAGTACAGGCAAAAATAAATAAACCAAAGAAAAAAACAAACAACACCCCCGGCCCCCAACACACACACACACCAAACCAAAACAGAGTTTGGAACAGGCTCGGGAGATGTTTTTGTTTCCATAATCCAGGCCTGGAGCCCACATCTGACTGCTTGGCTGGCAGCTTCTCCAGACACAAGTTGACTTTGTCACGTGAGGGACACCTGTACATTGGAACAATTAGCACAGTTCACACAGGTAAGTCACCTTACTAACTGAACTCCTTTAAGTGGATCAGTAAGGGCCACAAAGAAAAACTAAGGTCACTTATTTAGGTGATTTTGTTTCTTTGTGTTTTTTGTTTGTGTTCTTGTGTGTTTTTAAGTCCTTAATATTTGTTTTATCTCATCTTTCAGAAATTTTATACTGATTACTTTAAGTTCTTATATCAGAATTTGATATGAGCATGTGAAATATTTAATCTACCACTTGGGATTCTGTTTTCAATGACCTGGATACTCATTTGGCTAAAGTTAAGATGAGTTTGTGTTGATTTCATTTAGCATGAATTTTTTGTTTAGCTTTTATGAAAATACACAGCAATTGAAAATAGACTGAACAGTTTACCTGCACCCCTATCTTTTTAATTGTAAAACCTCTGGAATTTTTGTCGTCGTTGTTGTTGTTGTATAACATTTTTGTGAAACTATTATCATATCACAGGATAATTCTGGCACTTTTGTGTGTTTCAGTCCAGAGAAACTAAGGGTAGAATCCAAACAAAACCTTGTTTACTCTTTCCACACTTCAGGAACCAGAGTTAATTCAGGGCAAGGAAGCCTAGGGGGAAAGAGAAAAAAGAGGGAAATTTTTTAAAAAAGGCTGTTCATTGTACACAACTGAAATTAGTGAAGATTTTATTTATACTGGATAAAGTTACTCATTCAGTCGTGTCCAACTCTTGGTGATCCCATGGACTGTAGCCCACCAGGCTCCTCTGTCCATGGAATTCTCCAGGCAAGAACACTAGAGTGGGTTGCCATTCTCTTTTCCAGGGGCTCTTCCCAACCCAGGGATCGTACCCAGATCCCCCACATTGCAGGCAGACTCTTTACCGACTGAGCGACCAGGGAAGCAATTTATACTGGATATCATCATCCTAATCAACAAGAGTAAGGCATCGATAGCGGTAAGTGATTGTCCTCGAGTGAAAGTGGAGTGAAAGGCGCTCAGTCGTGTCCGACTCTTTGCAACCCCACAGACTGTACAGTCCATGGGATTCTCCAGGCTGGAATACTGGAGTGGGTAGCCTACTCCTTCCCCAGGGGATCTTCCCGACCCAGGAATCGAACCGGTGTCTCCTGCATTACAGGCGGATTCTTTACCAACTGAGCTGAGAGCCCCTAGTAATGAGATGAGATAGTCAAATGGTTGTTCAGAGGCATTCAGATATTAATGGGGTCGAATTCCTTGAGGCGCCTAATCTTTGCGAAGTAATGACTTTGGGCAGAGTACACCTTTTCTGGGTGTCCCCCTTGATGATCGTGCTTTGCCTGACCATCTTTCCAACTGGGAGTATTTTCTCTTGGGGGCTTGTTGTCTTGGTTGGATTGACTTCAGGAAAGGAGAGAGCCCGGCAGCATGCCCCTGCCCGGCAGTGGGAGGGGAGACAGAAAGGCTGATGGCCGCCATCAGTCTGTCCAGGGCAGCCTCCTCGCCAGCCTCCTCTGCTGTCTCGTGTGCGCTTGTTTGCACCCATTGACTCCCGGTGAGGGGCACTGCTGCTGGGCGCTGGATTTCTACCTCGGTGAGCATTCCACAGTCTGTTTTAATGCTTTGCTTTTAGAATGAGGTTTAACAAGGTAAGGAATGGAATTGCCTTCCTGGGAAGTCAAGGGAAACGAGCCCACTCGAGCCTCCACTGGGAGGTTGCTGCTCCTGCGGTAACCCAGGCAGGCTGCCTCTCTTCTGGGTTCCGCAACTGCTGCTTTTGAACCAGTTTTTGTTCTAAGAAGGTTCATTTAATGTGATTCAATGGAATAGTTGACCTCTGTGGATCACAATGGGATGAATTAGGGCACAGGAGCAGGGAACTGACATTTATTGAAGACATACTATGTGCTGGATGTGCTGACCACCTCCCCCCGACCCTGCATACCTCAAATTACTGCCAGAATACAAGTCCCAGTCTTCACTTAGCATATCACTGTGCCCAGCACAGTATGTGGCTTCATTTGTTTGTTTAGTCGCAAGCCGAGTACAACTCTTCTGTGACCCCATGGACGGACTGTAGTCTGCCAGGTTCCTCTGTCCAGGGGATTTTCCAAGCAAGAATACTAGAGTGGATTGCCATTTCCTTCTCCAGGGGATCTTCCCCACCCAGGGATCAAACTCAAGTCTCCTGCGTTGCAGGTGGATTCTTTACTGCTGAGCCACCAGGGAAGCCCTATACATGGCTTCATAGATATTGGCTAAACAGGGAGATAAGAATCACAAGAGTAAAATACACTGGGATGCTAATAACACCTTACAGAGTGCATGTGAATACCCTCTCATATAGTATACAAAATACATACATATATTTATATATTCAACAAAGTGCCTGGCATATGGTAGCAGCTCAGTAAACATTAAGATGAAGAGACTGAGATTGAGAGAAGCGAACTAATGTGCCCAAAGACAAAGAGCTCATAAGCCGCGGAGGCAAACTCAAGCATATTTAGTTAGATTCAAAGCCCACATGATTTTCACTGTGCCTCATACTGTTGTATTTTACATAAGCTCCAATTGTGGTAGCCCCGTCTGCTCTGCTTCCTCCAGCCCTCCAATCTCCACCCTCAGTTCTTACTCCTGTTACCAGTGAGATCTCTGGAGATAGGAAAAAAAGGGCAAAACCAAGAGGACTTGCCTCCGCTGACCCCTGCTTAGCTTCTCTGAGAGCCTGCTGATCGCCAAGACCTGCCAGGCCCAGGCTGTGGATTCCTGGCAGACCGGACATACAATTGTGCCACCCCGCTCTACCTCCAATTTCTAGGGGGAATAGTTACAATAATAAAGAGAAGAAGGAGGAGAGAAGTGAGAATGAAGAGAAATATTGCAGAGGCATTTTTATGTACCAGTCACTTCTCTAAGCTCTTTGCGTTATTTCACATACTGCTCACAAAAATGGGTCAGACAGTACAGAATCCACTAGCAATTCAGGAGACCTAAGTTCGATCCCTGGTTTGGGAAGATCCCCTGGAGAAGGGAATGCCTACCCTCTCCAGTATTCTTGGGGCTTCCCTGGTGGCTCAGACTGTAAAGAGAGACCCAGGTTTGATCCCTGGTTTGGGAAGATCCCTTGGAGATGGGCATGGCAACTCACTCCAGTATTCTTGCCTGGAAAATTGTCAGAGGAGTCTGGTGGGCTCCAGTCCATGGGGTCACAAAGAGCTGGACACGACTGAGTGATTAACGTACACACACCCTCATTTTACACCCTGAAATCACTCACACAAAGCCCCCCAGGGCATTTTACCTTAGCTCTCTCTTATCCCAGAGCCCAGGCTTTTAACCTGTTTGTACTAAGATGGAAAAGAAATATCATCCTAACATCAAGGAGCATAAGAATAGTTAGAAAAATGCAAGGTGAAAATATCAGAAGAGAGTCTATTGTTGATTCTTTTGGTCATAAAACGTCACAAGAAATTGTTCAGAAATTCCCACACTCTTAGCAATGTCCTTGGGGGAGTCAGAGGCACCTGCCCTGTCTTTGGGAATAAGAAGAGTGTGGGGGAAGATGCTGTTGGTAAAACCATCCTTCAGAACTAGAGGTAGAATTAGAGTAAGATAACGATGGGCCAAGAGAAAGTGGCAGGAGGAAGGCTGCGTAGCACTGAGAGCAGGAGTGAGGATCCTGGAGCCTGGGATACTTAGGCTTGCAAGCTGGCTCCACTGTGGCTTTACTGTATGACCTTAGAAAAGCTACCTCCCCTCTCTGAGCTTTAGTTTTGGATAAGTATAATAGGCAACAAATAAAACTGACTCATTGGGTAGTTATAGGATTTAAAATGAGGGTGTTTGTGAGGGACTTGGCTTACATTAAGCATTTAATAAATATTGATTCTTCTCCTTCTTCCTGGGGATTAAAGGAAGCAAATTCACTCTGCTTAAATGCATGTAAAAGGTTTCAGACTGCTTTGTAACAATGAGGATTTTTGTTGATGAATATGCAAACCAAAAATAAAGACAAGTTAAGAAAGCTTGGTCAGTGGCATCCCTATCTCTCTTAAGATCAGCCTTATCTCCAGGGCTTTCCATCTTAGGAAAAAGGCAGAGGCTCCTGTTTGAGACGCTCTGTCTCTAGTGGAGGTGAATCCCCATGCTGGGCACCCAAGTAGTTTGGCCTGAACAAGCTCCTTCTAGGGGCTCCCTTTGTCATTAGCACAGAAGCCAAAACTTAAAAGGAAGGAGGACGGTTGGGGAGTGGGGAATGGCAGGATTGTTGGTTGGTCTTCCAGCATGCTGTGAAATGTGCAAAAAAAGAGGACAATTCTTAAAAATTCACCCTGATTTCAGAATCCAGAAGCATTCTCTTCAAGAATCCAAGCAAGATCAATAACATATAGCTGCTGTTGTTCGGTCGCTAAGTCACATCTGACTCTGCGACCCCATGGACTGCAGCACACCAGGCTCCCTTGTCCCTCACTATCTCCTGGAGTTTGCTCAAATTCATGTCTGTTGAGTCGGTGATGCTATCTAACCATCTCATCCTCTGCTGCCCCTCTTCTCCTTTTTCCCAGCATCAGGGTCTTTCCCAGGTTGGCTCTTCACATCAGGTGGCCAAAACAGTGGAGCTTCAGCTTCAGCATCAATCCTTCCAATGAATATTCAGGGTTGATTTCCTTTAGGATAGACTGGTATGATCTTGCTGTCCAAGGAACTCTAAAGAGTCTTCTCCAACACCACAGTTCAAAAGCATCAATTGTTCAATGCTCAGCCTTCTTTTACTGTGTTCATTTTATTAATACCCTCTCTCATCTGCTGCTGCTAAGTCACTTCAGTCGTGTCCTACTCTGTGCGACCCCATAGATGGCAGCCCACCAGGCTCCCCCGTCCCTGGGATTCTCCAGGCAAGAACACTGGAGTGTGTTGCCATTTCCTTCTCCAATGCATGAAAGTGAAAAGTGAAAGGGAAGTCGCTCAGTTGACTCTTCGAGACCCCATGGACTGCAGCCTACCAGGCTCCTCCGTCCGTGGGATTTTCCAGGCAAGAGTACTGGAGTGGGGTGCCATTGCCTTCTCTGACCCTCTCTCATCAATAGAAGCTAATTACAGGTACAGCTCACTAAGGTATTTACGTTCTTGGCAAACGCTTTGCTTTTATTTACCAGTTTAGGAAACAATTTCGGCTACATTTTCCAATTGCAATTTTTCTTTGGACCCTGATGCTTTAGTCACTGCTCATCAAAGAGCTTTCATTACTTCACATCTTCTGGCTGTTTCTATCTTAGAAAACAGCATTGGATTCCCGCACTCTTCCTGAGTCTTCATTGGTGCTAACGAGGTGCCTCTCTCTGCTGTAAGGTGCTACAGGGGCTGGGGAAGCCCTGCACCTCCCCATGGTTCATGGCCTGCTTTCCTTCCTGTCCCTCTGTATTCCCCAAGGCAAACATCTCAAATGCACCATTTAATGCCCCCTGCCTTTCCTCCACCTCTGTTTGATCTCAGGCTTTAAAACAAAAATTGAGTCATTCAAATTGACTTATTCAAACTAACAAAATGCGGTTTTACACAACTTTCGCCACAAAACACTATTTGTTTTCAGTCGCTAAGTTGTGTGCGACTCTGCGACCCCACGGACTGCAGCACGCCAGTCCTTCAGCATCTCCCGGTGTTTGCTCAAACTCACATCCATTGAGTCGGTATAGAGATGGGCAGAATAGAAAGAAGTAAAGTAATTCAAATGAATGTTTGTTTATTTAGTGCAGGAGGACTGACAGGTGGGGGATGGGGGTGGGGGTGTGGGGGCAGGTTTCGGCTTTGGCATTCTGTCGCCTCCCACTTCACTCCTCTGCTCCAGGACCTTAGGACTTGCTCTCTGGGCAGGCGAGCTGATTATTTCTGTGGGAAGACAATCTGCCATTTATTCGATCCACACTTTACTTTTTTCTTTCCCCATCCTCCTCTTTTTTTTTTTTTAGTAACTAAATATCTTTAGATTTTAGCCTGATTTTAGCTTGAGGCTAGAGAGTTGGTCTGGGACCTGCAGGCGTTTGCATGCCAAGGGAGGGAAAGGCCAAGGTTGGCCTGTGCGTGGATACCTATCAGACATAAAGGCATCAGATGATGCTTTTCTAGATTAGACAAATACACACCAACCTACTTCAAAAAGCTTGCGTTTTCTCCAGCACACTCATCTCCTTAAACTTAACACCAGGCTTATGGAATATTGGGAATTTCATAGCACGTGCTGGGCTGTGCTTAGTCACTCAGTCCTGTCCGACTCTTTGCAACCCCAGGGTCTGTAGTCCCCCAGCCTCTCCTGTCCGTGGGGATTCTCCAGGCAAGAATACTGAAGTGGGTTGCCATGCCCTCCTCTAGGGGATCTTCCCAACCCAGGGATTGACCAGGTCTCCCACATCAGAGTATTCTTTACCATCTGAGTCACCGGGGAAGCCCATTTCATAGCATAGTTACCTGCTATAAAGTGATCCACTTTTTACTTGTTCATTTTTGGATGTGCTTGGTCTTCGTTGCTGCACACAGGCTCTTGTTGCAGAGCATCAGCTCCAGGCATGCAGGCTTCAGTAGTTTCGACGCATAAGCTTAGTTGCCTTCACAGCATGTGGGATCTTCCTGGACAAGGGATTGAACCTGTGTCCTCTGCATTGACAGGTAGGTTCTTAACCACTGGACCACCAAGGAAGTCCTGAAAGTGATTCTTGACTCACAGAAAGAACTCAGAAAGGAACGGCCACACTGTCTTTGCCTTTCTAAGATGCCCAGACTATTGTAGGAAGGACTCCCTATGGAATGAAAAGTGATTCCACCATCACCAAGAGCACATCAAATGTTGACTAAATAAATGATTTTCTTCTTTTACTATGCACGGGGTTCACCTGGGGTAATTATAGAAACACACAATTGTCCAAACTCTGCCCCAGGTGTTCTGATTCAAGGGGCCCAAACTTAAGTATGTGTAAAAAGTGTTTCGGGCGATTCTAATCCATGGGCAGTTCTAGACTTCTTGGGCAGGCTCTATGTTTTCCCAAGAAGATCCAGAATTAGTTTAGAAGAATCTAAAAAATAGATTTAATGTTTAGTGGTCTCCAGTGAAACTAGAACTATGTGATTGTGCTTTAACTAAATAATTCTTTTACCATTAATGCTGTGTGAAACTCTGGACCTCAGTCTCAACTGTATGGAAAAGGCTTAGATTATGTATTTTCAAAGATCTCTCCCAGTTTTGATTTTCTAGCATATTATGACTCTGAATTTGTTCATCACTCAAATTCCTGAAGAGGATTACAGCTGGAGGAATTATGTAGGAATTTGAAAAAGGCTGAATAAGTAGATAAATAATAAATAACAGCACTTTGTAGATCTGATTCTTAAAGCTGACTCCCTGAAGGGGCTGGATAAGAATACAGACTTAATGGAGCTCAGTCTCTTGTGACCTTGGGCAGATTACCTAACTGCCTTGATTTTCTTACCTGTAAAATGGAGTCAGTAATAGTACCAGCATCACAAAATTTTTGAGATTAAATGAGTTAATGCACGTGAAGTACTTTGAACACTGCTTGGCTACAAGTGCTCAATAAATATTACCTGTTATTATTGTGATTGCAAGGTTCCTTCCTTTTACTTCAGTTCATTTAACGACAACCCAAAACACCTCTCTACCTTCAGGTTCTACTATCCCATTAGCTGAATGAAATTTATATCAAGGAGAAGAGCAAGCTCAACTGGTGTTGTGAAGGTAAGTCTGTTGCTGGAATCCTTTGAGAAAATCTTAAAGACGGCAAAATCTAGATGTGTGAGTTGTCATGCCCCCACATGGGACTGCCATAAACTGCTTGCTCAAGAAAGAGAACAATGTGGGCTTCCCTGGTGGTCCAGTGGCTAAGACGCCGAGTTCCGAATGCAGGGGACCCAGGTTCAATCCCCATTCAGGGAACTAGATTCCACATGCTGCAATGAAAGATCCCGCATGCTCTGGTGAAGATCAAAGATTCTGCCTTCTGCAACCAAGACCTGGTGCAACCAAATAAATAAATATTAAAAAAAG